>NC_088305.1:18666477-18992960 GCF_032854445.1 Liolophura sinensis | reverse complement strand
AGTGTATACATTCACAGCGCCCTCTACCTGGGAAAGCCGTGAACTAATATACGAATTTGGTGTCTATGTAACTTTGAAGACCAAAACTGCCCAAACTTTGATTGCCTCTCCCAAATTAACTTGTTCTACGCACCAAGCATGGTTAAAATTAAAGCTCATTGAAAATAGGACTGAAGCTCTTGGTGAAAATCCTTAACTTTGTCCCCTAAACAACCTAAATACAAGGTCACGCAGATATATATTCACATCGTCCCA
The DNA here is from genome assembly GCF_032854445.1 of Liolophura sinensis. Taxonomy (NCBI): domain Eukaryota; kingdom Metazoa; phylum Mollusca; class Polyplacophora; order Chitonida; family Chitonidae; genus Liolophura; species Liolophura sinensis. Next base: position 18,992,705 of record NC_088305.1, on the reverse strand, counting down.
TACAGTCGGTGATCTGATCTCGTTACACTCAGGGTCGAATAAATTTGTCATACGAATCCGAAATTTAGGCCTACTGTTTCCATGACACCGGCGTATTTCGTCTTCCCATCGCCTGAACGTAAACTGTAAAAATAGCAAATATAGTCGACACTCCCATATTCACGACAGACGTCAGCAGTTCCATCATTAATTTCTACCGCCGCGCGATGATCAGTTATCGCACGTTCTTTGAAACTTTCCAGTGGAGTCATCGGAGCTACTACCACACACGAGCAATGGCTACACGGCCGTACGAAGATGATATTTTCAATAAATGCAGACTTTACATCTATGTTGTAAAAGCCAATCTTTCAGTCCAGCCATCATCATGTACTGTAGCCGTTCTTCTCAAACAAGGTGTAATTTTAAACCATACCGCACATTTAAACTTTGCAAGCATAACCCACGTCTCTCTCACGTGACAACGGAGCGCGAGGAGATTAGCATGGCGTAGGGATTTGATCGCGTTTCGTGAAGTGGCGACCTGGTAATAGTCTAAGCTTGTGAATGTTCACAATATTGATTTATTTTAAATAGTTTGCAGTTGAAACTAATAAAATAGAAATTTAAAGAATATAATCATATTAGAGTTGAAGAAATTGTGCTCATTTAGAAATGAACTACATTTTCATGTAGTAGCACCGCGATAAAGGAAATGAAAGAGACTGTATTCTGCAGGAAGACAGTTTTGAGTTATATAGTTATAAAAAGTTTTTATAGTTATAAAATTTTAAAATTATAACTTAATAATATAAATTATGGTCGTGAGTTTCTTACAGACTCTGTCCGGTTTTCTCAAACCATTTTGCAGGCCACCATCGTATAACTGAAATACTCTTGAGTATGGCGTAACCCATTATAATAGAATAATAGAAATGACAACGGAACATCAGTCAAGTAAATAATTAAATGAACGTTATCTCTCTGGTGAGAAAGGACTGACTTGCACGGTAATAAACCAAATCAAATAGCTGACAAATAAATTACATAACGTAGAAATACAAAATTTGGCGTCAGTTCCAATAGACATCAACATTTGTGTAATTGTGTGAAATCTAACATAAACATGGCGCAATTCTCCGCCCGTGGCTCAGTGCTATGTCTGTTAGGGACTATTTACAGGCTAATAAAGTCCTACATGTCAGAAAACGACTTTCTGGCTCCAGGACGACGATCACGCGGTTATCTGGGTGACACGAGTATCGGGAATTACACTGGTTTTTTAGCTACCGTTATTAGAAAACCCGCTTTGCACAGGGGAACAGTTAAGATGGTCGCTGTGAACTTCATTCATGTGCGTTCACTCCTATAAAAGTTAAAAACTGATGAGCGTGAAGGTGAAGTGTTATGGGACTGGGACATATTTTTCTGTTAATGATCAGATGTGATGCTAATCCTCACCTCCCCCGCCCCAACCCAAAATAGTAAAGTTTGCGAAATATAATCTAGCAACAAAAATAAACAAACCATCGGGGAAATCATATATAGATTAACGAATGCAGAACCCAATACTGACAAGAAGCATTTTGTTAAGAAGTTCTTGAAAGCCAAGGATGAAAAAAAAATCCCTCAAGAAAAGTGAAATTTCTCTTCCTAACATTATTCTTCCTTTAAAGGTGTAAAGGTCAGGTCCTCAGACTATTTGTCTAAAGAAAGATGAGGTTTTCAGAAAATGTTTATTGCCTCAAGGTGTAATTTTTTTGAACATTGTGTTTTACATGTTTTTGCACAAGTAAACTGTTTTTGCATAATACAGATAATTTTCTCCTATTTTGTTAGAATGATTTTTCATTATATCCATTTTTTCTGTACGATGCGTCTTTATATTATCCAACTTAAATTCTTGTTTACTTTATACACAAAAGAGCTTGTGCATAAAGTGAAAAAAGGAGTACTATACTTAATAACTCTGAGCTTTGACCACTGAGGTCGCGTGTTCGAATCCAGCCACGGAAGTATCACGTGCTGCTTAATTGAGGATTCATTTATATATATATATATATATATATTATATATATATATATATATATATATATATATATATATATATATATATATATATATCCTATTCACATGTGTAATGGTAACCTAGTGGTTAGAAGAATTACTTCCACAAGGTCCAGCTACTGCTCGTATCATGTGGAGCGAGTGAATGAGTGCTTTGGGTTTAACGTCGTTCTTAACAATTTTTCAGTCATATAACGACGAAGGAGTCCTTTGAATGCATGTAATGTGCCTCTTTGTTGCAGGGCGGATTTCCACCGACTTACCAAAGGCAAGTAAGCCGTCCAACCCGAGCTATTATACTGATACGGGTCAACCAGTCGTTGCACTATCCCTTTAAAGCCACACGCCAATCGAGGAATTTACAACTTCCTCTGTTAATGCTACCCAGGTATGGGTAATAGAGAGGGGGGTCGGGGGGGGGGGGTATGGGAGTCGGGACAGAGACAACACCAATACCCTGAAAACGATGTAGAAATCATGTATTATAAAGTGCAAATATTCTACAAACGTCGTAACATGCTGCCGGTCGCTTACAGCGGATATGCAGTCTGATGTGACTAAAATCACAACGGGAAAATTACTACGAAGACGTATTCCTCTAGTTTCTTAAGAAAAACTTCAGCCAACATTTATGCAAATTAGGGTGCTCATTACATTTAATGGCATTAATTATTGTGCGCATACAACCATACATGACCGTTAAATCACTTATCTTGAACTCACTGTGAACATTTAGACTGAGCATATCTACGATTTACAGGTCACGATGAGGCGCTCGTTTACCCCTGACTATTGCACTAGAAGACATAATATCTCCGAGTTCGCCTCTATGGAAAAATGTTACCGATCGACTAAATAACCATTTACAATGCTTATGTGACGCTACTGATCGAATCTTACCTGAAAGTGATATAGAAATCGTGTATTATAAGTGCAAGTATGATACAAACGTCGTAATATGCTGCCGGTCGCTTAGAGCTGATACGCAGTGACGCCACAGTGTCAACCACCGTTACCACAGATATTACGACATCTACATCCCCTGATAGTTAGCTACGCAATATTCAGGTCCTGACATAGTATCAATTCCCTGAGATAGGAAACTGCTCGTACAATTCGATATTTACCCAACAGTCAAATAATTATTTCAGGCTAAAGAATAAACTAGTAATACTTCTTTCAGTAAAATTAAACAAATCTGCCGTAATTCCAGACAACTGTCGTCTTCGGTAACAACTGAGTGTGAAATGATTTCCCTTTCAAGGGAGTTACTTCCCTTGAATGACATACATTCATTGGCTGGGTCACATTAAGGTCTTAGGTGTGACCTCACCTGGGATTGACTCTGGTGGATCTGTCGCCTCCCAATGCGGACGCTCTACTAACTATGCTGCCGGGAGAGGTTGTATAATGTAGTTACTTATAATGTAGTTACTTATAATGTAGCATGTATAATGTAGAACTTCCAGTTCAGATTCACGAATTACCCACGGAATAAACTTTGAACTATTATACTTGTTTTACATTTTGTACATCAAATACCACTTGTGTTGGTCTGAGCTGAGTATGACTGTTGACCTCAAATACCACTTGTGTTGGTCTGAGCTGAGTATGACTGTTGACCTCAAATACCACTTGTGTTGGTCTGAGCTGAGTATGACTGTTGACCTCAAATACCACTTGTGTTGGCCAGAGCTAAGTATGTTTTATTATTATTTTATATTTGATTGGTGTTTTACGCCGCACTGAAGAATATTTCACTACGACGGCGGCCAGAATAATGGTAGGAGGAAACCGGGCAGAGCCCGGGGGAAACCCACGACCATCCGTAGGTTGCTGAAAGACCTTCCCACATAAGGTCGTATAGGAAGCCAGCATGAGCTGAGCTTGAACTCACAAGAGCTATGTAATGTACTGACTTGCCAGTTGACCTCAAATACCACTTGTGTTGGATCTGAGCTAAGTATGTAATGTACTGACTTGACTGTTGACCTCAAATACCACTTGTGTTGGATCTGAGCTAAGTATGTAATGTACTGACTTGACTGTTGACCTCAAATACCACTTGTGTTGGATCTGAGCTAAGTATGTAATGTACAGACTTGACTGTTGACCTCAAATAGCACTTGTGTTGGATCTGAGCAAAGTATGTAATGTATTGACTTGACTGTCGACTTGATACAGTGATGCCGTAATCAAACAGGTTCCTTGACACGAGGGGCAGCAGGACTGTGAACCAAGGTATGCCTCAATGAGTGAGTGAGTGCTTGGGGTTTAACGTCGTACTTAACAACTTTTCAGCCGTATGACGACGAAGGAATCCTTAGAGTGCATGTAATGTGCCTCTTTCTTGCAGGAAAGATTTCCACCCTTCTTTTACCAAGTGTTGCTTCACTGAAACGATTTACCGAAGGCAAGTAAACCGCCCCGCCTGAGCCATTATACTGATAAAGGTCAACCAGTCATTGCACTATCCCCTTAATGCTGAACGCCATCTTAAGGTCTTAGATGTGACCCGACCCAGGATTGACCGTGGATGTACCGCCTCCGGTAGCGGACGCCCTACCAACTGTGCTGTTGGGGCCGGTCTGCCTTGATGCGAAGGGATGATTTAAAAGGGACGTGGAATGGTGTAATGGAATGGGTTATCACAATGTCACAATTACGCCATCATACTCTGACGTCACAGTCTGGTCAAGGCCCTGACGTCACAACCGGGCATGTGTCCGTATGTGACTATAGCAGAATGGTATTTGGGCAGCAAGTATTCATACCGCTCCATTCTGATGAGAATTCGCCCGATAAGCTGACCTTTCCCCCTGGGGGTTGATTGAAACCATCCTAGTCCTTACCACAGTGTTTCTACTTCAGATCCTATAAGTCGGAAGGGGCCTCCGTGGCTCAGTCGGTTAGCACGCTAGCGCATCATAATGACCCAGTAGCCTCTCACCAATGCGGTCGCTGTGAGTTCAAGTCCAGCTCATGCTGGCTTCCTCTCCAACCGTAAATGGGAAGGTCTTACATCAACCTGGGGATGGTCGTGGGTTTCCCCCGGGCTGTACCCGGTTTCCACCCACCATAATGCTGGCCGCCGTCGTATAAGTGAAATATTCTAGAGTACAGCGTAAAACACCAATCAAATAAATAAATAAATATAAGTCGGAAGACAGGAAGCTGTCTTTTATTCTCAAGGGACAGTGTCAAAATCTGCAAATATTATAGATACATGTATCTGTATACCTTCCAGTATTTCCGAGCAATGGCCTAATTGGCTCAGAGCTATTCGATCCACTTTTTCACGTTTGCCACATTCGGTACTCTGTCATTACATCCATGTGTCATTCAATTCGTCCAGTGGCATTACTTCATCACAAGGTCAGAAAAATTATATATCATCTGCTTGAGGTGAAACAATCGCGAGGATCCGGTCAACAGCTGTAGACAGAAAACCACAATTATATCATGACATGAAAATGTTAGGAAGGATAAAGGAATTTGGGAAGGATATCTAGAAGACAAATAGTTGCAGACTTCGATATGAAAAGCTTACGGTATTTATCAAACATCTTTGCAGTATATACTGCTGAATACTCATGGTTGTACGTGGGTTCAGTAATAATAATAATAAAGTCAAGACATCACCACGTAAAGGCAAAAGGTTTAACAAGCTTTCAGTCCACATTCGGGGATCATTATCATTGCTTAGTCACTTGATAATGATCTCGTCATGTGGATCGAAGGCTTGTGAGGCCTTTTACATTTGCGTGGTGCTGCCTTGACTTTGTTATTATCTTTGAAGTAATGCATTTTTATGAGACTCACATTAACGAAGGCATGTACATGTACAAATGTAGATTTGAAATCTTGGTTTGCTCTTCTTCCTGCACGATTGAGATTTTCACACAACGGTCCTAATATAAAAGCAAGATCTACTTCATAAATTATCATCAAAATTTAAATCTCCTTTGACATCAAGTACAAATTCGGTTTGTTTACACAGGCAGTTTGCAACTGCTTGCAAAAAAGGAGAAAGTATTATAAGCGATGAGGGATATTATCCATTATATTTACAGCTCGTTAAAACAAACAATCCATCATTTTTTTGCATTTTTCGTTTAATCAGTGAGTTTTTTTTCTCTCTAAACGATGTGACTCTTTACGCGAAAAGACAACCCGAGACTAAAATATATGTATGTATCGGTAAACATTTTCCCTACAAACGTTTCCGAACATTTCCCAACAGTCATATTTTTGTATTAGAAACGTGTTGCATTTTGAAGAATTTAAATAAACTTCTTCGTGATTTAGGACAACCGAGATACCGCAGTTAAAAGTAAGCAAAAACGCCAGTGTAGGGAAAATCGGACAGGCTGGTATGCTCTCCATTTTAACCAGTCAAGTGCGAGATATATTTCTACCACCTGAGAAAGCATCTGTTCTGCTGTGACGTCACCCGTTTCTAGTTCACCAACTTGTGTTAAAGTAGCGGTTTTCCTTCTGGTTACGCGGCAATTCTGATGTACTTCAAAGCCATTTTCATCCAGATAGTGGTAGTGGAATACGTCTGGCGGTATTCCCCGAAGTCCCAATCCGGCTTACAAAACCCAGACTAGATAGGTAGTAAATATCCGGTCTCCCTGCAAATCCGGGTTTGACTCCAGAGGTTAGGCTTTTAACCAGTCAGTTCCCTTGCACGACAGTTCCCTTGAAGCCTGGATGCGAATTTCCGTTATAAGTTTGTTACGTGCCGAACGACGTTTAATTCCATCTGGCTCTATATTTGCAATATTTTAAGTAAAACGTCAAAACTCAGTAAAACTCAACAAAAAAGAGGAATTTGATCACAATACACAATCAACCATGTGGACAGGGCGAGATTTAGCAAGATAAAAGAAACACGAAAATTTCAGATCACCATTTCCACACCAAAGCTGCCTGACTTCACCAAACCGATCTGTCTTACTCTAGCTTAGGTCAGTGGGCTGCATTGGATAAAATGGCATTACATGCAGATGGAGTTAACCAAATCAGTAGCGGAAATGTGGCTGACGGGAAACAAGCCGAGGATCCCAGATATTTTGTCAAGAGCCTGATATTAATGATGCCTAAAACCTCTGATTTGATGTAAAAGCTCACTGCGTCTGTACAAATTAATTTCTGTCGGGATGGTGTATTGTTACACGTTTCATACTGTCATCTGCCTCAAGTTAAGCAGGGACATCGGAGAGGTAAGGTTATGTCTTAACGGGATACTGAATGGTCGTTGATAGGCTAGGTTTGGGGGGGGGAGGGGGGGATGGAGGTGGGGGTGGTGGTTAAGAGAAAAGGGTAAGGTAGTCTCATGAACACCAAGTACAATATTGCAAAAGAAGTAATTAACGACTGTTGGGGTAATAACAGCCTAAATATACATTCCGTTTTGCATAATAGTGGCAATGCTGACGTTGGAAAAATCACAGTATTTATATATAATGATTGATATCTAATTTTTAGGACAGTTAATAGTGGTGAAAGCAAACAGTTATATGTATCTCTCATTTTTTTGTTGTAAAAGTTGTTCATTAGATAGTCGGGATGAGATTCTATAGTCCTGTTAATGTTACGTGTATATTGGTTCAAAGAGCAGACCAGATGTCCCAGAAATCAGAAGTGTTATAGTACCTCACTATATTATAATGGATGTGTAATTAAATGTTTGACTCGCTGAACGTATGGCAGCCAGACTGAACCCATCCATCCATCCATCATACATCTATCGAGCAGTCAGTCAATCTGTTAATCAATCAATTCATCTTTGAATGTAAAGATCTAGTGAAATACACATATCCCCAAAGCCGCAAAAGTTTCAACACTTTGGCTGTCAGATATTCATATATGTGTACGTTAATCAAACCTGTCTTGCTAACAGCAACGAAAAGAAACAAATACCAAACTTTACAATCAAATTTTTTCCTCTCTGTGATATTGAAAAGGCTCGCGGCTTCCCAAACATTCCTTTGATATGAAAAAGGTGGAGGAAGTTTTCTTTCCCTCGGCAAATGTCCTCGACACCAGTGATGAACGCCTTGTTTGGAGATATCGCGACTAATGAAGGAGAAATCTCGTTCTCTGCTACCTAGCGGACACGCTCAGCGAAATCAGATGGTCAGGTAGGCCTAACACTGTAGAGCTGTGATTACGTGTACTATCACAGCCCTGTCTTGTTCTGTATGCTTACCTTGAGCACCTCAGTACTTTCTTTGCTGGCTTCAGTATACTACTGCTGGGCAATGTGTCTGTCCGTAGTCACAGTCGTCTCAGCTATCGATTCCAGGTAGGTGTTTCTATGTGTCATCACTAGTAAACCCACACATGCATGAAACTATTATACTGGAAACTGAATAAATTCCAACCCCAGCCACCATGATTGAATGCATACTCTTGGCGTGGTATCACATGTATTTTAACTCTACGCCAATGTCACCACCGGGAATTTATTGATCTTCCGTACACCAAAAACATCAATCGCCGAGATAATTTAGGACGATAACACTGCCACATCGCAGTAAAGAAAACTGGCAAATGGCAATAAATTTAACTGACAAATAGAGATAATTTACATTGCTATTGAGCAATAAACAACACCATAATTGACAGTTTTGGCTGACTATAATTACGTCCTGTATGTCATTAATAAATGTCTTGCTAAATTTACCACTTAGTGGAAAAAAATTGACACTGGTAATGGATGCAAGTGAAATTTCACGTTAGCAAGAAGATAGGTGTTAGCCTGCTATCGAATCGATTATCATCAATGACCGGATAAAATAAAAACACAAAGGGATGAAAACCATTGCATGGAAACCTGGTCGATATTTCCCTAATGACACTGACGAAAAGCTTTCAAAACAGCTCAGGTGATTAAAACACTGTATCATCAGGCCCTTGACACATGAGGTCGCTCGTTCGAACCCAACTCTTGCTCTTTTTGGTATGGCTTAAGGAATGATGGCTTACCCCAGGCATTCTACGTTCCTCCATCACTTAACCTGGCCTATCATACAAGTGATAAATTCTTCAGCATGACAAATGAATTTGCTATAAATGTCATTGTGTATGGGCATTTGCAGAGTTAAATACTTGCAAAAACCAAACAAGCTCGTAAACGAACTTCTCTGAACTGCTAACGATAACTCCCGTCGGTGGTGTTTAAATATAAGCGTCAAGCCCGACATTCCTATACCATTCGCAGCCCGTAGTCGATAAGCGTAGGCGTTCCAAGTCGATAATCGCAAGATCCATTTCCACAACAACGTTTAACACTAACTCCCGAAGACAAAGGTATGTAGGAAATTATACAAATAAGAAATAAAGCCGGTAACACACAAGAGAGAAGCGGTCATCAGTTTTCAATGATGCCGGGCAGACAATGAATATTCCAGGCATGAATTCCATATCAAAGTTCAAATTCGTAGTCCGTGAATGAGTTCCATGTCAAATAACAGCTAAACAAGTATCTCAGTCGCGCTTTCATTGCAACTGTTCATAAAGGCATCATGCTGATGTAATTAGCATGGCTACCTTTACGGCCCCTAGCCCCAGGTTAAGCGGTATTAGATACAGTTTGAAAATGACGAGCGTTACACACCCTAACCGATCAGATTATGATTTAAAAGTAACGGACGATCACGTCTTTCCTGTTATTATGTAAAGATCTCATGCTACAAGAGGCGCCATCTATGATGTTACACATGACATACAAGATAGACGGTTACACTGGGCAACCAGGGCCATCTATGTTGTTAAATACCATGTACGTGATGGATATGTACATAGGGATAACAGCGCCGTCTATGTGGTTGATCACAATGCAGATCGCCAGAGATTCTGAACGCTCTGTCCATACCTGCCAACGAGAGTATTATATTCATTGTAAAATTTGAGAAACTTAGAATGAAGGCGTTTGATGGAGTATCCTTGACAAACTAGTTTTTGAACTAGCAACTTGTGACGCAGATTAAAGTCATCACAATTAACGCAAGATCTGACAAATGCTACAAGACGAGATATGTATACGCCATATGCAGGACCCTTTGGTATATTGCCATCTAAATAAGGATAATTTAGAATATCAAAATTGAAATTATCCCTTTTGTCGTAAAGGCGGCGTGAAAGGAGACCTTGTCCGTCTTTGTACAGACATAGATCTAAATAAGATGTACCATCAGGACTATCTGTTGTCCCCTTTAAATCCAATGAAGGCGGATAGATTTCCTTCACCGCTTCAGCAATATGGGGATTATTTAACGCCAGTAGATCATCAATATACCGCTTGGTAAATGAAAAGGATCGAGCTTTAAAGATATTACTTTTAAGTAATTTCTGCATATAGTCGTATTCATATGAAAACAGGTATAGGTCTGCCAAAAGAGGCGCACAGTTGGTACCCATTGGAATACCTATGCACTGTTGGTAAATGGTATCTCCGAATTTCACATAGATGTTATTAATGAGAAATTCAAGTAATTCGATAAATAATGTAACATCCCATGAGTGGTAACCTTTATAAAGAGTAGAACTAAAGAAAGCCTTGTTGCTTCTGACGTTAATGTAACGGGGCCCAGTTTTAGTAAATATTGAGACAATTAACGACGATATTCTTTCAATAAGATCTTTGTGAGGAATCGTAGTATAGAGAGTAGAGAAATCCCATGTGGATACGTCTTTGTACGGTATATGCATATGAGCATCGAGTTCTTCTGTAAGACGTTTGGAGTTGTTAAGACCATCGCGTGACAAATGGCTTCGAACTCATGTTGTAGAAATAGAAAAAAAGTTTACGAGGGGAAAGGTTTGATTTTTGTTGGCATGCTATCTATAATGTTACGGCCATGGACAAATGACGTGTGCAATGTGTTATTGTAGTTCTCAAATGATGCAGGGGTGCAATGCGCTGCAGTTCTTCACAAATGACGCAAAAGTGCAATGCGCTACAGTTGTTCTCAAATGATGTAAATGTGCAATGCTTTCCCCTTGTTCTTAAATTATGTCAGTGTCCCGTGTGTTAAAATTGTTCTCAAATGATGTAAATGTGGAATGAGATACCGTTGTTCTCAAAAGATGCAAATGTGGAATGAGATACTGTTGTTCTCAAATAATGTAAATGTGGAATGAGATACCCTTGCTCTCAAATGATGTAGATGTGGAATGAGATACCGTTCTTCTCAAATGATGTAAATGTGGAATGAGATGTAAATGTAGAATGAGATACTGTTGTTCTTAAATGATGTAAATGTGGAATGAGATACCGTTGTTCTGAAATAATGTAAATGTGGAATGAGATACTGTTGCTCTCAAATGATGTAAATGTGGAATGAGATACCATTGTTCTCAAATGACGTAAACGCGTATTACATTTATGCCAAAATGGCATACGTAATTGTGAGATGTGTTAGCGCGATTAACAAAATAAAGTTAATGTGTTACGTGCTACTGCTATGCACAAATACATTTTTGGACTCTTAAGCTCCCAGTCATACTTAAGGAAATCATTCCAAGTCTTTTGAATTTGAGATAACAAAGTCATTTTGCCGACGGGAAAATGTACATTTTAGGTTTTCTTAGCAGCCTAGGGCACTCAGGTGTTATGTTTTCAAATTATTGATGCTGCTGGAACGTGAATGATAATCAAGAAGGTGGAATATGCAGTTTGGTTAACTTCTAATGATAATCGAGACTTGACGAGAATAAAGATTCGTGCTATGTTTTCCCAAGTTGAACATTTGTATAAGGGGATTTTAATACCTTATAATTATTGTTATTAATGGGAGTGGCTGGTAAGATCACTGAAAACAACGAAGATGTGCTGAAAAATTCACAGAAAAAAATACAGTTCTAAAATGAATATTTCATTCAAGTTTTGGGAAGGATGGTCGGATGAAGCGAGATTCTAGTGTAATAGCAGTGCGATCGTTTTATTAAACCCTGAAAAATCAAGATGATTCGCCAGATTACACAACAGCATGGACAAGAGCAACAAGCAAAAAGCAACGTTCCAATAAAATCAAACAGGAAGACAAATATAAAGACGTACTGTCGTGTAATTATATTGCATAACTTGATCTCCATTTTTCTCATTCCGTTATGCAAAACTCTTTGATTAAAATTGTTTTGATTTTCGAGTAACGTTGCTTATCAAAGAAAGCTGGTATTAGGTAGGTTAAGACAATCCAATCGACACAGATCATCTCGTCTTGGGTTATTACATTTTTCGAAGTTGCTGAGGTTAATTTATTGAAGCTGTGAATCATTTTTTGGGGACAAATTTGAGTGCTTGCCGTTTCATTGCTAGAAATGGACTCAAGACATATGACCTTCAAAGTTTTGCGAGACAGTCATCAGCAAGATTTGAAGGTCAGCCTATTTCCTGGCGGAAAAATCACGGTGTATAGGCTGTCACACGTTCAGCCGGTGAGAAAAGCTCAGAGTGAGACAAATGGCGTCTAAATCTTCACTTAATCACCTCTGTGTGGTTGTACGTATTTATTGTGTGAGCTTTTAGTCCATCCCAGTCATGACGGGATCAGAAGAGGTAAGCTCCAAGTTTTGAAACCACAAGTCTTACCGTGTATACCATATATCTTACGGTATACACCACACGTCTTACCGTATATACTTCACGTCATGCCGTATTTACCACACATCTTACCGTATATGCCACACGTCTTACCGTATATGCCACACGTCTTTCCGTATGTCACACGTCTTACCATATATACCACACGTCTTACAGTATATACCACATGTTTTACCGTATATGCCACATCTTACCATATATGCCACATGTCTTACCGTATATAACACAAGTCTTACCGTATACGGTAAAGTACTTATTATTCACTGGAATTCAATTTCGCGGATTTTCTCCAAAAATATGATCGCGGGAATTAATTTTCGTGTATTTAAGAGAATACTAAAAAACAGATGTTAAAATCTTACAAAATTTTCCGAGATATAATATGGCCAAAGTTATTCAAGCACGTAAAACAGGTATCATCATGGGTGACTTTAATCCTCCTTTGTTTCTTGCGGTGTCGTGATCTGGATCAGAGTTTAAAACGATGGGGGATGGATTACCACTTCGTAAGAAGATTACTTTTGCACCTACCGTGAGGAGTACTCAAACACGTGTCACTTCTTTTTGAATCATTGATGAGCACTTTTAAACATCTGGCAAAGTGACCTGTCACCTTCTGAGCAGTTCAACGCAAAAGATATGAATTCGCCATTATCGGCACCAGTCACTCATTCTTTACCATGGTAAATATTGCATTGTTTTCAGTTTTAGTCGTCCTCTGTAGCTGGTCAGAAACTGCAAACATTGCCGTAGCTGTCAAATAGCTATTGTCCTGTTGTACACACTTCAAAGTTTGTTAGAAGCTCACTCATTGGATCACAGAGGAGACACAGCCAATCGGATAGCATATATCAGAGCGACATTCATTAGAAGCCAGCACGTACAGGTATCTATTTTTCTTTCACATTACCGGCATAGCAAAGATTGATCAAACTAAAGATGAATGAACTGCCACTTTGTTTTATACCCACCAAACCTTAGCACCAGAGTTTGTGTACATTTAAACCATAATTTCCCTTCCCTGCTGTTAAAAAATTTAGCTGGCCTGTCGGGCTTTCTCAGCGCAACTCTCGACACCCTGGCAGAAATTTCACTTCATTATTACTACTACCTATAGTATATGATTCAATATTGGGTATTTTTTTCGCTGAAATTATTTTTCGCGATTAATTATTGACCGCGAAATCCGCAAAGATTAGTTCCACGCCAAAATTAGGTACTTCGCAGTATGCTAAATCCACAAGTCTTATCATATGTCTTATCTTAGTGCGCCACAATGACGTAGCAATGCAGTCCACGTGAATTGCGTTCCACATGAGTCCAGCTCATACTGGCTTCTTCTCCCACCCTACATGGGAAGGTCTTGCAGCAACCTGCCGATGATCGAAGGTTTCCCCTGGATCTCCCTCCATAATGCTGGCCGCCGTCGTATCAGTGAATTATTCTTTAGTATGGCGTAAAACACCAAACAAGCAAATAAATAAATAAATAAATAAATAAATAAATAAAAAAATAAAATAAATAAATAAATAAATAAATAAATGAATGAATGAATGAATGAATGAATGAATGAATGAATGAATGAATGAATGAATGAATGAATGAATGAATGAATGAATAAATAAATAAATCATTGATTCATTCGTTTATGCATTCATTTGTTCATTCTGTCAGTAATTCCGTCATTCATTCTTTACGCTAACTCGACAGTACTTCAGCAATACCGTGGCAAAGAAATTGTAAGAACCACGTACATGCCTATTGTTTTGTTAGAATGGATTTCGTAGGGTACATGTACCTAGAAGCCAAACTCCATTTCCTATAAGATTATTACTCTATACTTCTTCCCTGTTCGAGTTCTACATATGTGCCTCTGGCAACCGCTTACGCCATATACACTGGGCTTATCCACTGAGTATTGGCCTTTATGGACGAAGAACAGTCCACAAATTTTCTTGGGTTGCCGAATAGAAAGCCTGATTTGCTAGTAGTCTGATTTACTATAATATGGTTTCCGTGACCCTGAAGCAAAAAATTCAGAGGATTCGTTTCCAGGGTTGTAAAATGTGAAGGAATGTTTATTGGGTGATACTTCCATGGGGATGTACAGTCAGTACACGGGCAATCGGGTCGTTATTTCCCTGGGGACGGGTCATTAATCTCCTAAACTTTTAAAGCTCTAGACCTAGGTGGTATAATTCTTGGTTTGGCTTAAGACAGAATTCATGTCGCATTTTTTGTGTGTGTTTCCCATGCAATATGGCAATTGTCAGCTGCCTGGAAGCCTTTAATGACTGGTAGAGGACAAGGCTGTCACGTTTGCGATTGAGGATATACTGGCTTTAAGCTACCGTATAAAAGATATGGAAGCACACGGTCTTTTCGTGAGTGACAGATGATTCACACGTATCTCCTGACTTTGGCGTTAAAAAGTAATCAAATAAATACACAAGAATCTCAAGGATTTTTCACTTGTCCGATCTTTGGACGAGTTGGACGAAAACGGGAGCTCCGTGGGTAACTCACCAGCCAGTTAGCACACAATTTGGCCAAAGACCGGATCGAACCGGAACCAGATGCGGAGATACACATACCGGATCGAGATCTCCACCTGTGATTTCTCTAGGCTCTATACAACTATTCGTCGCAAATTTCAGTCGAAATGAATCCTTTATCGATGCGGGTTTATAGCTGTTTAACAGCGGATCAAACCAGCTACTTCAAACGGTTACGTCACGGACTGTTTAGCCTCGCTATCAAATTCACAATTTGCATACGAAGTTCCCCTGTTTATCACTACTTCTCAAACAATTAGTCGGCAGAAAATATGAAGATTCTTGCCAGTAATCCTTTAATTGATAGAATTTCCTCACTAATTGGTTTGTTGCTAAAATAAAACAGGTCACTGCTACACTAACGTCAAAGGTAACAAAGCCTTTTTCATTTCCATTACATGGGCTACATGTGCACCTTTCACGGACAACAGTAGCATGATGGGGTCACTTTTTTATTTCACAGGTATCAGTTACTATCAGTATTGGAGCTTGTTCAGCACCGCGTATTTGTAACTGTTTAGGGTTTCTTCTTTTTTAGATTTTGACATGTATTACTGCATCCTTTTTTTTCGGTTTCACTTAGTTATGTTTGTATTGCACTGTGTTTCATTTAGACTTCAATGGTCCCACTTATTACACTTCTGCAAGATAATTGACCGCATTTGTTAGATTCGTGCTAAAGCATAGAAATAGTTTTCTAAACTAATGCATGTGAAATGTGTTTGTTGTTCGTGAAATGCTGTAGTTGGTCTTAATGAACTTTGATGTTTGGGAAAACAGTCAAGTGAAGAAGACGGGGAAATGTTTGTAAAAATTTTTTTTCCTTATTAGTGCCTCAGATAACTAAAGAATACACTTGTTGTATATTTTTCTCATCAAATTGAGTATTTTATGATAGCCATGTGTTGTTACGTTTGGCACCAGAGCTGTCGTTTTTTTCTTTTGTCAAGAAATGGAGACGGCTGGCTTGCGGCGCTTGTATGTAAGTGTATAGAAAAAAACCTCTAAAGACACTGCATTTCAGATTAATCCAGTCTATCAGATCAAATAAAACATCAAACAAAAATAACTTAGATATATACGACAGCTGGGAAACAATCTTGCCACCGTTTTATTGCCAGTTTACATTATCTTTGTTTCCTTTTTACGGGAGAATTATGACGATTTTGCACCCTGTAATGAAATGAAGACGAATTTTGTATTTTGTCTAAACTTAAGTCTTAAAACTAAAAAACTAAAAAAAAGCATGGAAAGCTGTAAGTATTTGAATTTTCATATCCACAACTATTTAAACAAATAAAGAACGGCTGACCGATTTGTGAAATAAAAATTTTCTTTTCGACAGACTCCAAAATAGTTTTATGGCACTTCCTATGTAGCAGACTTTCTTGGTCTCTTTTGATTACTTTGATTCATTTAACGGCTCACAGAATAACTGAATACAGACTATTTACAGAGTATTCCCACGCCAGTTTGAAACTGCAATAAGATGAAGAATTCATAGAGTAGATTTTAGCACGTGACATTTGTTTGCTGTAACTAAGTGCAGTAAGATTACACGAGTCCTTTAAAAATGTTTGGAGTCTTAAATTCGGCCTTTTTTTCTCCGCCTTGAGTGAGATTTTTTTCTTGAAAGTAGTCGGAATCATATATTCATCATGTATTCATCATATATTCATCATGTATTCATCATGTATATCATGTATTGACATGTATTGTGTCATGTATTGACACAAAACATCATGTATTGACATAAACAAAATCGCCAGGCAGTTGCCGAATGTCCGATTCAATTTGCTATGGGTATATAGATATAATGTTTAAATAAAAATTGGTTTTTCCTTGTTTCTACAAGTTGAGAATTAATGACCGTATAATGTGATGCGTTGGTTGCTTTTCTCGTTTTGTAGACAACAGACACGTGGTAGTGAACTATGTCCCCTTTAAAGAAAAAAAAATACAAATGAAAAGGAAGTAAATTCGCCATTGTTTATGTCTCTGATTTGTGGCTGGCTGCATGTCTTCTTTGCGAGGATGAATTTTTGCTTAGTCACCTTTTCAAAATTGCCTTCAATTATATTACGCCAGCGATTTGCCGGCAGGTTTGGCGCCCCAAAAAAGAAAAAAAAAGAAAAGAAAAATGAAGCAAGAAATTTGTTTACGACTGGGGTTTGCGAAAACTTATCTCTGTATGTAAAAAGAAAATGCTGGAGATCGGATTCAGTCAGGCTCACACATCATGTAAAGCCTCTAAGAATAAATTCTCCGTGACGTGCAAAAGCCTTGAAGGAAGTAAATCCTTCAAATTCATGCTATCTTTTCACCGGCTGCGATCTTTACATCCCACCTTCCGTTGTTTAAAATCTTATTTCTTGATTCAAGTTGCTTGTGAGAAAAAATCCGTGGAGATCTAAAAGTAGTTGACATTTCAAATTCTCGGCTGAAGAAATAAAGAACGGCTCACCGATGACTGGATCATTTTGGCCATTTTCTTTCGAAAGACACGAAGTTTGTTTATTGGATTTCCAGTGTAACTAATGTGCCTCTCCTGTGTATTAATCCTGTCAGAAACAATTTACAACGACGTTCAGCAGAGGAAGTATAAAACAACACAATCTATTCCCCTCGTCACAAAGAAGGCAGAATTCAACAGGAGTTCATTGAGAAAATGTGACACGTGACAATAAGGCTTGGGCTGTGTGCAAAAAGATTCCTTTTTATCATAAAACAAACCAGAAAATTTTTTATCGTTGAAAGCCGTTCTTTTTGATTTTTGTTGTTGATTTATTTCAGTCCTTGATGGTGATCTGGTTGTCATCTTTTTTTTTGCATCCATTTGGAATAAGTGACATCGTGTGACAATTAGCCATGACCAGTATTTTTCAAAATTTTTCATTTTTTCTTGTCAACTTTCTCCATATATTCGACCTTTTGGGCAAGTATGACAATATCACATGGTTAAGGTGCGAAAATGTAGGGCAAGCATTAATAGCACCTAGGCAGGTTGTATAACGTCAGCCCCATACGATACAGTGTATGAGAAACAGTGGCGCCATTTTGCCAGAAAGGCCTACAGTTTACACATGCGCAATTCAGGCAGTTGGATCTCAGATTTGTCTCCCGAATTGAAGAGTGAAGTGGACCTGATAGGATAATACTGCCAGACAGACATTTTAGATTGTTGATACCCTAGCGCAGCGTAATGGCCCAGGAACCTCTCACCAATGCGGTCGCTGTGAGTTCGTCCAGCTCATGCTGGCTTCCTCTCCGGCCGTACGTGGGAAGGTCTGCCGCAACGTGCGGATGGTCGTGGGTTTCCCACGGGCTGTGCCCGATTTCCTCCCACCATAATGCTGGCCGCCGTCGCATAAGTGAAATATTCTTGAGTACGGCGTAAAACACCAATGAAATAAATATATTTCTGCATTGCTATTTTGCATCAGGTTAAACTATATCAGATTTTTGATACGTTGTAGAAAAAAGTGCAGGCGGCATGTAGTGATATGACATGGTACCACGCGAAAGTTCGATGAGGTATATTTTTAAGGTCGAAGTTGACAAATTTACTACATAAGTAGTAAGGAAAATCAGTGTGCTCGTGTAACCTATATATATCCACTGAGGGTATGATTTTTGGCGTTGCCCATCAAAATTTCGGAAACATTTTCGTGTTAACATCTTATGATAAACTATAAAAACGCACGATCATAACTCTACATACATCTGTACAAAAGTAGACTATATCAAAGAAATAAATGTGTTTAATAGGACATATTATACAACAAAACAGATTTCAGGTAGGTAATTTCTCTGAGAACACCACCCCAACGAAGTAGGAAGAGAGAATTTCTCCACGGTTAGCCATTGTGTCCCCCTAGAAACCTGAGTGTTATGATTGTGGATGAGTGAGTGAGTGAGTGAGTGAGTGAGTGAGTGAGTGAGTGAATGAGTGAGTGAGTGAGTGCTTGGGGCTTTTTCATTCATGTGACAATGATTTTTTAAATTTATTTATCTCATTGGTGTTTTACGCCGTATTCAAGAATATTTCACTTATATGACTGCGACCAGCATTATGATGGGAGGAAACCGGGCTGAGCCCTGGTTAAACCCACGACAATCCGCAGTTAGGTGGAAGACCTTCCCACGTACGGCCGGAGAGAAAGCCAAGCATGAGCTCAGATGACAATGAAGGAATCTTTAGAGTGCATGTAATGTGCCTCTTTCTTGCAGGACGGATTTCCATCGCTCTTTTATCTAATGCTGATTCACTGAGACGACTTACCGAAGGCAAGTAAGGCGGCTCGCCCGAACCATTATACTGATAAGGGTCAACCAGTTGCACTGCCCCTTCATGCTGAACACCAAACGAGGGAGTTACAGCTGCCTCTTTTAAGGTCTTGAGTGTTAACCGACCGAGGATCGACACTGGATCTACCTCCCTGGAAGCGGACGCTATACCAACTGGGCCATCGGGGCAGGTGATTGTGAATGCCCCTTCAAACCACAGACTTATCAACGGGGCTGATGTAATTTCCTGACAGGAGAAGAACAAAATCTCAGCTCCCTCCTCAATACCAGACTAATGCCTATTACCAACAGCCACAGCCTTCTTATCCATTTTAATGAGACCATCTTTTCCTGTCCTAACCCGTTGTGCGTGATTTGCCACCAAATTGTCCAAATGGCGCCCTATATCAAGGCGGTGTGATTGCTATGTGGTGTGGGTCTAGACGTCTAGCTGTCGTTAACTAATTCACGCGTTCAGACCGCCTGTGATAAAAAAGGCAAATCCCACGTATATATCTGGTCCACGTGGATCTGTCACGACGTTCCTGGTTTAGATTTGACTGTAGTCTTTGTTGTGTGTTCGTATTGAAGGGATTATTGTGGGGAAACACAGGTCTCTTAGGAATTTTACAGCATAAAGACATATAAAATATTACAGCATAGAGAGTAAAATCAGATAAGTGGCCACAGTTCGAGTATGAATTTTCACGTTGTTCCGATATTAGTTTTTACGCTGGTCTGGCATGAATTTCTCCGCTGTTTCGACATGATTTTTAATGTTTTGCTCTGATATGAATTTCGGCGCTGTTCCGATATGAATTTAAATGTTGTTCTGTTATGAATTTTCATGCTACTCTGGTATGAATTTTCACATTGTTCATATATGCATTTTCCCGTTGTTCCTTTATGAATTTCACGCCGTTCCTAGATGAATTTTCACACTGTTCTGTTTTGAATTTTCACACTGTTCATATATGTATTTTTCCCGTTGTTCCATTATAATTTTTCACGCTGTTCCTAAATGAATTTTCACACTGTTCTGGTTTGAATTTTCACACTATTCATATACGTATTTTTTCCGTAGTTCCTTTATGAATTTTCACACTATTCATATATGTATTTCTCCCGTTGTTCCTTTATGAATTTTCACGCTATTCCTAGATGAATTTTCACACTGTGCTGTTTTGAATTTTCACACTGTTCATATATTTATTTTTCCCGTTGTTACTTTATAATTTTTCACGCTGTTCCTAAATGAATTTTCACACTGTTCTGGTTTGAATTTTTACACTGTTCATATATGTATTTTCCCGTTGTTCCTTTATGAAATTTTCACGTGTTCCTCGATGAATTTTCACACTGTTCTGGTTTGAATTTTTACACTGTTCATACATGTATTTTTCTCGATTTTCACATTGTTCCCGTGTGAAAGTATTTCACACTTTTCGTGGTTATAGTGATACTGATCAAATAATGGTTTACGATAAAATGCTTTGGAAGGCAAAACGTACAAGTGGAACAGAATTTAGAGACTGTTCTCCATTCTGTAGACTGAGTTGTAGTCTACTTTTGTTCATACATATGGTAAGTCTCACATTCTGTGTGCTCGTACTCATATAGCAATGTCGTGGTACACAAGTAGTGCTGTGTAGTAACTGGGTACGGCGTGCAGTTTGATACACTGGTGCACGCGTCTTTTTCTGGGTTAGGAAACGGAAGTCCTGTCTCCAAATCTCCATTCTCATTCTTCTTCTACAGCACAGTCAAATTGCGGGAGAATGTTAACGACAATAAAACTTAATGCTCGGTCCGAAAAATGACACTGTTTAATATAGAGAAATATAGGACTGGAGAATACAAAGGCAACAGATGGCTTCACACCACAATTAATGCTTTCGGGTCGGAATGTAATGCTTTCGGGTCGTGATGTAATGCTTCCGGGTCAGGATGTAATTCTTACGAGTCAGGGTGTAATTCTTCGGGGTTGGGATGTAATGCTTCCGGGTCGGGACGTAATTCTTTTAGGTCGTGATGTAATGCTTCCGGGTCAGGATGTAATTCTTCTGAGTCAGGGTGTAAATATTTCGGGTCGGGATGTAATGCTTCCGGGTCGTGGTGTAATTCTTCCGGGACGTGATGTGATGCTTCCGGGTCGGGATGTTATTCTTTCGAGTCAGGACGTTATGCTTCCGGGTCGTGAGGTAATTCTTTCAGGTCGGGGTGTAATGCTTCCAGGTCAGGATGTTATTCTTCCGGGTCGGGATGTAATTCTTACGGGTCGGGATGTAATTCTTTCGGGCTGTGATGTAATTCTTCCGGGTCGGGATGTAATGCTTCCGGGTCGTGATGTTATTCTTCCGGGTCGGGATGTAATTCTTTCGAATCGGGATGTTATCCTGTGATATAATGCTTCCGGGTCGTGAGGTAATTCTGGCGGGTCGGGGTGTAATGCTTCCGGGTCGGAATGTTATGATAAATAACAATATGTGCGTATATATATACAATGTAATCAGACTAGCGAATTACCTGTGCAGGAGAAAGTGCTTTTGGTGGGAACGTGCAGTGCTAAATGAGCCACATATCAACAGTTCAAAATGGACGATAAAATATAGACATGTGCTTGAATAAATAGGAAAATCGATAGATATCTAAAAACAGTATTTTGGAAAATTTCCCGAACTTATACAACTAAATATGCAAATAGGATTACAGATGTTTTTGTCTCTTGGAGTAAAGGCAGATAATATAAATACACACTGCTGAATTAAATCTCCGGCTCTCATTAATAAAGCAACCCACATGTTGCATAATTATTTCATGAGATTTTGCTGGAAATGTGTTATGCCCAAAAAGTAACGTAGCAGGCGTAATAACACCAGCATAACCCGACGCCGTAACACCATTCATTAGTTTTAACCTGTGTGCACAATACAGATGACATTTTAACAGGTAATGTTCAGCATTTTCATACTTTTGGCCACAAGCACATTTTGGAGAATCAGAAAGGAAGTTGTCAAATAGATCGCCATTGAGATTACTGCAGCCATTTCGAAGACGGCGTATTAAAATGTTTGTCAATCTAAATTGTGAGTAGTACCATGGAGGTTGTTTTGTCGACTGAAATAATAAATTGAGCTTAGATTTAAACTGGGGAGGATCACTGAGTTGTTTCACATGATGGGGGAGAACATTCCAACCTCGAACAGTGTTAGGGAAAATGAATTTCTGAACTGTTCTGTTAGGCAGAAGAAAGGGGTAATTGATCCAACAGACCTCAACGGATAGGGATGTCTATTAGAAGAAAAGTCTGGGATAAGGCAGTTTAGAACATGAGTTGGTGTTTAACAAACTGTTTTATGGAAAAGTGTTGGTCGGTGAATGAGACGCCTTTTTGCTAAAGGCAAGAGCCCAGATTCCTCATACAATGTAATTCTTTCGAGTCGGGATGTAATGCTTCCGGGTCGGGATGTAATGCCTTTGGGTCGGGATGTAATGCTTCCGGGTCGGAATGTAATGCTTCCGTGTTTTTGATGTTATTCTTCCGGGTCGGGATGTTATTCTTCAGGTTCAGGATATAATCCGTTGCTATTTTTAGATAGATTATGTTTCGCTCCTTTTCTTTTTTTCGCTAGGATGGTATCATTTTTGTAGGACATGTTTCAAATTCACACTCTAGGTATAAATGTGTGTGCTTTTCATCAACTGTAGGCGGGTGGACACAAAGCACATGTATTGTAGTAAACAGTTAAAACAGCAAGAAGAGAAGAAAGAAGTACAAAACCAGAAAAGTGAAGACAAACAGTCAATCATTTTAAAGCGGTCAAAATAAATCGATACAAAAACTCATAGTTAGTATAACTAAGGAAAAACAAAAAAAGTGACGCTGATGTCAACGTTACGTAACTCTTCACAATACCACTGTAAGTTATTGAATGGAATCACTTTTCGCGGTGTAGATAATTGTGGTAATCTTCTCTTGTACAGGGTTTTTAGCAAACTTCATCTGGCCAATTTACCTCTAAAACCAACCAGATGCTTGTCACGGGGAGAAACATTTTGATAAGGAAAAAATAAACAAATGGTTAGCTTAGTTAATAAGAATGAGATTGTGGCGGAGGACATGATTGTCCGGCTTCGAATATGATATTGTTTTATTCTCAAACGATGTATAAAAACACTTTTCTGTTTTTCGCAATGTTCGGAATCCGACAAAAAATATTAGCAATGGGAACGTTGATAGATCGATGCGATCTTCTTATGCTCTGATAACTTAGAAAGGGATAATCGTGGTGTGTACAATATCTTTGGATATATATGTAACTGTCTAGTCTTTAGTGTGTTAGCGCAGCACAGAGACCAGGAACCTCTCACCAATGCAATCTCGCTCATGCTGCCTTCCTGTGTAGAAAGATCTGTCTGGTCGCGGGTTTCCTCCCAATAATGCTGGCCACCCTCGTATGAGTGAAGTATTCTTAGGTATACGGCGAAAAACACCAATCAAACAAACAAATTTCTAATTGGCCAGCAGTTCCACTGGTTGCATAATGGGATTTAGGTTTTAGTATTTATAAGGTGTTTGTTGAAAGGTAATACAGCTGAATCAAGAACTGTTAGTTTCATTCCTGACTTAGCTGAGATATTTTCGCTCCAGAAACAACAATGGCAACAAGTCTGACTTAACCACTTTTTGAATGGCAAAATCCCAAGTAAAAAGAATTTTATTTTTTCACATGTTCAGACTGAATACTGGTCACTAGCAAAAAAATGCTCTTGCATTTTAAAGAACTCTTAGGTCTACTTCCAGGCAACTGATCGGCCCGTCATCCGCAAGATCGCGCTCTCGCGTGTTTCTCTACCTATTATCCTAATAGCTGCTGTAATATGAGTGAAAATCTTCCAGATTACGGAGTTAAAGTCTTTTCAAATAAATAGATATACAAATAAATTCTAGTTTTCCAAAGTCACACGGAGCTTTACGTACTTTTCCATTGTTTAACATTTCCACTCTACCGATACAGTATTCTGACTGATGAGTAAGTGCTTTAACCGATGTTTTCCGGTTGCTAAGCAACCATCTTTATTATGGCCACATAACTTTTATGGGTGATAAACAGATTCATTTAAAGGACCTGGTATGGTGTAAAACGGGGAATCGGCTCCAGTCAACGAAACTATACACCTCAAGAAGCGAAACTGACTATAGCTGTGAGTGACAACTGCTGGCCCTCTCCTTTTATACTTCTTTTCCTGTTATGTGACAAACATGCGACTTAGAAACATACACTAAAGCAATGTATAGGTCTTAAAATCGAAAAATGGTAGCCTGCTCTATTCACAATGAAATATCTCTTTTTTGACTTAGACACTGCAGAATGGGAAAATCAATGCACCACAAATGTAACTTTCTGAAAAATTCTTGAGCAGCTATGCACCAGTCAATTAAATACATATATAACAGATGTTCAGCCTTGTAATACCGCTGCGCATGAGTTGTTAATGTTAATGGTAATGATAGCCAGAGGCCTAGACATGGTCTCAAGCAGGATTCACCTATGACTATTGTTACCACACGTTACGTAATGCCAGAGTTTAACAATTATCCGTTGTAAATTCAAAATAAGATTTACTTAATCCAAAAACAAGCTTTATCTTTACTCACACAAAAACATGTTGCCAAAGAAAAAAGAAAAACAAACATTGGAACTTCCTACAGGTGGAACCAATTTCCCACAGTGACTGCGTTAGTTCATGGTACCAGGAAGGATACCTGACAAACTATGGCACAAATACGGTTTTCAAGCTTGCCAAAATATAACAAAACTGATCACACTATAAAGTTTATTTTTTTACACATGAAGACCAACGTTAACCAATACGAAACCCTGAGCTTCAGTACAGATATTTTTCTGGTTAACGTTGATCTTCATTCTGTATATTAAAGACACAGTGCTACGCTTGAGCTAAAATTAGCGCATTTGATCGAGAGTGCATTTTCGGCGGGTTATTACTGAACAAACTTTTACTTTGTATGGGTGATTCAACCAAGTTTTATACTTCTGATTTGAAAATTTATAGAATTATGCTGGAATTTTGGAATTTGCACTTTCTTATCGTACCTCTCTGGGGTAGATTCCCCGCCTTACTGTACCAGGTCCTTTACATTCATATAGTCCTATAACAAGGTGAAAACGCATGGTGTGGCCGAAATCAATTTAAAAGTATAAAAATATAAAGTCGATCAAACAAAGAAACATATTTCACAACCCATAGACGGGCTTCCTGCTAACATATCCACCTGTCTAATATATACTTTGCGGTCGCTGTGAGTTCAAGCCCAGCTAATGCTGGCTTCCTCTCCGGCCGTACGTGGGGAGGTCTGTCAGCAACCAGCGGATGGTCGTGGGTTTCCCCCGGGCTCAGCCCGGTTTCCACCTACCAGAGTGCTGGCCGACGTGGTATAAGTGAAATATTCTTGAGTACGGCGTAAAACATCAATCAAATAAATAAATACATCAACTAATATCTACTTAGGCTGATGAAGAAGCGTATTTGTTTATGAACTGTCTTGCCCTCTGCAATTTTCCTCGTCAATTTTGATCAAGTTCTTTGTTCTCTGGATCAAAGTTGCATTTCCCTTTGTGGGACTTCTTTTACGTTTTAAAATGGCTTTCCGGCCGAGATTGGCGGAACACGGACGGAAGACCAGAAGACCTTATGTAATCTACATCTTCATGCTATCACATCTGAGTTTTGTTGTCACACTAAGCTTGATGCCAGGGGGTCGGGACTGGCGTCGTCGGGGCAGGAAACCTGTTGGGAAGAGACTCAAATTACCTTTGACATTCTCTAAATGAGTTCTGGTTGCAATGTCATTACGATTACTAGATGGATTTTCTGATTGCACAGCCTTCTTTTGTCCAACGATCCAGGCTGAAGATTCTCAAACAACATGATCTGATATTACATATCCAGATTTGATCGAGTCCTCGGGTTTGTTATCTACCTAGGCAAAAGGATTTTTTGTCAACCCACAAGCATAGCCCATTAGCTACTACTTGCGTGTTATTTGTTTGATCGGTGTTTTACGGCGTACTCAAGAATATTTCATTTTTACGACGGCGACCATCATTATGGAGGGAGGAAACTGGGCGGAGCTCGGGGGAAGCCCACAACGATCCGCACTTCGCTTACAGACCTTCCCAAGTACAAGCGGAGAGGAATTCGAAGCCACCATAAGCTGGACTTGACCTCATAGCCTCCGCACTGGTGAGAAACTCCTGGGTCATTGCACCGCACTAGCGTGCGATAATGCCTTCGGCTACGGAGGTTTCACCCCTCCACCTCCTCCCCTCCCCCCACCCACCCCGAATTATATATTCGGCTGTATTTCATGTAAATTGTATTTCGTGTAAAGACGACGAGAATGCCAGAGTTAGCGTACAGAAGCCACCTGTAAAATTACGACAATTATTTCTCAGTTAGACGGCACAGTCAGGTTATAAACGTCAGTGACCAATACAAGCCACTGGAATCACTAATTCTCCACTAGTATACAGCTTGCAGCTATCCAGACAGACAGTATGGTGTGAGGGTGCAGATTAGTCCAGATGTCTTCCTAAGCATTTGGTCTGGTCAGAGGAGACAGAGGGGTGTGTCTAACAATACTAGGTTACGCTTAGTCTCTTGGGCTATCACACAAATCGATGCACCGTGTCACACCAGAATTAAACCGTGTCGTGAAGCTAGACGGTAACCGTTGATTGGATCATATGACTAGTTCAAGTGTTCATGTGATTTTGAGTTAGTCACCGGACTGTCTTACGGTCAGCTGGTGCAGATATGGTACCAAGTGGAAATGAGCACCTGTTTGTGGTGGAGAGGTATATATATGTGTGAGAACTGCTTCATGTCAGCACGTTTCAGGTGACAGTATGTAATAGTTGAAAGGTCATCCTTCTGATGATGATATTTAGATAAATAAAATGGTGTGGTTCATTTCTGAGAAAGAATGATTTACATCATGACTGTACGAAAAGTTATCAGACTTCAATACTCCGCTATGTTGGAAAACAAAACGCCGTGCATATCTTTGCCCTGTTTTTCTTTGAGGACAGTATTCCTACAAGTGAACATTCCCTCAAACCAAAAAATCACAGAAAGCCATAGCCTACTTGAGCTTGTCTCTGTTCTTATTTATTTATATATTGTATGCATTTGATTGATGTTTTACGCTCTACTCAAAAATATTTCATTTATACGGCCGCGGTCAGGATCATGGTGGGAGGAAACCGGTCAAACCCACGACCATCCACAGGCTGCTGACAGACTTTCGTATGTACGGCCGGAGATTAAGCCAGCATGAGTTGGATTTGAACTCATAGCGACTGCATTGGTGACGTCTTTGTTCGGCCTATACTTGGGGCACGGGGGTAGATAGTGGTCAAACATCTCATCCACCTTGCACGTGTCACAGAATCACGTAGGACGGAGATTTACTTGTGGGAGACGTGGATTTAATGAACAAACTATTGACAGCAATCTGAAGAGCATAACGTCCTGTTTTCTGCATACCGATTCCAATAGAGAAAGATAAAATCTACCATCAGTCTCCGAGTCCCATTCATTTTGTCATATCGAAAAAAACACAACTGAAAATTTGAAATAATCTCTGTGGCCTATAATCCACAGGGTACTGACACAAAGCTCTATTTGCCAGACACAATTTTTTAATTGCTAATAAAGCAGCCTACGACTGAAAAAAAAACACGATATCCCTAACAAGATGAAAAAAATAGCCAGAAATTGTAAAGAAAGCAGAATCGACGCTAGCTAGCTTGTGAATAGTGGGCGCATACTTAAACATTGTCAACTTCAAATTAACATTATGGACCTCAAACCCTCTGTCACCTAGAAGTTTCTCCTTCTCAGGAAAAATGTTTCTCTTTTTGGTGAGTGAGTGATCGCTTGGGGTTTAACGTCGCACTCAACAATTTTTCAGTCATGTGACGACGAAGGAATCCTTAGGGTGTACGTAATGTGCCTCCTTGTTGCAGGACAGATTTCCACCGCTCTTTTATCTAGTGCTGCACTGAGACGACTAACCGAAGGCAAGTAAGCCGCCCCGCCTGAGCCATTATACTGATATGGGTTAACTTATACAGGTACGGTGACATAGACATAATAAATCTTAAAAATATAAAGCAAAGATTAATTTATGTTAACAGTTAATTCAACATTAATCTCAATTTGACTTGAATAGCCAATCGATTATGTTATTTCCAATTAGATGGTTCTCAAGGGGGTCTGTCTAGTATCAATACCATACTTGCGCACATGTGTGTTTCGGAGATTATAGCGCTTGTATTACAACCTCTAGGACACAAGAGATGCTGGATTAAACCCGACCTTGAGCTCTCACTGCCTCCACTGTCTAGAGACAGACGCTTGAGATGTATCTGTCATTTGCTGATGATCATTTGTGTTCCGTCAGTATGATTAGCGTATATATGTTGGCCTTCGTCGCAAGTGGGAAAGATCGTTAGTAACTTGCCAAAGTCGGTGGTTTACTACCGGCACTGTTTTGTTTTTTTTTAATTTATTTTACAGTACAATTTTTGAGTTTTACAGCACTGAATGAAACGGCCGGAATAAAACCCAGGGGGGCTTGCTTTGTCTCTTCCAAAAAAAATATTAATTTATTGGCTAGAGAACAGAGGGGTGAAAAATAGTTATTAGTTGTATACAAAATACAACTACAACGAGAATAGACACTTTTAAAATACCACCAACAAAACTAATACCATTACCACAGAGCATTAACAGTTTTTGCCACGGTCAAGTATTAATTGTTTTAAATTTGCCTTCAGTATTGATAATGAATTGCAAGATTTTAAATCATTTTCTCTGGCCATAAAAACTTGCCGGTGCAGTGTAAAATATGCTTTGCTTTCTCAGTTTTAAGTCACTATCTCGTTTTTTACGTGATAGTTTTTTTGTTTTATTGGCAAACGACGAATCTGACAAATATCCTGTACCCCATGGATTCAACGTCCTATTCTTCTCTATTGTGATGTTCCATATTTCTGTGCCCCCATCTCTATTATTAATCGTCTGAGAAATTACCATGTTAGGATGTGGGCGTTTGGGGCATTCTTGTGCATCAGGGGGACTACCCGGCTATGCCATCCAGTTATTTCATTTCCATGCAAGCCATTTTACCAAACATGTCGCCCAAGAATTATGGTACAATTCCCGTTAGCTATGATTCCTGTTCAGTTTTCTTACCTTCTGAAAAACAGAAAGGTGTCTTTTATGTAGTAGACAATATAACAATGTTACAGGTCCTCTTTTTCCCGAAACGGTAAGAATTTTCTGGTGATCACCGCAACGTGCTGCTTCAGCCAATCGCTGATCAGAATCTTCAGACGTCGATATTAAGCTAATCCATTTACAACACTTTTTATATTATTCTAATGCTTCTCTCTCCGTGTCAAAAATCTGCATGGTTTCTTTGTTACGTTAGAAAGAAAAAGCTTCTTAAAGAGGCTATCAAAGAGAGCATAACCGGAATTACCGTCACAGAGGCTAATGTGAAGAGTTACGAAACGTTGACCTCAGCCAAGACGTGGGTGTAATTTCATAGTGTTTTTTAATGATCTCTCACGTCTTTTGAGGTTTTGAAGCTGCAGAAGAATGGGACAGCCATTTGTTGAAGATATTTGGAGATTATAAGCCATTTGGAAGTTAACTAAAACCCTCTACCTCCATAGGCCATAACACAGTGGATCGGACGCACGATATAGAAAAATTGAGTTCAGGAGATTTTAATTATGTTAACACATAACAGATAAATGTCTCAGATAACAAAATAAATCTCAAATAAGAAAGAAAACAGGCTTTAAACAGGCTATGTAATCTCGGTTCAGACGGGAATGTCTGGTGATCTGTAGCCTTCTCAACAAACTCCTGTCGTATTCCTCTGCCACATTCGCGTAGGAATACATTGTCTATACTCTCGTTTGTTCAGGGAGTCGTTGTAAATGATTGCTAAATGAATCCACATCATCACTGGGTGCCAAGACAGATACGTCAGGAAATCCAATGAAAAAATTTCAATGTCAGCCGAAAAGAAAATTCTCAAGTGATTCTCAAATCGGTAAACCCTTCTGTATTTGTTTTATTAGTTGTGAATGCAAATTGCGCGGAAATTAGTGAGAGGTTTCCGGTTTTATACGATGACAGATAGGAAACAAAATCTTCGTATTTCTCCTAGGAAAAGAAAACAAAATACAATGTAGGCTGTCCATAAGAAGATCGCAGCGTTGTTTCTAGGCTGTCGTAAGCCTCTGAGTTATTATTGTTTTAGATTTTAGTTGATAAGAGTGCGTGTCTTAATTTGAACAACGTCGTGGCTCAGAGAAGAATCAGGATTTTCTACAACTATGCACTTACAGTACGCTATGTTCTATTTTTGTACCAAATAAGTTTTGACGTTCTATCTTCTGATTTTGGCATCATTTTTATATTTGCTTCTCCTTTAAGCCAGTAGATTTATCCAGGAGCGGTCGAAGGGCGGTGAGTGGTAGATCCAGGGTCAAACCTGGGTCGAGTCACACATAAGACTTTAAAAAACAAAGTTGTGTCTTCCTCGCTTGGCGTTCAGCATGAAGGGGATAGTGCAACGACTGGTTGACCCGTATCGGTATAATGGTTCGGGCGGGGCGGCTTACTTCGGTAAGTCGTCTCAGTGATGCAGCACTAAATAAAAGAGCGGTGGAAATTCGTCCTGCGACAAGGAGACATACTACACACACTCTAAGGATTCCTTCCTCGTCATATGACTGAAAAATTGTTAAGTACGACGTTAAACCCCAAGCAGTCACTCACTCAGTCGAAGGGCGGTAATTTCTACGTATTAAGTCCTGTTCCCCTCACCAGTAAAGCCGGTTACTGCGGACATAAAAGTGAAAACCTTCTAGAGTACGGCGCTTCACCGTCATCAGATACACATACAATGTTGTCATACATTCCCAAGCCGCGCGGATATTGAAACAGTTTATCTGTTTTTACGTTTTCACTCAGCCGCTACAGTTGTTCTGGCTGAAAAAGTACCTTGTGTATATAATTGGAAGAGGCCTCAAAGAAGGTCATTCAAACATTCGGATCACCCTGTTACAAATAGACAACATTCTGATGTAAATGAAATGGCAAGTCTTAATCTATAAAACAAACACATTTTCCGCTGATGATAACAAAAGCAATCGCACAGTCTCCATAAATGTCTACTGCCACTGATATATTTGTAAATTTTGTAAAACTTGTAAATACTCTGATTTCAATTCTTCCTCCCAATTTGAACATCAAAATTCAAGAAGTTCTTGTTTTCCCGATCAGATGGTGAATTTTAGATTTCTTTACATGAGTGAGTTGTTAGCGGCAATTGGAGGAAGGCGGACAGAAGGCCAGAAGATCTCAAGTGACGACCATCCTCATGCTATATGGGCAAGTTGACTCAGAAACTGCCTTTGACATTCTCCAAATGAGACTCTGATGGAACCTCCGTATATCCGTCCCTTCAGCCTCTGCGGAATGGTCTGGCACGACAGTGTATCTGCTAACGTCTGATCGTGTCCTTTGTGGTCATTGTAATTACTAGAGAGCACACTCTCTCTGATATCACCTATTCATATTTCAAGGCTTCATTGTCTGTGTGGAGGTTTTGTGTCTATTCACGGTGTTCGTCAGAAAGTCTATTACCTACGTAATGATCCTTGTGATGTGATAGTATGTAGGCGATAACGCTGATGTATTAGAGCATAGAAGCTGTCTGAAAGTATGAAACCGTGTTTCAGTACGGTATACCTAAAGCTACACTGTGACAAAATCCTACACTCTGTATATTTCGAGTTAAGCCCCTTAATGAAGTCTACTGGACACAGATCCCCATTACAACTATTTTTTTACAACTACGATTGTAGTTCTGTGAATTTTAGGGTATAAAGTCTTTTTTTGCTCCCAGGCGTCCATTTTTGGTGCACAGGTACATGCTTGGTATTAAAATGCTGTCTAAACTTTGAGGAGGTATGAGCTTTATTGATGAAAGTTTGAAATTCTGGGTGAGAGGACACAAGGTGTGAGGTAGTGATGAGGCTGCGAGTGACGTCCCCTTGGCGTTTCTAGGCACGCCTCCCAGCTGCCGGCATGGAAAGGTCCAGATTTTGACGGTCAACCTATGTCAAGATTTTTATGGCTTCTTTCTCACAGGCTGGGCCAGGTGTGCACCAAAGCTTATTGGCCACGGAATGTTTGGGACTGAGTTACAGTGCTAGACGTTAACATTGTCGCTCATGGAAAATTAATGGGGATCCGAGGCCTACTCCCTGAATACACTGCTCTCTTAAAGAAAAATCCCGACATTTAATTTGTGCAGCCTCACTGAAACGCCACGCCGAAGACACTCCTCCCAGGTACAGAATACGGACACCTGGTACACCAGGGCGACTGCCGTAAATATGTACCAACATCCTAAGAGGTCATCGATCAACTGACAAGGTCGACAGTTTTAACGTCTTGGATGTGACTGGACTTGGAATTATGACTGGTCGTTTATGTTGACATGTTAATCCAGACGTGGGAACGGTTTCCATCGGTAGAGCTCAAGAAAAACATAACGCTTGTTCAACTGGCATGTAACACACCTGTCCAATTTGTCTAGGGCTCATCCCGGATCACCTCTGATACTTACAATCGAATCAGCAGCCATAACCTTGCAACCGTTCCATGCAGATGTATGTATATGGCCCCAGACCTCCATTAGAAAAATAACAAACAATAAGCGAAAATTTTAACGTTTGATGTGGTAACTCAGCCCTAAAACTTTTCGTGTCCAACAAGCATTGGTGCTCACCATGGCCAGCCTACGAGAAAGCAGCCATAAAAATCTGGACGGTCCTATATTGTCAGCTGAGATGAGTACCCATGCCACGTCAAGGGTGCGTTCCGCGCGCTGGCCGCCGTCGAATAAGTGAAATATTCTACAGCACTGTAATACCAATCAAAATAAATAAATAAATACGTCCCTCGCAGCCTTTAACTACCTGCCACCTCTCGCCAAGATTATCGTACTTTCATCAATAAAACTGATGCCTTCTAAAACTTTCCATTATTTTCAAACCTAGAGTACACTTGTACCTCAAAAATGACTGGTTGGCAAAGAAAACAAACTTTAAACCTTGGCGGACGTAGAATTATATTCCATTTGACAAAGCTGCGTACGACACTTTTTGTCGTACATTTGTCTTACGATATGTTGTACGTCACTATTACCGTACCACAGTCTTGTATTTGCTATTATCGCACATGTACGACATCTTCGTGAAACTGGGCGCTAATTCCAAATGGCCATCGAGGAGAAGAGGAGAAAAAGTGGCGAGAAACTTTAAATCGGACATAATTATCATGATATGATGTCGTTTTGGGGTCGATTACTTTGTTTTTCAAAACTCTCCATGCTAAGTCCTATGACATCACTTCAAACAGTACCAATCAGAATGCTTTCCAATGAGTTTGCAGATAAGTAGGAAAGCAATCTGACTATTGTTCCATTCATACGCCAACAGCTGATGTCCGCCTCACGCTGTCTAGTGTAAAACGATGCGTCTTGATGTCCATCTTTGTCAAAGATTATAAGCGTTTATAAGACAATATAACAACGAGCAACGTGCTTCAAAAGTTAAACTAGACAAATCTAGAAACAGATGCACTGAGTTATAGAACTGCATGGTTTGAGCAAATATTCTCATTGGATAAAGCCGCCATCATAAAACTCTAGTGAAATAAATTAATGCATTAATTAGTATGGGAAATTATTTGTCAATGTTGAATAAAGAAAGGAACAAAAAATTAATATATAGTTACAAATGCGAGAATGACACAAAATTAATGAATAAATAAATAAGAAATAAAAAGGCGCAACGACTGAGTTAAATCAAATGACAAATACCCCGCCTAAACGCAATTTACCTCAGTTAAAGTTTTGTTCTAACTGTTCACGTAAATGCTTAAACAGTAGCAAGTTACATGCATCCCCGCCCCCCCCCCAAGACACCATGGCTTCAGCAGAGTTAGGCAGAAAAAAATGCTGAGATAAGACGTCGTTAGTCCAGAATTAGTCAAAATGCTGTGTTGTCATCACATTTAACATACAATAACATTAAAACAATGTAAAGAGACCAGGCCTTCGGGATGCTTAGTCCACCAGCAGGGACCAGGGTTAGGGGATGCTTAGTCCACCAGCAGGGACCAGACCTCGGAGATGCTTAGTCCACCAGCAGGGACCAGGCCTCAGAGATGCTTAGTCCACCAGCAGGGAGCAGGCCTCGGGGATGTTTAGTCCACCAGCAAGAACCAGGCCTCGGAGATGCTTAGTCCACCAGCAGGGACCAGGCCTCGAGGATGCTTAGTCCACCAGCAGGGACCAGACCTCTGGGATGCTTAGTTCACCAGCAAGGACCAGGCCTCTGGGATGCTTAGTCCAGCAGCAGGTACCAGGGTTAGGGGATGCTGAGTCCAGCAGCAGGGACCAGGCCTCTGGGATGCTGAGTCCACCAGTAGGGACCAGGGTTAGGGGATGCTTAGTCCACCAGCAGGGACCAGGCCTCGGGGATGCTTAGTCCACCAGCAGGGACCAGACCTCGGGGATGCTTAGTCCACCAGCAGGGACCAGGCCTCAGAGATGCTTAGTCCACCAGCAGGGACCAGGCCTCGGGGGATGCTTAATCCATCAGCAGGGACCAGGCCTCAGAGATGCTTAGTCCACCAGCAGGGACCAGGCCTCGGGGATGCTTATTCCACCAGCAGGGACCAGGCCTTCGGGATGCTTAGTCCACCAGCAGGGACCAGATCTCGGGGATGCTTAGTCCACCAGCAGGGACCAGGCCTCGGGGATGCTTATTCCACCAGCAGAGACCAGACCTCGGAGATGCTTAGTCCACCAGCAGGGACCAGGCCTCGGGGATGCTTAGTCCACCAACAGGGACCAGGCTTCTGGGATGCTTAGTCCACCAGCAAAACCCTGGTTTATGCAGGAACATGATATAATAAAAGACTTGTACAGTTTCTACAGAATAGAGAGAGAAAGCGGGGTGGGGGGGGGGGGGGGATTACAGTGTGACATTTGGCAAATGATCACTTGTAACAGGCGAAATACGTCCTCTTGTCAGTTTACCTCAGTTTGGGTTATTTTCTAACCATTCATGCAAATGCTTAAAGAGAATCAAATTACACGGCCTCTATCACCCCTTGGTTTTCAACGAAAATGGGTACAAAAAATGCAGAGACACTACCTGCAATTTATAAGACGTCAGTGTTCGAGAATTACTCAGAATGCTTTGTTATCATCACATTTAACATAGAATCACATTAAAACACTGCAAAGGAACCAGGCATGAGGGATACCTACTCCAACAGCAGAATCCTGATCTACGCAGGAAATAGAAACGTGTATATAAAACTTACAACACAGGGTGAAACCAGCGTGATAATCTAAGCTTACTCTAAATGCTGTATTGTCATCAGATTTAACATACAACAATATTAAAACAATGTAAAGGGACCTGTTATGGCAGGCGTGCCACGTTAACAAATCATATCTGTTGTAAAAAAGTGACCACGCATGCAAGCTTTAGAAAGAATTCTCCTTTCCCCATGCCGTGCTGTTAGCTTGTGGTAATTATTCCATTTGAATGAAAATGCAGTGATGTCAGCTATTTTGGCCTTGAGTGGTCTAGAATTACTCCGATTGCTGTGTTGTCATTAAGTTTAACATACAAAAACATCAAAACAATGCGAATGGATCCTGATGGTAGGTTTACAGCATAGTGAAGCTTGTATAAAGACGGTTAGAAGGCAGTCTGTCTTACCAACACCGACGACTCATTGCTTCTTGTTCTCGAGATGTCTTAGAAGGCAAAATCGGTTTTGACTTTAAATTGCGGCAAAGCTGGTGGTTAAAAGCGATTCGTTGTCGTAATTGGAAAATCAAAGGTTTGCAGGAGAGAAAATCGATCACGTGGATAACAGAGTAGCGTTTCCAAGTCGTTTAATGGAATAAACTTAACACACGAGCTTTTGCAGTAATAACTTGTGACGTTGATTGAAATCATCACATAACGGCATAGCGAGATATGTACACCCCAAATGTACACGCTCTTCAGCTTGTTTTTATCCAAGTGAATCATAATTCACAATGTCAAAACTGTCTTCGAGACAGAAAACCGTTTTGCTCTTTGTACAAATACAGGTCCAGATAAAACGTGCCTACCTGGTGAGTATGTGGCTTCCTTTAAACCCAAGGTGGATATATATATATATATATATATATATATATATATATATATATATATATATATATATATATATATATATATATAATCTTGGGTTTAAAGGATATTATAATATTATATATTATATTATATATATTTATATATATATATCTTTCACGGAGTGTGCTCTATATGGATTGTTTAGATATAGCAGATAATCAGTATACCGCTTAGTGAATGAGACGGTTCGGGCCTTTTTTTCAAGGAACAGTGGGTCCGAGGTCTTCGAATGTATAAAACCATCAACGTTATGGATTCTATCTATCCACATGTATTTATTTTCACGTATACGACGGAAACCGGACAAAACGTGGGGCTGGTGGTAGACCTTCCCACGTACGACCGAACAGGATGCCAGCCAGGACGTAAATAGCGACCGCATTGGTGAGAGGCTAATCACGCTTATGACTCGCCCGCAGCACCCAGTAGGGATTTTAATGACAACCGTCGCCAGTTTCCATACAACCTTTATCATGTAGGGCCTAAAGGTAGGCGATTTTTCTAAGGAACGTTTGAAATATACTATCCAAAAAAAGAAAAGCATAGGTGTTTTGTTTTATTTTAAAATGAAATAAATACATTTTGTCTTCATTTCATGAGCAAAATGTGTTTTAATATTGTTAATAGTCACAGTTAGCACACATTTTATTCCCCAAAACATTTCTTGGTTGAAAATGTTGAGTTTGGAGGCCGTTTTTGGAAGAAGTAAAAAATACAGCACCACACTGCATCACGTGCAGTCTTACACGCCGAACATACGCATGGAAAGCATGCAGTGTGTGACTATAAAACCGCAACTTCGGGCCGGAAATCGGCATCTTTCAAGTGGTGTTTTCAAGCTGATTCAACATGTCACGTCTTGACACTGTCACAAGAAATATTGCCATTGGAAGACTTCAAGCTGGAGAGTCCCAATCGTCCATTTCTAGGCGTCTACACGTCAGCCAGAGCACGATTTCATGGCTTGCTGCCCGCTACAACAATACTGGGACAACAAATGACCGTCGGCGTTCAGGTCGACGACGTGTCACTACAGCAGCCCAAGATCGCTACATAAGGGTCCTCCATTTGCGTGACCGTTGTGCTACAGCTGAAAGCACAGCAGCCAGCATACCGGGAGTGAGGAGGATATCAGGTCAGACAGTGCGGAACAGGCTGAGGGAACATGGACTGAGAGCCAGGAGGCCCTATGTTGGGATCGTGCTGCGTCCTCACCATCGCGTCAATCGCCTCCGATGGTGCAACAACGTGACTGCATGGAATCTACGCAACTGGCGACGCATTGGGTTCAGTGATGAGTCCAGATTCCTATTGCAGAGACGTGATGGTAGAAACCGGGTTTACAGACGTGCTGACGAACGTTATGTCCCTAACTGCGTACGCCAAGCGGACAGATTTGGTGGAGGGAGTGTGATGATGTGGGCAGCAATATCGTATACTGGTCGTACAAATCTTGTCCACGTTCAGGGAAATCTTACGGCCGTACGCTACCGAGACACCATCCTGCAGCCACACCTCTTACCTGTCATTGACGTTCAGCGGGAGTTGTTCCAGCAGGACAACGCCAGACCGCACACTGCACGTGTCACAAGGGACTTCCTCGCCGAAAACAATGTAAATGTGCTACCCTGGCCGCCCCGTTCCCCGGATCTTAACCCAATTGAGCATCTGTGGGATGAACTTGATCGACGTCTACGCCAACGTCAACCTCAACCCCAAACGCTTCAAGAGCAAGTTGCATGTTTGCAGAAGGAGTGGCAGAACATTCCCCAGGCCTCTATCCAGCGTCTCATCCAGTCCATGACAAGGCGTGTCAGAACTGTTATTCGTGCCCGTGGTGGTCACAACAGATACTGACATTCCACTCAAGTGGGAGACTCATTGTAAGTGTCTTACCTCAAGTTGATGGCCTTGTTGTCTAGATATGGACCCTTCCTTAATCTGTGTAAAAAAATATTTGCAGAATAGCAATTCTTATTTAGTTATGCATAATTGAAAAGACTGCATCACCTCCGCAAAAAACCGGGTTATGCGTTTCTTTTTTTGGATAGTATAATACTGAAACCCTGCACTAGATGGAGCAAGGTATACTGCAGAATGGAATGTGCATTTTAATCCTTTGTTTTTAGAAATTTGAAAATCAAACAACTTTTAGAGGCTAAATCACACATACACGGAAAGCCGTT
Source organism: Liolophura sinensis (assembly GCF_032854445.1). Classification (NCBI taxonomy): domain Eukaryota; kingdom Metazoa; phylum Mollusca; class Polyplacophora; order Chitonida; family Chitonidae; genus Liolophura; species Liolophura sinensis. Next base: position 18,953,635 of record NC_088305.1, on the reverse strand, counting down.
TTTAGCCCTGTGATTTATTTATTTTAATATTTATTTGTTTGGAGTTTTAAACCGAGTATTTCATGTTTACGACGGAGGCCAGCGTTATGTTGGGAGGAAACCCAGCACTGTGTTTAAATATATCGATATCAGTATCATACTGTTATTTTCTTTGACTTCGAAATTATCAGTGTTTATGTGACAAAACTGCCACCTTTGGAACTCTTCCTGGGAATTGGAAAGGGTTCGCACAAGCCAGCTTTTTATCTATAAAGGAAGCCTTGTATTGTGAAAAATATTACATGGAGTCATGGAGTTGATAAAAACGCATAAAAAAAGTTGACGCAGAGGCCTCATGGGTAATCCAGTTTACTTTGACGACGTCATGCATAAAGCGTTCCCTTTAATTTCGTCTATCTCATCACAGGTACATCTCTTGGGAAAAATGAGGAGACTGGAAAGTTAGGACTTCGGAGATAAACCTTGAAAGTATCTCTTAAAAGCCGATCGTGATGAAATAAAAGCTTGTTACATATCTCGCAATGTCAAAGAGAATCTTGTTTTAACACTGTCCTCGAGGGTTGAAGCTGCTAATATTGCATTTGTTTTTTAAAAAATAAAATATTTCTTCAGAATCACAAAACATCTTCTCTTTTTTATAAATAGGCTTTTCGTACTTCAGTGAGAACCTGTCATTTATGATGATCCAATAAGTATCTCGATAAGTTGGAGACATGCCACAAAACCAGTTAATTTTTATATTAAATCTCCTTTAAAACTGAAAAATAAACTTTGGCGGTCTTGTTGTGTATCATTTCAATACATTCTTAAGACGTTAAAATTTGCAGTCTTAGAATTTCTTCGCTTGTCCACTGCGTAATAAATTATATTGCAAAACACCTTTTACATGGTTTTCGAGCAGATTAATGGCTTCAGTCTGTCTTCTGTTCGAGTCCAGTTCTCGTCGGTTCTGTGTTAGCTTAAGGTTATAGAGTTTGTCAGGTATGTGGCAAAATGCTGTGCCCCTCTCTCCCCCAGGGGTCAGTCTGGCTTCACCAAACCTTACCTTACGGCCTTGAAGCACGAGTTAAATCAACAATACAAATCCTCAGAAAAATAAGAACAATTTCATTTACTTTACCACCGTCGTTACTGTAGACCTCTGATTTCAATAAATAAATAAATAAATAAAAAAAAATTAAAAGCCTAAAAGACACTGTCAGTTTAAATGATGCCTGACAGAGAGCCTATAATGAAATATTCTCTTCATCAGTGACTCACCGTGCAGGTCTGGACCTTTGACTCACGTGACACCATGCAGGCCACAGCTTCACAAATGTCTGACAGCGATCTCTCCGAAAAAAGGTTGTCAAAAAGTGCCTCCTTTAGCCATGGATATATGGACAGCCTAAGATATAATAACAACGATGGCATGATTTTTGTACTGGCATTATACTTTTTTTAGGGCCTCATTAGTATAAAAATCTGGAGCCTTCTTCGCCGTTAGCTGATAGCTAATTATTAACAGAAAATAAGGTATAGATTACTCAGGAAAAGTCTGCCATTAAACCGTGAGAGATACGTTTTTTCATTACGTTGACATGATGTAGATATGAATAGCTGCAATTGTGCTTGTCCTAGAACATCGTTAAACGTGAGGGAGAAAAAATATGGAGCGCTGTTATCTTTGTCGATAGATTAATTTGTTTCCTCGCTTCCCCATCGACCAGCTTTATACTTCAACGGTATGGATTTTTATCTAGGAATGATTTCTCCAGTGTTTTGTGACGCCAACGTCAAACTGTTAAATCAACCTGTATGACCTATGAATTATCGTTGCATTCTGACTAAATCTGGCAAAACTGTTTCTCTTTCTGGAATGTCTAGGCCTCTTCACGTGTATTGTCCTCAGCGCGAACAGAAATAAATGGCAATGATGAATCCAAAAGACTCGAAAACAGGAAAGGTACACAATTTCAGTTGGATACTGTTACGAAATAACTTTGAAACGTTACCTTAATGTCGCTTGCCCATGTCGCTTGTACATGTATCATTATCGTTGACTCCTAAGCCTGTGTGACCTAGAATACCTTGGTTGTGAGTTCAAATCTATCCATCTGTTGGGCACTTGTGCAGCTACGACTTGAGGTCAGGGTATTTCACAGGTATGAGAAAAAGGCCTATGGTATCTCCGACCAAGTGAAGTTTTCCTCACTACGGCGTTAAACACCAGTCGAACTAAATCACTGAATGAATAAATAATCGTAGAGAAATGAATATACTGTGGCGATTTTGCTAGAGTATATTATTTCATATAATTGCATGGGAGGTTAGGGGTTAATTTTCTGCCTTGTCCATAACGTAGACACAGGTTTTACCGGTAGAATGTAAATTTTTATGGGTTAGACATATCCTTAAATTAAATTAGAATTTTTGTGGAATATTTTGAAATATATATTTTTTTTTTGTAACATATAGAGACAGGATATTTTGTGGACTCATGAGAGCAAGTTGTTTTTGGCGCCTTAATATAACTTTTGAAGGACACAGTTTCCGTTGACCCCTGTCCTTTCCAACGTAAGAATTTTAACACTTGATGACTTAATTAGAACACCATATTTCACATATAATACACTGACATGTTGAAGGAGTTTCTCCCCAAGCTTGGTGATCAGATATTGTTTGACTAGGTTGCATACAACAGTTTTTTTTAGCGACCTTAAGTTTGGCGAAACATCCGCCCTTGTTAATATTTTGAAGTGACAAATTCGAGTAGAGTTTCCATTACTTTTGGACATATTCTTGCTGTAACAAACCACGTACGGCATCTTTCCAGTTAAAACAAAATTAGTACTCACTGACTGTGGCATGATTTTGGCATAAAACGTCCTTTGTACCAAGTTTAAGACACTAAATCATTTTTTTTTGTGGTTGTTGTTGCTTCGCCGCGCACGATCGTCGTTCACGGTGAACTGCCGCTAGACGAGGTTGTCTACTTTACGACATCCTTTAGTGTTAAACTCATATTGAAGAGTTTCAAAAGGGGCATTAAATTGTATTTGCGAAAGTAAATAGTTTCACTCCACAGGCTCATCTCCTTTCTACCTACAAGTTATTGTTCATCTTTCCATTATTAAGAAAAAAAGAAAAAAAAAATGTGCCATGACATTAGATACGCATGTACATGTATAGTATTTCTATACACAGATGTTGTTACTTTGGTATTAGCCAATCAGTGCTCTGAGTACCATCCTTGGTACTCATGAATATTTATGAGCGTAGACTATAAATACTGGGCAAATTCCCACTTTTAGTCCCAGATGATCTCGGACCACCGTCGTGTTAACATCTAAATTTCCACCTAGTTAGCTTTCTAAGGCAGGTATTTTACATGTATATAAGCAGTGTAAAGTGGTAGCTAGATAAGTTGTCAGCACTGAAGTGGGATTTCAGCTTTAGAGCATACCTAGAGACAGTGAGACTGCTAGTTCCAAATTGTGACACAAGTGTTCCCAGGCTGTGGGACTGACTTTCCCAGGCTGTGAGACTGATATTCCCAACCATGATTGAGACAGTATATCTCAATAGTTTGTAACTGGGATTTTCTGGACCAAAATTTTATAATTCCCAAGTATGAGCTGAAACATTTATACTGGGAGAATTTGTGCATAAGTGCCCCTGAGCAATAGTGGGACTGGGATTCCCAGTTTCGGCACAGTGAGACGCCGAGTCCCAGAATTTGGAACTCGTTTTCCCAAGTTATTACTGGACCAATTCTGGAACTGTTACTCCCAGAGAAGACCTGAAAGTATTATTTACGGATAATGTCCCCACACATGGCTGACATATTGTCTATATAACACCAGTAGGACATACCACTATCACAGCAGCACTAGGTTTAATACCTCCCTGAGATATCCCTAACACAGTTATCTGAACCATCTGAAGTACAGATGTTGTGCTTGTACACAGTACTGGCACTTTTACATATATATATATATATTAACATACCCCTGTCACTCTATTTTAATAAAACTGTTGCTGCTGTTTGTTGAACCTTAAAAATCGGACTTTTCTTGGTTATTCGAAGTTCAGAGCTAACTAGTGGTTTTTCAAACATACTACTGAATGACACGGACTGACCGAGCTGACATTCAAAAGAATCCATAGTAGCGAACGTCTCCAGCAGTATACAGATATTGTTCCAGAGTTCGACACTGGGTGTTTCACGCTACCAATATTGTGCTTTCCCCTGTAGTAAATGGTGTGATTTGGAACTGGGATATCTGTATCGTTAAGAAGATATATATATAAAAACAAATCGCTACAATACTAACATTTACTGGAAAAACATCAGCGCACTAATGGCAAAGGGTATTGGTTGTTCCCTTGGTGTTGTCCAAATTAAGTAGTATGTACTTACTTTGGAAGATATGGTACGAAATCACATATATAACAGTACACCTCTATTCAATTTGGCTACTTTGGAAGATATGGTACGAAATCACATATATAACAGTACACCTCTATTCAATTTGGCTACTTTGGAAGATATGGTACGAAATCACATATATAACAGTACACCTCTATTCAATTTGGCTACTTTGGAAGATATGGTACGAAATCACATATATAACAGTACACCTCTATTCAATTTGGCTACTTTGGAAGATATGGTACGAAATCACATATATAACAGTACACCTCTATTCAATTTGGCTACAACGTGTAGTATTTTCTTTACAACTATACAGACACATATTTGTAAATTACACGGCCTCTATCACCCCTTGGTTTTCAACGAAAATGGGTACAAAAAATGCAGAGACACTACCTGCAATTTATAAGACGTCAGTGTTCGAGAATTACTCAGAATGCTTTGTTATCATCACATTTAACATAGAATCACATTAAAACACTGCAAAGGAACCAGGCATGAGGGATACCTACTCCAACAGCAGAATCCTGATCTACGCAGGAATACGAAACGTGTATATAAAACTTACAACACAGGGTGAAACCAGCGTGATAATCTAAGCTTACTCTAAATGCTGTATTGTCATCAGATTTAACATACAAAAATATTAAAACAATGTAAAGGGACCTGTTATGGCAGGCGTGCCACGTTAACAAATCATATCTGTTGTAAAAAAGTGACCACGCATGCAAGCTTTAGAAAGAATTCTCCTTTCCCCATGCCGTGCTGTTAGCTTGTGGTAATTATTCCATTTGAATGAAAATGCAGTGATGTCAGCTATTTTGGCCTTGAGTGGTCTAGAATTACTCCGATTGCTGTGTTGTCATCAAGTTTAACATACCAAAAAACATCAAAATAATGCGAATGGATCCTGATGGTAGGTTTAAAGCATAATGAAGCTTGTATAAAGACGGTTAGAAGGCAGTCTGTCTTACCAACACCGACGACTCATTGCTTCTTGTTCTCGAGATGTCTTAGAAGGCAAAATGGTTTTGATTTTAAATTGCGGCAAAGCTGGTGGTTAAAAGCGATTCGTTGTCGTAATTGGAAAATCAAAGGTTTGCATAAGAGAAAATCGATCACGTGGATAACAGAGCAGCGTTTCGAAGTCGTTTAATGGAATAAACTTAACACACGAGCTTTTGCAGTAACAACTTGTGACGTTGATTGAAATCATCACATAACGGAATAGCGAGATATGTACACCCCAAATGTACACGCTCTTCAGCTTGTTTTTATCCAAGTGATTCATAATTCACAATGTCAAAACTGTCTTCGAGACAGGAAACCGTTTTGTTCTTTGTACAAATACAGGTCCAGATAAAACGTGCCTACCTGGTGAGTATGTGGCTTCCTTTAAACCCAAGGATATATATATATATATATATATATATATATATATATATATATATATATATATATATATATATAGATATAGATATATATAAATACATCTTTCACGGACTGTGCTCTATATGGATTGTTTAGATGTAGCAGATAATCAGTATACCGCTTAGTGAATGAGACGGTTCGAGCCTTGTTTTTCAAGGAACAGTGGGTCCAAGGTCTTCGAATGTATAAAACCATCAACGTTATGGATTCTATCTATCCACATGTATTTATTTTCACGTATACGACGGAAACCGGACAAAACGTGGGGCTGGTGGTAGACCTTCCCACGTACGACCGAACAGGATGCCAGCCAGGACGTAAATAGCGACCGCATTGGTGAGAGGCTAATCACGCTTATGACTCGCCCGCAGCACCCAGTAGGGATTTTAATGACAACCGTCGCCAGTTTCCATACAACCTTTATCATGTAGGGCCTAAAGGTAGGCGATTTTTCTAAGGAACGTTTGAAATGATACTGAAACCCTTCACTAGATGGAGTTTGGCAAGGTATACTGCAGAATGGAATGTGCATTTTAATCCTTTTTTTTTAGAAATTTGAAAATCAAACAACTTTTTGAGGCTAAATCACACATACATGGAAAGCCGTTTTTAGCCCTGTGATTTATTTATTTTAATATTTATTTGCTTGGAGTTTTAAACCGAGTATTTCATGTTTACAACGGAGGCCAGCGTTATATTGGGAGGAAACCCAGCACTGTGTTTAAATATATCGATATCAGTATCATGCTGTTATTTTCTTTGACTTCGAAATTATCAGTGTTTATGTGACAAAACTGCCACCTTTGGAACTCTTCCTGGGAATTGGAAAGGGTTCGCACAAGCCAGCTTTTTATCTATAAAGGAAGCCTTGTATTGTGAAAAATATTACATGGAGTCATGGAGTTGATAAAAACGCATAAAAAAAGTTGACACAGAGGCCTCATGGGTAATCCAGTTTACTTTGACGACGTCATGCATAAAGCGTTCCCTTTAATTTCGTCTATCTCATCACAGGTACATCTCTTGGGAAAAATGAGGAGACTGGAAAGTTAGGACTTCGGAGATAAACCTTTAAAGTATCTCTTAAAAGCCGATCGTGATGAAATAAAAGCTTGTTACATTTCTCGCAATGTCAAAGAGAATCTTGTTTTAACTCTGTCCTCGAGGGTTGAAGCCGCTAATATTGCTTTGTTTTTTAAAAAATAAAATATTTCTTCAGAATCACAAAACATCTTCTCTTTTTTATAAATAGGCTTTTCGTACTTCAGTGAGAACCTGTCATTTATGATGATCCAATAAGTATCTCGATAAGTTGGAGACATGCCACAAAACCAGTTAATTTTTATATTAAATCTCCTTTAAAACTGAAAAATAAACTTTTGCGGTCTTGTTGTGTATCATTTCAATACATTCTTAAGACGTTAAAATTTGCAGTCTTAGAATTTCTTCACTTGTCCACTGCGTAATAAATTATATTGCAAAACACCTTTTACATGGTTTTCGAGCAGATTAATGGCTTCAGTCTGTCTTCTGTTCGAGTCCAGCTCTCGTCGGTTCTGTGTTAGCTTAAGGTTATAGAGTTTGTCAGGTATGTGGCAAAATGCTGTGCCTCTCTCTCCCCCAGGGGGTCAGTCTGGCTTCACCAAACCTTACCTTACAGCCTTGAAGCACGAGTTAAATCAACAATACAAATCCTCAGAAAAATAAGAACAATTTCATTTACTTTACCAGCGTCGTTACTGTAGATCTCTGATTTCAATAAATAAATAAATAAATAAATAAATAAATAAATAAAAATTAAAAGCCTAAAAGACACTGTCAGTTTAAATGATGCCTGACAGAGAGCCTATAATGAAATATTCTCTTCTTCAGTGACTCACCGTGCAGGTCTGGACCTTTGACTCACGTGACACCATGCAGGCCACAGCTTCACAAATGTCTGACAGCGATCTCTCCGAAAAAAGGTTGTCAAAAAGTGCCTCCTTTAGCCATGGATATATGGACAGCCTAAGATATAATAACAACGATGGCATGATTTTTGTACTGGCGTTATACTTTTTTTTAGGACCTCATTAGTATAAAAATCTGGAGCCTTTTTCGCCGTTAGCTGATAGCTAATTATTAACAGAAAATAAGGTATAGATTACTCAGGAAAAGTCTGTCATTAAACCGTGAGAGATACGTTTTTTTCATTACGTTGACATGATGTAGATATGAATAGCTGCAATTGTGCTTGTCCTAGAACATCGTTAAACGTGAGGGAGAAAAATATGGAGCGCTGTTATCTTTGTCGATAGATTAATTTGTTTCCTCGCTTCCCCATCGACCAGCTTTATACTTCAACGGTATGGATTTTTATCTAGGAATGATTTCTCCAGTGTTTTGTGACGCCAACGTCAAACTGTTAAATCAACCTGTATGACCTATGAATTATCGTTGCATTCTGACTAAATGTGGCAAAACTGTTTCTCTTTCTGGAATGTCTAGGCCTCTTCACGTGTATTGTCCTCAGCGCGAACAGAAATAAATGGCAATGATGAATCCAAAAGACTCGAAAACAGGAAAGGTACACAATTTCAGTTGGATACTGTTACGAAATAACTTTGAAACATTACCTTAATGTCGCTTGCCCATGTCGCTTGTACATGTATCATTATCGTTGACTCCTAAGCCTGTCGGACCTAGAATACCTTGGTTGTGAGTTCAAATCTATCCATCTGTTGGGCACTTGTGCAGCTACGACTTGAGGTCAGGGTATTTCACAGGTATGAGAAAAAGGCCTATGGTATCTCCGACCAAGTGAAGTTTTCCTCACTACGGTGTTAAACACCAACCAAACTAAATCACTGAATGAATAAATAATCGTAGAGAAATGAATATACTAACATTTACTGGAAAAACCTCAGCGCACTAATGGCAAAGGGTATTGGTTGTTCCCTTGGTGATGTCCAAATTAAGTAGTATGTACTTACTTTGGAAGATATGGTACGAAATCACATATATAACAGTACACCTCTATTCAATTTGGCTACTTTGGAAGATATGGTACGAAATCACATATATAACAGTACACCTCTATTCAATTTGGCTACTTTGGAAGATATGGTACGAAATCACATATATAACAGTACACCTCTATTCAATTTGGCTACAACGTGTAGTATTTTCTTTACAACTATACAGACACATATTTTCACCCGTTTTATGACATACTTCTGCGGGCAGTGAGTAGGATTTAAATTTTAATGCCACCGTTTTGCTTTCTGTTTCCAGCGTACAAAACCATGAGCCTGAAGAGAACGGCAAATAACTAGTAAGTGTCTTTGTCAGCACCTCTCTTCCAGTCGCATCCTTTCGTGTTGTATCTGTGACACGAAAAGCACTTGACTGTTTTGAATCTCAAAATCCCACAGTCAAGAACCGCGATGCCATCTCTTTGCTTCAAGGATTTACACTCACCAGTTCCGTTTTAAATCCATTCCGTCCATTCCATCGAGCAAGACCTAAATATAAATTGGACGTCGAGTGTTTCCACTCGAAATTTCAAACCTCCACAAGTTGAGTTCTTTTTCTTAGCACAACAAAGATCACGCCGTACCGAACAAGCCCTCTAGGACCTGTACTTACACTGTGTTACCCAGGACGACAGGTGTCAACTGTGGACATATACAACTCAATACTTAGCTGACAACTACATATTTGAAGTTGTGGATATTGAAATTGTATTTAGCACTTGAAATTCATGTCCATTTTTTAAATTCTAAATTTGGGCGATAGGAAGGTACAGTTATCTCCAGGATGTTCTGTATTCCATGTTCTTTCTCATTTATTTATTTATTTGATTGGTGTTTTATGCGATATTCAAGAATATTTCACTTATACTTTATTTCATGGTGGCCAATATTATGGCGGGATGAAACCGGGGAGAGCTCAGGTAAACCAAAAGCCTTTGGCTGTGAATGTTGATCAGGCCTTCCCAAATACAACCAACCCCTTTCTAATAAACTGTCACTAAAGTTAGCCTTTTCTCTTTTGATTATAGGGAATAAATGAAAAAGGCACCAATAAACTGTTTTATCTGTATACGCATTAGATCCAAAGATTATAACTACACAGTTTACTGAATAAATTAGACAAAATCGTATCTACTAGAAGTTTTTAAAACATTGCATTATAATTATAATATCATAAACGCGATGAAAAAACTGTCTAATTAACCTGTTAAGCACCACAATGAGCGAATAGGTTCATGCTAAATGTTATGTTAATGAGGACAAGTGGAACAGCATTAATGCTAAATGTTAAGTTAACTAGGGCACCTGGAGCCAAAGTTAATGCTAAATGTTCAGTTAATGTAATTTATGCTCCAAGTAAGAGGCATTATCACTGCAGAGCAGTACAAGAAATACGCCAACGAAGAGATATCTTCAGGACTCGATTAAGGAGCAGCATGCAAAGAGAAATATGCGATTTTCAAGGATCGGTCTGGCGTTTTTGAGAACGTGAAATTCAGTAGGTGAGATCAAGGCTCTTGTCCAGAAGGCTAATCTGAAGGTGACAACGATAAAACATGTGTACACTGGATGGTGCCACAGATTGTCAGGTGAAGCGTGTTGACGTTAATCACCAATCAGAAAATACTACATCGCGAAAAATGGCGCTGAGGTATACATGAGGCACGCTTATGCCATTTTTCCAGAAGAGACTCCGATGTCCAGTTGGTGGCTCAAAGCGACGTGAACACTTGGACTAGTCATATCAATTCGTCAACGGTTTCCGTGTAGCTGTCAACAACACGGAATAAATCGGGACTAAAACTGACCACTGATTTAATTTACATCATACGGGATTAATCGTCACCTCGTATTTTTAGACACGCCCCTCTATATCCTCTGGCCGAACTGAGTGTGTGCTTCGGTTATACCAAAAAGGATAATATCGCTGCATCGCTGCATTTTTTAAGCTGATACCATACTGTTTTAATGCCATTGAATATTAAATGTTGTGATGACAACACAGTATTTTGAGTAATTCTGCTGGTGGAGTAAGCATTCCCGAGGCCTGGTCCCTTTCCATTGTTTCAATGTTATAATGTTATTAAATGTAATAATAACGCAGAATTTTTAGCCATTCTGGACCAGTGAGGTGGTATAAATTGCAATTCAGATCGCCGATTTTCCCCCACCTAATTCTGCTTAAGCCACGGTCCAAGTGAGCGTGTAATTTGCTACAACTTAAACATATACAAGCACAGGTAGAATAAAACCCCAACTGAGGTAAATTGACAAGAGGCCATGTTTCGCCGGTTACATGTGATTATTTATCAATTATCATACAATCGCCACTGATCTGGGTTTTACTCCATATGTAGTAAGTCTCTTATTACATTTCGAATGTATGCACTTAAATAGAGATTGTTTCAGCCAGACTGGTATTCCCCAGCCAGGGTGGTATTGCCCTGCCTGGTTGGTATTCCCCTGCCAGATTGGAATTCCCCAGCCGAATTGGCATTCCCCAGCCAGAGTTGTATTCCCCTGCCTGGTTGGTATTGCCCAGCCAGAGTGGTATTCCCTTGCCAGATTGGTATTCCCCAGCCAGACTGGCATTCCCCTGCCTGGTTGGTATTCCCTTGCCAGATTGGTATTCCCCAGCCAGATTGGTATTCCCTTGCCAGATTGGTATTCCCCAGCCAGATTGGTATTCCCCTGCCTGGTTGTTATTCGCTTTCCAGATTGGTATTCCCTTGCCAGATTGGTATTCCCCAACCAGATCGGTATTCCTCTGCCTGGTTGTTATTCCCTTTCCAGATTGGTATTCCCTTGCCAGATTGGTATTCCCCACCCAGACTGGTATTCTCCTGCCAGACTGGTATTAGCCTGCCAGGTTGGTATTCCCCTGCCTGGTTGGTATTCCCTTTCCAGATTGGTATTCCCTTGCCAGATTGGTATTCCCCTGCCTGGTTGGTATTCCCTTTCCAGATTGGTATTCCCTTGCCAGATTGGTATTCCCCACCCAGACTGGTATTCTCCTGCCAGATTGGTATTAGCCTGCCAGGTTGGTAGTTCCCATATTCCCCTGCCAGATTAGTATTACCCTGCCCTTGTATAGACATGCTAGCCTCACAGTTTAGTTGGCGGTTTAACAAGACAATGAGACATTTGATTTTACCCACCTGTCGCTTATTTGCTTGTTTATTTGTTTATTTATTTATTTATTTATTTATTTATTTATTTATTTATTATTTTTGGTGTCATTCTCACACTTTAATTATGGTATTTTTATAATTATGGCGTGACCGCCGTCGTACAAGTGAAATATTCTTGAGTACAGCGTAAAACACCAATCCAATAAGTAAATAAATCAATTATAATTATGAATTTTATTCCGCTTTATCTACCAGTGACGTTTATATTAATTTATTTGATTAGAATTTTATGCCACACTTAAAAATATTTAACATACGACGGGAGGTGGGAGTAAACCGTGCACAGCCCAAGGGAAACCTAAGACCTCTCTAAGGTTGTGGACCTAACCTCTGACGTACGACCGGAGAGGATACAAGCTCGAACTAGACATGAGCTCTTAGTGATAACATTGATGAGAGGCTTCTGAGACGTTGTGCTTGTAAATTGTGCTAACCACCGGGCCACACAGGCACCCTTGATATTTATAAGGTTGACTGTAAATAAGGGAGCGAGTGCTTGGGGTTTAACGTCGTACAATTTTGCAGTCATATGACGACGAAGGAAACAAACTTACAGTAACTGGAATACGTCCACTTGATTGGATGAAGACTTTATCCAATCAGAATGATTGGACTGCTGAAACTCTACAGGTCTGTAACTCAGTGCATATGTTTCTAGACGTGTTTATTATAGCTTTTTTCTGAAGCACGTTTGTTGTTCTTTGGATTGTTTTTATGTGCTTACAAGCATTGACAAAGACGGATGTTCTACAGAAAATTGCGTGAAGCTGACATCAGCTGTAGGAGTTTAGGTGAAATAATGATCTGCTCAAACTCGTTCGAAAGCATTCTGATCGGTGCTCTTTGAAGTGAAGTTACAATTCCTGGGCTGGCACAGCGAGGAGTGTTTTAAGTAATCGACCCTAAAACGATATCGTGTGATGACAATTATGTTCGGTTTTAAGTTTCTCGGCTTGAGAAAACAGTGAACGATTTTCCCCGTGCTTGTCTGGCTAGCCATATAGCAGTCTGCTGGAAACGCTTGTGAGTTATCGCTACTGACTCGGTTGAAGATTTCAGAAATGATCCTTAATGAGCCAGAGGTAAATTCGATCCGTCTGTAACTAGGGAGTTATAGACGTCATGTTTCTCTTGTGTTGTGTTACTAGAAAACCGGCCCCACAGAGACTTCTGCTGGATTAGCATGTACACCTACACAGCCAACTACTCGGACATAATTCAAAATCCGGTCACGCCTAAGACGTTAAGACTGGCAACACTGTCAATTGATTGATGGCCTGTTAGCATGTTGGTATATGATTGAACTGTGTGGCCTTGGCATGGCGTATCAGTGAGGCTGCACATGATAAATGTCGGCATTTTCGCTGAAGAGAGCAAGGTGCTTGGAGACGAGACTTTAACTGGGAGGGCGGGGGGGGGGGGAGTTAGCTTCACCGTGATTTTAACTTAATGCATTCTGTAACATGTGTACTGTCATGGTTGCTCAGATATATTAAAACCCACTGATATGTCTCTGGTAATTTGTTGTATCGTACATGAATGTTTGGAGAACAGAATGGCTTTTATTACTTAAACGGAAACTTAGCAAAGAAATATGAGGAAAAAATATAGAAAGCTTTCCTGCTTATAACACCAAACGCCTGTAACAGTGTATCTACAGGTGCCATACTGAAGCAAGTTGTCGTTCTGGTGACTACGTTTCTACGTGCTCAGGCGTTCTTCTTGGCCTAAATATACGTAATACAATTTGCCAATGTAATGATATCTCAAAGATTATTGACTATGGAACAGTCGACGGCTTGATACTTTCTGACTTAACATCAAAGCTTTTTACCTCTATAGATTATAGACGCACGGACTCGATTAATTATGGATGTGTAATTTCAGCGAGAGTTTTGTCTGGGAACCTTCAGTTTGTATGTTTTTACAATAGAAGGATATATAATGAGACAATCTATCTAGTAATTGCAGTGCCTATAAACTGCATGATCAGACGATACCAGACACACTGTAATGCAGAGCCTGAAGTGATGGATGTACTGAGGTTCCAACAGAGAGTTTCACTGGGAGAACGTCAAGGCGGTTGTCCACAGACGTTCCACCCCAACGACGCGGATCCTGACTCCAGGGCTTGAAGCTTAGTTGTGGCTTCAAAACTCACGAGTAATATCATGAGAATGTTTGTTACTTGTGATCGTCTGGTAATCCTACCTTGTTCCGTCAATCGCCGCTGGGAAACAACTCATGTAAAACAATACCTACAAAGAAACATTCATCTGTGAAAGCCTTCATTAACTTTGACGTAATAAATTGCGGGAAGCAAGAACATTTACAAAACAAAATCATTACTATATCATTCACATTCGACATGCACTTATAAATGGAGATTGTAGCAGCGGGCTTTATAATTCTGGGATTAAAATATGCTTGCATCTTTGGTTAGATATATATTTTTAGTTTTGACATCATTTCCATCAAGCCAGAATGTTGTCTCCATGTAACAGTTCGATCTGAATGCGAAATATTTATTTTATTAGATCAGTTACACTCAGTACTTTATCAATTAGAACAGTTGGAACAGCAGAGTGGAAGCGTAAACAATGCAAAAAATATGCGCACATGTTGGCATGAATTCGATTATTTATGTATGTGATACCGGTCAAACGTCGCACTCTAGAAACGTTTATCTTATTTGTCCACAGTTATCAGGTTTAGTGGTTGCAGGAACAGGACAAAACGCGTAGCAACAACCGCTGTTTGACAGATGCTTGATAAATGTACTAACTTAAAGGAGAAGAAAACTTAAAAACATGACATTATCGGCAGAAAAGAGCACATTTTTTCTATCTGGTGGCGCCAGCTGCATAAGTTTGCGATTTTTCCCCACCATACACGTAAAGCCTGAAAATGGCAGAGCTGGCATAAATCGATGAGTCCATCTTGTCCTCCATCTTTAACACCCTGTAGTTTATGCTGGGGGTGTGTTGTCTCTCAACCAAGTCTTTAAAACTGTCGGCCTGTTCGTGGAAACTCGGAACGTACGTCCAACATTCCGGTTTCCCGATCGTCAAGCGGAAAACGAACTGTACTGTTCGCTACCTTCTGGGAAGAAGAGTTCTACCGGAAATGTACGAACTGCACTTCGGCGGTTTCCGACGGCAATTCTCCTCCTAACACAGAGGTCTTCAGGACTAGTTCTTAGGCAAACTGGATTCGCCAACAGTGGATTTTGGCGCTGATTTTATTTATAATTTATCAACTTTAGGTACATATTAGAATTTTTTATGGTATGCACCTGCGAGGAAATGCATACTCTTTTCAATGGTATTTGATTTATTTTTAATTTTTTTTCTCCTTTAAAACTGCAGCCGACCATGCCGGATTTGAACTCGAGGCATTAGTGAAAAAAGATGAAAGACTATAACATAAAGTGTTAATCTACAACAGCGACGACAGTGTGATAGTTAACAATTGGTTGCACATAACCTATCTACAGCTCGCAAGTTTTATTTGAATTTTTTGATGCTTCTTCAAAATCATACGGAAGAATATGTTTACTTATATATTATAGAGGCCAGTTGTATGGTTGAAGGGAACTGGAGCGGGCTTGTTAAATCACCGGCCTTTGACAAGTTGTCGACGAACCTTCTCACGGCTGATGTACAAATATACACACCATACTGGTGGAAGGCAAGCATTCTTCAACACACAGTAGACAGTACAAACGCCCCTACGTGTGTGGTTAACTGGTAATTGTCACCGAAGTTGGTTCCGTCAACAGGTACACACGCCTCGCCTCACCCACGTACAGTTTATGTTCTGACACTTTGTGACGCTTACACTGCGGGGTAAAATTTGACAAGAGTGAATAATTTAGAGATTTAGGACTACATAAATCACACCTATGATCGTACATATACGCAATTTGGGGAAAAAATAACAGCTGTCAGGTAACAGTTTCCATCTCGGGTTTGATCGAATCTCTCAGGAACAATGTAGGCTACAAGAAATTACATGGGTTGTAACAGTTGTCAAAATGAGTAACGAGCAACCCTCTGTTTGCTGAAAATACTTCAAATGAACAAAACCTATTTCCTGGCTTAATGGTATCTAGTGGCTGGCCAGGAGGCGATTTTAGCATCATTTGCAATGATGGAATAACAGCTTCCGGTTTAGTAAGTATGGTCGTCAGGCTTAAAGCTATCGAATTCCCGTATTCCTACAGCTCTAAAGCAATTTCTCTAAGAAATATGATTGACTTATTTTTTAACTAAGAACTAAATTACAGAATATTTCGAGATAGCGCGACAGTTCTTACACGGCGTAGACCCAGCATGCGTCCCTCATTAAACCATCGGTCTTCGGTAAGTAACTCACGACCATTCCGACAAAATTAAAGATTTGTGATGCTTATAATATTAATACAAGTGGTCTCAGTATTTAGACTTAGGCTTTTCTGGCTGAGGGTCAAATTATTGTGAGTTTACACCTTGCCTGGAACTTAAAAAACAGTAGACTAAGTGAGTGCGTGGAGTTTAACGTCGTACTTAACAATTTTTCAGTCCCATGACGACGAAGGAATCCATTAAAATGCATGTAATGTGCCTCCTTGTTGGAAAAAATAATACATTTATATCAGGAAAGTTGGTTTTATCCGCTGTGGTCCTTTTTTAAGGGAAAAAGATTAACACGAGTCCATAATGCATTCTATGAAGCCTAAAAGATGGCGTGGAAATACGAAACTGTCTTGTCACAATTTGTGGACGGATAAAAGTTGAGTTTGCACACTTCAGCCAAAATATACAGCCTGACAGGTGCTATAAAGCGAGGATTTAAACACCACTTGCCCGATTCGAGCTAAAATGTGCCGATTCTGTGCAGGCCATTTTACTAACGTCCGACATGACACCCTGAAGGTCGCAGATTGTTAGCAGCCAGTCTACAATACCCACCGAGTATCACTAGTGCTGACGGCTGTCACCAAAATGACGCCTGTTCGCAAGCTGGTGAACATAATACTCAGTCCAGAAATGGAGTCCATCTCCTTCTGAATTGCATAAAAAATTCAAGTCTACCAAGCTACACTTTGCCATAGATGATGCAGGTAGTTAGTTTTAATTAGCTTTCAAATTACGTTGTCTTTGTTTTTGGTATTATATGTTTATCATGCCTACATATTTTTCTGGGATTTGGAAAATATAAAAAAATTCATATCTCCAGATATCTTTGATACGTGACGGTCTCGTTCTTCTTCTACAACCCTCATCACTCCAGAAAATTGACTTCATGCTCGTCCCGAGGAATGACAGTTTCTAATTTAGAGAAATTTGCAAGAAGAGACGGATCTAAAAGAAAAGAAAAATAGAAATACACCCACGCCTTGTCGGACAGCACTGTCTTCTGATGAATGGTGTCACAGGCAGCTGTCAATGTAGTTTAGATTATTCTATCGTTGACAACCTCCTTAACAAGCTTGTTCCCTCTAACGTAATCCAGAAAGCCAACCGATTTCTGTCAGGAAAAGAGGCACCACGATAAGAAAAAAAAAACCAAAACCGTAGAGGTAAGAGCAAGGTGACTGTATTGGCTGGCCCAGTGTCCTTACGGCATGATACTTCATACTTCCCCTACATTATATGTACACACACCTAATAACTCATCGTCGTCATGTCACTGAAAAATTGCTAAGAATGACGTTAAACCCAAACCATACGTACAAACATATACACAAGTCACGAGGTTTTAGGAATCACGGATGAAGTCTAACACAAAGAGCCTGAAATCTCGGACACTGAACTGTTGTTATGTGCCGCGTATCGCTCTTTAATTAGTAACAAACACTTAAGCTTGCCCTCTGCCCTCGCTGCTCTGGATGTACTCTCTATGCTACACATCTTTTATAGTATTAAGCATATTTTTACAGACTCTGTTTTCCCTAACATTTATTTTTATCTGCTGCGTGTATGTTTGAAAAAAAATATAATAGTCTCCTAATCAAATGTCTCTGTCATACAGCAAACTTGATAGTGTCTGGGAACTTGAGAAAGCCATAAATTTTTCACTACGGAGTGAACCACCAACACATGCAAGCTGATGATCTGCGAATATAAATTTATGTACAATATTGGTGGAGGACAGGTCTTCAACAAATGGTAGACGGCGTGAACGGTCCCACTAACGTTCCGGTGTAGGACAGGTGGTCTTCAACAAATGGTAGACGGTGTGAACAGTCCCACTAACGTTTTGGTGGAGGATACGTGGTCTTCAACAAATGGTAGACGGTGTGAACGGCCCACTATGTTCTGGTGAAGGAAAGGTGGTTTTCAGCAAATGTTGGACGGTGTGAACTGTCTCACGAACGTTCTGGTGGAGAATACGTGGTCTTGAACAAATGATAGACGATGGGAACAGTCCCATTAACGTTGTGTTGAAGGACGAATGGTCTTCAACAAAAGGTAGACAGTATGAACGGTCCTACTAACGTTCTGGTGGAGAATACGTGGTCTTCAACGAATGGTAGACAGTGTGAACAGTCCCACTATGTTCTGGTGAAGGAAAGGTGGTTTTCAGCCAATGTTGGACGGTGTGAACTGTCTCTCGAACGTTCTGGTGAAGAATACGTGGTCTTCAACGAATGGTAGACAGTGTGTACGGTTCCACTAACGTTATGGTGGAGGAAAGGTGGTCTCAACAAATGGTAGACAGTGTGAACGGTTTCATTAACGTTCTGGTGGAGGATAGATGGCCTTCAAGAAATGGTAGACGGTGGGCCTCCGTGGCGTAGTTGGTTAGCGCGCTAGGGCAGCCGAATGACCCAGGAGCCTCTCACCAAATCAAATAAATAAATAAATAAATAAATAAATTAATCACAAATGGTAGACAATGTGAATGTTCTGGTGCAGGATAGGTGGTGTCTAACAAATGGAAAACAATGTGAACGGTCTCACTAAGGTCATCTCGTATTGTTTGACACGCCCTTCTAGCTGGACTAAACAGCTGGACTAGGAAGATCTGTAGAGCAGTCATTGCCCCTAAACCACTCCAGTCTGGACAGTAGTAAGCTGTATGCATCGTAACTAGTAAGATTTCGTCCAGCCCCCCACCCCCACCCGAACACGGTAAAATGTCTACGTGCAAGGTGAGTTAATCCAGTGGCTTTTATTCGTCACTGACGATTGTAATCCTGGCAGTGCGGAAAGTTAGAGACAATGGCCATGAGGTAAACGTAACTGCAGAACGAAGTTCGCTTCGTTCCTTGAGGCCATTTCAATAGCCTGGCATTTTGCCATCCAACCGCCATCACACCTAATACCGTTTGCAGATGGTGTCACATCATAAGACTGGATGACTATATAGCAGTCGACAGCTTGATGTATAACTATGATCGACTTTCTGACAAATTCTGTGAATTTTTCCTCTATATAGATAATAAACCCGAGGACTGAATGAAATATAGATGTGTAATATCAGAGATAGTGTACTGTCTGGGAACCTTCAGTCTGGATGGTAGCATAAAAGAAGGCAATGCAATCAGCGAATCCATGTAGTAATTACAATGACTACAAAAAGCACGATCAGAATTGTCATCTGGAGAATGTTAATGGCAGCCTCTGAGTCCCTTGTTCACGTACCTCCTGCCCGGACGACGCCGATCCTGCCCCCGCGGTATTAAGCTTTGTGTGGCTTCCTAACTCAGGTGTAACAAGCCCCACAAGGAAATTTCCATCCGTGATGTTTCTCTCTCCTTTGCAATCTATACTTGGAATATGTAGGTTTGTTTGACTGACTTTGTATTTTTATACTTTCAAAGTCACATCGATCAAACCGATAAGTTACAGTGCATCTGGTACCAGTTACTTTATCAATCTGAATACTGTATGGGAAGTGTGGAAATGGAGATGAAGAACGGAGAAAGAACTCAAAAAACGCGTAAATCCCCATGCTGCTGGGGAATATATGTATGTAGCAGTATTTATTAAAAATTATTTATTTTGCAAGGTTTTCTTTACCGTGATCAAGAATGTTTTCACTCACATGACAGCACCTATCAAGAATATAAGCTGATAGACACGACCGTAGAAAATCACCGCTCTGTTAATGAAGAAAGGGAAGTAGATATTTGACTTTTTTAAAACGTAGGGTAATATTTGTCTTTGCAATAGTACTTGTCATCAGCACTCAGTCTGAACAAGTGAAAAGGTCATAGCTTTTGTTATTTTTTCGACCGAAAACATAACAGCTTTGCCAGGAATGAAACTGACAGTTCTTGATTCCGTCGTATATACATTTCAAAAGAGACCTTATGAATATTGAACACTTAATCCCACTCTGCAACTATCTGTAACATTTGTGTTCACGGGAGTACAGGAACTGCAGGAGAGTTAAAATTCTTTTCAATTTGATCGATGTTTTACGCCGTATTCAAGAATACATCCTTTGGCGGTAGGTATTAATTTTGAGAGGAAAACCGAGCAGAGTGCAGGAGACCCACGATCGGATAGTCTTTCCCACAGAGGAAGACAGAATGAGCTGGACTTGAACTCACCCCGATAACATTGTTGAGAGGCTCCCCGAACATTGTGCTGCGCTAGCATGCTAACCACCACGCTAACCAGTTATATAGGTATTCAGTTCTACACACCATTACATTGCCTTTGCAAGTCATCTGCATAAAATGATCAGATTGCGAATTCCGAACACTGAGAAGAACAGAAAAGCGTTTTTTTTTCACATCGTAGGCGAATCAAGCAATGTCATATTCGAGGCAGGACGCGGTAAAAAGCTTTTCTCTTACATGTCTCCTTTTTTATCAACGAAATTAACCATTTGTGTATTTTATGAGCTGTAGTTTTGTCTTATCAAAATGTTTCTCCCCGTGACAGTGATCTGCTATGTTCCAGAAATAACTTGGCGAGATGAAGCTTGTTAAAAACCCTCTAAAAGAGGGGATTATTCCCAGTTATCTTCAGAGCGCCATGTGATTCCATTCAACAACTGACAGCGGTAATCTGAAGTGTTACGTAACGCTGACGTCAGTGACACTTTTTTTTGTCCGAAAGGTCGTGGGTGTCTTTCCTCAATTATACTGATCATGGGTTTTTGAATCGATTACTGGTACTACTTTGTACCAATTTATTTCTTGTCTTTCCTTTTTTCGTTCTTTTTACTATTTAGGTTTTGATAACTGCAGTTTAATGACACACTTTCATACTTTTACAGTGCAAATTTCACATTGACTATCTGACTGCATGTTTCGGACGCACCTCCCGATCCATACTCCTCAGAGCAGGAGCGCCGTCCACATAATTGAAGACTACAATAAGGGCACACTTAACAATTAATTTTCATTTACTTTCACGTGTAATGTTAACCCTCACAAACTGTCCTTAAAATCTGCGACCTCCCGACTTGATAATATAATGTTATTGCTAGACTAGTACGATCACATAGAATGTGTGACTTATCATATTCAGAGACAGGAAGAACGTAAAATTCACACCGGAAGAACGTGAAAATTCATACAGGAACATCGCGAAAAGTCATATAGGAACATCATAACAATTTATACAGGGATAACGTGAAACTTCATACAGGAATAACGTGAAACTCATACAGGAATAACGTGAAACTTCATACAGGGATAACGTGAAACTTCATACAGGAATAACGTGAAACTTCATACAGGAATAACGTGAAACTTCATACAGGGATAACGTGAAACTTCATACAGGAATAACGTGAAACTTCATACAGGGATAACGTGAAACTTCATACAGGGATAACGTGAAACTTCATACAGGAATAACGTGAAACTCATACAGGAATAACGTGAAACTTCATACAGGAATAACGTGAAACTTCATACAGGGATAACGTGAAACTTCATACAGGAATAACGTGAAACTTCATACAGGAATAACGTGAAAATCCATACTGGAACAACGTTAACAAGTATATAGGAACGACGTGAAAATTCGTACCGGAACAACGTGAGTATTTGCACCGAACAATTCACACAGGGACAAGCTGAAATAAAATTCATATGGAGACAACGTTAAAATTATTCAAAACACAGAAAGCTCCTTCTAAATCCAAACCCGGAGAGACGGAAGAGATCAGTATGGAGCAGGCGAATCACTGGAATGGTTTTCTTAAGCACAAACGGTTTGTACATGTGAATTAGCTAATGACGGCTGGGCGTCTAGACACTCACTAAATAACAATCGTACTTCGTGGCAGGTAGAGGGCGCCACTGATCACTCCAGAGGCAAATCACGCACAGCGGGTTAGGACAAGGCAAGTCTGGCACATCAGTATTGATTAGAAGGCTGTGGATGTGGGAAATAGACAGCTGCCCAGCATTGAAGATAGAGATGAGGTGTTGTTTGTCTGCTTTGAAATGTCATCAGTCCCAATGACAAATCAGGGGTTTGGTGGGCATGTCATCATTCACAATGATAGGTCACAGGGTTTGGGGGACATGTCATCATTCACAATGATAAGTCAGGGGTTTGGGGGACATGTCATCATTCACAATGATAGATCTGGGGTTTGAGGGACATGTCATCATTCACAATGATAAGTCAGGGGTTTGGGGGACATGTCATCATTCACAATGATAAGTCAGGGGTTTGGGGGACATGTCATCATTCACAATGATAGATCTGGGGTTTGAGGGACATGTCATCATTCACAATGATAGATCTGGGGTTTGGGTGATATGTCATCATTCACAATGATAAGTCAGGGGTTTGGGGGCATGTCATCATTCACAATGGTAAGTCAGGGGTTTGGGGGACATGTTATCAGTCCTGATGATAAGTCAGGGGTTTAGAGGACACATCATCATTCACAATGATTGTCCAGGGGTTTGGGAGACACGTCATTATTCACAATGATAAGTCAGGGGTTTGGAAGATACGTCATCATTCACAATGGTAAGTCAGGGGTTTGGGGGCATGTCATCATTCACAATGGTAAGTCAGGGGTTTGGGGGACATGTTATCAGTCCTGATGATAAGTCAGGGGTTTGGGGGACACATCATCATTCACAATGATTGTCCAGGGGTTTGGCGGCATGTTATCAGTCCTGAGGATAAGTCAGGGGCTTGGGGAACATGTCATCATTCACAATGATAAGTCAGGGGTTTGGGGGACACGTCATCATTCACAATGGTAAGTCAGGGGTGTGGGAGCATGTCATCATTCACAATGGTAAGTCAGGGGTGTGGGAGCATGTCATCATTCACAATGATAAGTCAGGGGTTTGGGGGATATGTCATCATTCACAATGATAAGTCAGGGGTTTGGGGAACACGTCATCATTCACAATGGTAAGTCAGGGGTTTGGGGGACATGTTATCAGTCATGATGATAAGTCAGGGGTTTGGGGGACACGTCATCATTCACAATGGTAAGTCAGGGGTTTGGGGACACGTCATCATTCACAATGGTAAGTCAGGGGTTTGGCGGCATGTTATCAGTCCTGATGATAAGTCAGGGGTTTGGGGGGCACGTCATCATTTACAATGGTAAGTCCGGGGTTTGGGGGACACGTCATCATTCACAATGATAAGTCAGGGGTTTGGGGGACATGTCATCATTCACAATGATACCCAGTGTTTTCTTGTACCCACTGTTCTTTTGTACCCAGTGTTCTCTTGTGTACAGTGTTTTCTTGTACCTAGTGCTCTCTTGTGTACAGTGTTTTCTTGTACCCAACGTTCTGTTGTGTACAGTGTTTTCTTGTACCCAGTGTTCTTTTGTGCCCAGTGCTCTGTTGTGTACAGTGTTCTCTTGTGTTCAGTGTTCTGTTGTTCAGTGTTCTCTTGTACCCAGTTGTCTGTTGTATAAAGTGTTCTTTTGTGTTCAGTGTACTGTTGTGTACAGTGTTCTCTTGTACCCAGTGCGCTGTTGTATACAGTGTTCTTTTGTGTTCAGTGTTCTGTTGTACCCAGTGTTCTCTTGTATCTAGTGTGCTGTTTGTGTTCAGTGTTTTCTTGTACCCAGTGTTTTTTCAGGCACAGTGTTTTCTTGTACGAGTGTTCTCTTGTACCTAATATTCTGTTGTGTACAGTGTTTTCTTGTACCCAATGTTCTGTTGTGTACAGTGTTTTCTTGTACTCAATGTTCTGTTGTGTACAGTGTTTTCTTGTACCTAGTGTTCTGTTGTGTACAGTGTTTTCTTCTACCCAGTGTTCTGTTGTGTACAGTGTTTTCTTGTACCCAGTGTTCTCTTGTACCCAGTGTTCTTTCAGGCACAGTGTTTTCTTGTACCTAATATTTCTGTTGTGTACAGTGTTTTCTTGTACCCAATGTTCTGTTGTGTACAGTGTTTTCTTGTACCCAGTGTTCTGTTGTGTACAGTGTTCTCTTGTGCCTAGTGTTCTGTTGTGTACAGTGTTTTCTTCTACCCAGTGTTCTGTTGTGTACAGTGTTTTCTTCTACCCAGTGTTTTCTTGTACCCAGTGCACCCATCGGACAGTACAAGGGGATTCAATCATTTCTAATCCAGCCAGACAGCTGCTAAGTCCATGGACTATCGTGGTATTCCTTCGGAAGCTATGCATGATGTGATAAACAAGGGAATTGTACAATTTATTTATTTATTTGATTGGTGTCTTATGCCGTACTCAAGAATATTTCACTTATACGACGGCGGCCAGCATTATAGTGGGTGGGAACCGGGCTGAGCCCGGGGGAAACCCACGACCATCCGCAGGTTGCTGTCAGACCTTCCCACGTACGACCGGAAAGGAAGCCAGCATGAGCTGGACTTGAACTCACAGCGACCGCATTGGTGAGAGACTCCTGGGTCATTACGCTGCGCTAGCGCGCTAACGAAATGAGCCACGGATGCCCTGGAATTGTACAAGGGTTAGACATTAAATTGGCCTCACTACTTGTGTCCAAACTTGACCGATGTCGCGTAATGCTAACTATCACTGGTGAAATGACTCTAGACTACAACGGAGCTTCTCATTCGGAGAATATATTCAGGCTTTCACAATCTACAAAAGTATTATATGTGAAGCTTATCCATTTAGATTGAACGAACTAGCTTTGCATTTACGTGATGTTATCGAAATGGCCACGAAGTTTGGCGGTATTGTTTTTTTCGAGTATCATAAGGTATTTTCAG
Source organism: Liolophura sinensis (assembly GCF_032854445.1). Classification (NCBI taxonomy): domain Eukaryota; kingdom Metazoa; phylum Mollusca; class Polyplacophora; order Chitonida; family Chitonidae; genus Liolophura; species Liolophura sinensis. The sequence continues at coordinate 18,928,441 of NC_088305.1, read as the reverse complement.
CTAAAGCTGCCTCATTGCTATTTTGTCGAAATATTAAGGCTGACTGGTCAGTTAAAGACAATAAGTTGTTCACAACAGAATTTTTCTGGTCTAAAAGTTAATGCATGCGATATATGCAAACAGATGTTTCATAGAAGCAATTTATGTCCGCAAATTACAAGTGTATCCTCAAAATTACATATCAGGGGTAAATCTACCGCCTATAAGCATGGAAGGGTAAGGATATGGTTCCAGGTGATGGAAATTTGCATTGATTCTAACGATACGGGTTGCACTAGGCTAGACTGTAAGTTTGCCCATTTTTAGACTATCCTGATCAAGAATTAGAAAAGTATCTCATAATCGGATTAAGATGACGTGGTTTTGATTCTGGCGTCACTAACCCACCCACGAAATCTTTCGAGAGCATGCAATCTGCTTGGCAAGATCAAGTCAACCTCACAGTTAATTGAAGAAGAAGTAAAGAAAGGTTGTTTGATGGGACCTTTCAACAGTAAAGTGGGTATAGCTGTTGGTAAATATTCAAAAAAGATAAGACTTGATTTATCAGTTGATTTATCAGCATCTCATAACAACAACGAACATGATAGCCTAAACAGTCTCATTAATAAAGAATTTTTTCTGAAATATGTCAAGATAGATGAAGCTATCGCAGCCATTATAGAATGAGGTCTTTGCGCTTTGTTATGCAAAACAGCCATAACAGTTGCATTTAAACTGATTGCAACAGATCCGCATATTTGGCATCTTTATTGTATTAAATGGTAAAACCGGTTTTATCGCTTCGTTCGCCTTCGCTTTCTAGATCGAGTCCCAAAATTGTCGACACAATATCCCAGGCGCTATGTTAGATAGCTACGAATAAATACAATATTGAATGTATTTTTCATCTTTTAGACGATTTTCTGACCGTCGACAGGCCAGATAATACGCCCCCGTGCACTGTTATCACCTTTATTTAACTGATATAGCATACCCACAGTTACACACAAAACATTCGGTCACACCAATGTCCGAGAATACCTTGGTATCGAAATCGAACTCCTGGGTAATTGACATCATAGAGAGTTTTATGTCTAAACGAGCTGTCACAAAGCGAAACATGTTATGCTTTCTAGGACATCTGAATTTTGTCAGCAGAGTCATTCCTGCAGGTAAATCCTTTCTTATCAGCTAAATCTGGTGTCTAAGGTGCAGGAACTACATTACTCTGTCAGTGTGGTTGATGCTTCTTAAACAATGAAACGGTAAAAGTATGTTTTTGGAGGATAAAACTGTGGCTAATCCTGACTTAGAATTATTTACAGATGCCGCGTCAAAGTAGGATTTGCGGGCTATTATCAAGGAAATTCCTTTTAGTCAAAGTGGCGAAAAAAGAAAAGAGCGAGGTTGTTACCATTTCGAACAGGTTTCTGTCGATGGCTTATATGGAATTGTATCCCAGTGTGGTGACTGCTGTGATTTGGGGACAAACGTGGGTACGGGAAAGCTTATTGTTCCACTGTGATAACATGGCTACAAATCGCATCATACAGAGAGGAAGATCTAAATCGCCAGCAACTACGAGCTTAATGAGACGTTTCACATGGTATCAGATAGTGCATAATTTTGTAATGTGTGCAAAACACATATCAGGGTGTAAGAATGATGTTACAGACTCTTTATCTGGTTTTCAGATGAAGGATTTCAGGTCTCTAGCACCAGGGGCTCAGTGGATCGCAACATTGTGCCCACCCCACTCAGAAGTGATACAGAACTAAGCGACACTCGCCAGCATCTAGGCTTGCTCGACCATTCAGTTAAGCCGAACACATTAAGGCTTTACCACTCTGAGCTAAAAGCTCTTATGAATTTTCCAACAATGCATAGTGTCACACCAATTCACACATCAGTTTGCCTACCTTATCAGAATAGGTGCTCTTGCTATTTGTCACTCACTGTTATCACAACATGGGTATAAAGGACGCAACCATCAATTCATATTTGGCAGGGATTAGATACTGGTACATTACAGCTTGTCTTGGTAATCCCACCTCATCGAGTTTTCAGTAATTGGATGCATGCATCCAAACCAAGGTTACCTATGCCATCTTAAGCCGCATTCATAGTGTGCTACAAACTGTTGTGTTTACAGGCCACACTGCTCAAAGCTGTCTTTACAGTAGTGTTCTTTGGGTTTTTATGATGTTGCGAATTTAGTGTACAAGGCTCATTTAATCCAATTGTTCTGGTGTTCTGTGGTCACCAAGCAAAGATTGCTTTGTTTTAACAATAAAGTTCTAAAGTTCTAATAAAGTTCAATAAAATACCTAACACGTTGACGTTGTTTATGGCCGAAGAAGGCTGTGCTTTGTCTCGGGAAACATTTCTGAGTCATCTTAAACTAATATTAGGCCGCACTGGCCTTCGCAATGAATTGTACTCTGAGCATTCATTTCGTATAGGCCCAGTCACTTGAGCTGCACAATCAGTCAATGAGGACCATCAGATAAAGAAATTGGGTCGCTGGTCATGGTCATTGGGTCCATGGCTATCGGATGAGCGGACACACTAAGCGGACACACTACGCGGACAGGGTGAACTCGCCGGCGTATTTCATCGCTAGTATCTGACATGTTTGATGCAAGCGAATTTCGGAGCGGACAAGATCGCCTGTGAAATACGCCGTCGGCCACGCGAACACACTAGGCGCTATACAAAGTAGTTTGTCGTTGTTATATTTTCACTACACTTTAACACCTAAATAATGCGACACTACGATGCTTACCCAGTATAGAAAAACAGAGGTCTGCAAGAAAAAATTTAAAAAGTGACAAGAGATATTGACCATCGACAAATTCGATTTGTCGTTGTTATATTTTCACTACACTTTAACACCTAAACAATGCGACACTACGATGCTTACCCATGGCAGACAAACAGAGGTCTACAAGAAAAAATCAAAAAGGTAACAAAAATGTTGACTATCGCAAATTTGATCACTAAACTGAGTGTCACACTGTGTCACTTATTCCAAATGGAATACAGAAAAAAGATGAAAATCAGATCGCCTTCAAGGACAGACGTAATTCAAGAACAAGAGCAAAAGAAAAAGTTTCTGTTTCTTTTTTCTCTTTTGCACACGCCACATGCCTTTTTGTCATGTGTCCCAGTTTCTTGCTGAACTCCTGTTCATTCTTCCTTTTTTATGACTTGGGGAATACTTTGTGTTGTTTTATACTCCATCTTCTGAACGTCGTAGTAAATTGTTTCTAAAAGGGGAAACACAATACACAGAAGAGGCACATTAGTTACACAGGAAATCCAATAAACAAGCTTCTCTTTAAACAGAAAATGGCCAAAAATGACCCAGTTATCGGCGAGCACTTCGTTAGCCCTTCAGTCGAGAATAAATAAATGTCACCTACTTCAAGACCGCCTTGGATATTTTTCTCCCAGGAAATCTACATCAAGGTTAAGATTTTAAACAAGGGAAGGTAGGATCCAAAAACTACAGCCAGTAAAGATAAAATGGAATTGAAGGGTTTACTTCCAAGGCTGTAGTAAATAAAGAAGTTTATTATTCTTAGAGGCTTTACTTGATGTGTGAACCTGATTGAATCCGATTTCCAGTATCTGTCAGGGGAGACATGTTGCTTTTATATCTATACTGGTGCGTTCACGCAAACTCCAGTCGCAAACAAATTTCAGCTTTCTTTTTGTGGCAATCGTGACGGCACATCGCTGTCGAGTGATGAACTGAGGCCATTTTACAAGGACACTGAGAAAGAAATCATTCTCGTAAAGTGTAATCCCTCCAGCCACCAATAAGAAACGTGTTCAAAGACTTTTTTCCTTTTAACCGTTTTTTTGTTTTATCTTTACAGGAACAGTTCACTACCACGAGCTTGTTGTCTGCAACACGAGATGTCAAGCCAACACATCACAATACACATACAGTGAGACTGAATTTGCTTTTTTTTAAATTTAAAAATTATTTCTATATATCAACAGTAAATTGGATCGGATATACGCCAACTTCCAGGCGATTTTGTTTATGTCAATACATGATTGGAAAAATGCGCTTCCGATGACTTTCAAGAAAATAGACCTCATTCAAGAGAGAGAAATAGACCCCGGTTTAAGCTTTAAAAGAGATTTTTTATGACAGATATATACTTGTTGCACATGGTTCAAGCTGGAGTCACGTGATCGTTTGTCGCCTCAATGAACTGTATTATTCCATTTTCATATTGGAACGTGAATGTACTCTAAGTAGTCTTTATATGTCTTTTCTGGGAGTCGTTGTGAATATTTGCTAAATGAGTCAACATCAACACCGAATGCCAAGAGAAGCAGGTCTGTTACAAGTGAAATCCAATAAAACAATTTCTATGTATATCAAAAATAAAAATACTTAATAGTGATCCACAAAAATAGGTCAGCCATTCTTTACTTGTTTTATTAGTTGTGAATTTGAAATTCACAACTGCTTCCTGTCTGACATGTTTATTGCTGCATGGAAATCTGTGATAGGAGTTAGTTTTTCTTTCTCTGGAAAAAAAGAGAACGTATTTATTGTTGACTTGTAATAAAAAGATTAAAGGATTGTTTTCAAGCTGTCGTAAATCTTAGTTATTATCTTTGGAGGTTTTACGTCAGATGAGAGGCTGGATTAATCTGAACTGCAGTGTCTCTAAAGGTATTTTCTTCAACTATACACTTATAGAATCGCCAGACGCAAGCAGTGTCCTATTACTGACAAGAAAACAACCGTTTCTGTGTTAGTTTTCTCCCACCAGGTCTACCAGCAACCTGCGGATGGCCGTGGGTTTACGCAGGGCTCTGCCCGGTTTCCTCCCACCATAATGTTGGCCTCCGTAATATAACTGAAATATTCTTGAGTACGGCGTAAAATAGCAACCAAATAAATAAAACAGCAATAAAGTATTGGTGTTAAATGCAACAACACATGGCCGTCATAAAATACTCCATTTAAAAAATGGATGAAATGCATCACTAAATAGACATTTAAAACTATGGATAAATATACTTTTTAATTTTTTTTTTTTTTAGATTTTTGTGCAGAGGGATAAACTAGTTCAAACATTTGAATTCAAAGTTGGATTTATTACAGTTGACGTCACAGGAAGTTTTTCCAACTTTAATCACAACACTGAATGTTGAAATAACTCTCTTAAGCCATGAGCAAAAGATTACTGAAATAATACTCCCAAAAATTTCCTTTCTGGTGAACATCAGAAAAAAGGTGACCTGACTTCAGAGCCCTTAGATGCCTATAAAGTCCACCATAGTATTCAAACATCTGAATGCCTTTCAGCACTCTTTAAAAATCTGAAAAAATAAATAAAAGTATTTTTACGCATAGTTTTCAGTTGTCTATATGATGAAGCCTATTTCACATTTTAGCTTTCTTTTTCTTTAAAACTATGCACAAATATACTTTCATTTGCTTTTTTAGATTGCCAAGACAGCATCTGGCTAAAACATATTTCGATCGAAAGCAGGATAGTCAGGCTTTCTAAAAAGTATCGTACTTTATTATTTTAATGAGATTTCACCGAATAACATGTAGAGCAAAATGGCAATACTGTACAAATGGCTTTTGTGAATCGAGGCAGCCATCTTGAGGATTTTATTCAATGAAACAAACTGTAACGTATCCTTTACCCATTTACTCCATGGAGTGACATATGATAACACAGAACTATTTTGTAAGACATCGTTTTGAGATCGTGTACAACGATTTATTTACGTGTAGCCGAAGTCATTTAACTCAGTGTTGTGGGACAGGTCATTTACGGGCCACCACAGACGGTTGATTTACAAACCCCTTAGTATTCAAGGATGGTATTACAAATTATGTCACCCAGCAGCATACCACATTCGTCTCCCCAGTAGACCTGCGAATATTTAGACACGCTGTTCAAATTATACAAATACATTTTTTCTTGCTCATGTCAGCGTTTAGTCAGCAGGTAGTTGCTAAATAACAAATGTCAGAGTCTATGAAAAATTCATTAGGGATGCCAAAAGTTTATGGGAATGATAATACGGCATCTCATCGGGCAATGCTTAAAATTAATTAAATCTTATCATATAATTTTTTTCTCTGAATTTCTTAGAATTGAAGAATTTAAATTTTGCCTTTTGTTTTTCTCGCAGACAAGGGATTTTTTTCTGTTTTCTTTCATAAAATACGACTGAAACGTCGTGTTCAAGCCGAGGTGCTTTCTCTGACGTCTGCGATAACCAGGTCAACACTGCTCTCATCTACGAAGCCATCACTACAAAGCACCCCTCCTCAGCACTAAAGCATAAAATCCAGCGACAGTCAAATGCCTAGAATCAGCCTCAGTGATACTAGATTTATTTCCATTTGTGTCGGAACAGAACATGAATTACCGTGTCAGAATTACTGGTACAGGCACAGTATCTCCGGAGGCTACGACCTGAACTAGGAATACCCCAACCATTTATCTGCAGACCACTCGTAAACTGTTTGAATAAGATATAGTAGGCTTACTATATGAACAGTTCAAGAAGTGGATGAAATATCCTTCCAGTATGTTCAATTTCCGAGAAAGCTATTCATCACCTGGTCCTTCATCGCTGAAGTCCACAATATTAATAATATAATTATTATTATACGAAAAATACCTTCGACGTTAGAGAGCTGAAGTAAACGAGGTGTCACCTTGCTACCGATAATGGAGATGCACTGAAGCTGTGACAAGACAAAGTTCCACTTTTACTGGGTTGAAAAAGAAATCTAAAAATAATATTTAACGCCGGCTTAAGATACTTTGAATCGTAATCTTTCGGTGGACATAAACATTAATCAGGTGCTGTCTTTCACTTTATAGGAGTTTAAAGATTTGAATTGTAAGGTGGGCTTTATGGACCATAGTATCAGAGTTTAGGAACACTGACGTCACAGGAAGTCTTGCCAACTCTAATCACGACACTGAATGTTTGACTAACTCTTTTTTACCCATGAGTAAAACATTACTGAAATAAATGACCCAAAAAGCCCTTTCTTCTGGTGAACATCAGGAAAAGAGGGGAACGTCAGAGTTCCTGGATACGGACAGGCTCATAAAGCCCACAAAATCTGAAAAAAAAAATAACTGAAATATTTTGACGCATAGTTTTCAATTGTCCGTATGATGAAGATTATTTCATATTTTAGCTTTCTTTTACTTTAAAGTAAACCACTAATGGGGAAGAAGAAATGTGTAGGACTTTTCATGTCGTTTTACACAAAGTTCATTAGAACAATCACAACTCTACAAGAACAACAAATAAATTCCACCTTACCTGTTTGGCATGGTCACATCCTATTGTTTGGGAAAATATGTCTACGCTTTAACAAGAATTTAAGTGAATGCACAGAATAAGTCTATATTAAAGTCTAAGTGCAATACAAACGTAACTAAGTGCAACTGAAAAAAGTGTGATGTATTAAAATGAAGACCTAAACAAGAAAACACAGCTACAAACAGCTCAATGCAATTTATACTCCAGAGTTGCAGACAGCCTCTAAAACCAGGGACTGATACACAAATAGCTGTGGACAAAGACATTTAGATTATTCCGCCTTTTTTATTCGCTTTTGGTTTCCTACATGTATACGTCCCTTTTCTCTTAATGTGGAGTGATCACGTGTTGGAAAAATGCGAAGGTAGAACACAGCATTTTTGCACTATTTTGTTGACCTCGTGGCAAAGAAACAGTTTGACATCATTTTAGTTCACGCCTATGCAGTAGAGATACATGCCAAGAACTGTACACTGCCTTGTAGGCTTCATGTGACTGTGGACGTCAGTAGGCCTACTAAAACAGTACACATCACAACGAATCGATCAAACGTCAATGCAGCATCGGTTATTGGCAGATGTCAAGCCACAGATTTTTGGCTGAAGTACAAAAGCTGGACTTTTATCCGTCCATAAATGATGACGAGATAGATAAAATACAAAATCTTCATATTTCTCCGGAGGGGCTGAAATGCAGCATCCCTCAGCAAGGGCCAGGGTTGACTTTAGCTAAACAATTTCAGAAACCCAGATGCATGGTGACCTGCTATTGATATGAAAGCGGATGCTTTGTTTCCAAACGTTGCAACACATGGCTCTCATAAAATACTTCATTTGATGAGGAAAGGACACAAGAAGTGAATTCTCTTAAAGTAACACACAAATGAGGAAGACCATTTTCACGTCTTTTTCGCTTGGATTTTTCATAAACATCAAAGATCATTAGAACAACTTCATAACGATACAAACAACAAACAAATCTCTTATGGAATAGTTTAGAAAATACATGTGAAGATTTAATAAAGACGAAACAGTCGCAAAAAGTTAAAGCTAGGCGTTAAAACAGATATATATATATATATATATATATATATATATATATATATATATATATATATATATATATATATATATATATATATATACCAGCCATCAGTCAAAATGAACATTGCAAGTCAGAGATCGCAAGACCAATTCCCCAAACGACGTCCAACACAAACCACCAAATAACGAAGAAAGTATATGAAGTATAAAATTTAGACGCATTCATGCAAATAAAAGCAGTCAGCAGTTTTCAAGGATTTTGGAAAGACGAAAAGCATTTTCTAGGCGAATGAATGAAATTAGTTTCTAAATCGTGAACAATGCTAGTATAGAAATTGACGATAACAAAAATATATCTCCGTTGGGCTTTGGTCGCAACTGTTCATATATCCTAAGTGTCGATCTTATTCAACACGATGAATATACAGCACCTAGGCCCGCGTTAAGCTGAATTGCGCACAGTTTTAATGCTGACTGCCAGAGATAGTGGGCGCTCTGTCCATATTTACTTACAAAAGAATTATACTCAGTGTAAAACTTAATTAACAGAGTGAAGGCATTTGATGAAAAAACCTTGACTGACACACAGGTTTTTGCAGTAATGATCTGTGATGTTGGTTGAAATCCTCACACGCATGATCTAATAAATCATCCAGGTGATTAGCGTGCAGTGTGACGCAATGACCCAGGAGACTCTCCACAAAGCGCACGCTCTGAGTTCAAGTCCAACGGCCATGCATGGGACGGTCAGGCAGAAACCTGAAGATGGTCGTAGGTTTCCCCAGGGCTCTTTCCGGTTTCCTCCCACCATAAAGCTGACCGTCGTCGGAGAAGTCAGATATTCTCGATTACGGCGTAAAACACCGAGTGAATCAAGTGAATAATTAAATCAAACAAACAAATGCTACAAGGCGAGATATGTACACGCCAGCCGCATGGCCTTTCGGTATATTGCTATCCAGCAACGGATAATTTACAGTGTTAAAATCGATAGTATCGCTCTTGTCGTAAAGTATATGTAACAGGAAACTGGTTTGGTTTTCATACAAAGGAGATGTACTATCTCGAGAGTTTGTAGTTTTGTTTCAATCCAGCGAAGGCGGATATATACAATATCCTTGGTATCCCTTGCTGTACATGGGTTGCTTAAAGCTACCAGATCATCGAACATACCGCTTAGTAAATAAAAATGATCGAGCCTGATAAAGATCACTGTTTTAATAGTTTCTGCATATAGACGTCTCCATACGAAAATAAGTATAGATCAGCCAAAAGATGGACGTATTTTTTTTTACATTTTTATTGATAGGAAATTCAAACAACTCGATGAACAATGAGACACCCCAATAGTAAGCCTTGTATGTATGGTGGAACTGAAGGTTTTGTTGCCTTTGGCGTTAATGTACCAGTGACCAACTGTACTACCAAACACCAAACCATTTAGTAATGAAAACTTTTCAATTAGTCCCAAGTTTATCGGCCTATGAATTCGCAACGTTTCAAACAGATTTAAGGTTTTGAAAATGTTTCCGGAATGTCATGGAGATCTAGTATTTGGCGGACAATAGTAAACAAGGTCTTGTTTTCTGCCTTGCAATGTGTAAATTTACTATATTTTTCTTCAATAAAACTTGAAAGGACCAGATTCCTCCATGCAAATGTCTGGTAGTCCACTGTGGGAAACTCCTCAACCCGGGAAACTCACCGTCACTTTATATTCTTTATATTAGTACCAGGTAAACGTCAACCAATCAAATTATTCGCATCTTAAATGTCTCTGAATTGATAAGTACCACAAAATTGGTATTTTGTTGACCATATGTCTGACAAAACAACTCTTTATCTGTTTTGCTAGATTCTAAGTGGAGAGCAATTATACATGTACTCGACTGGTAATTCCAGTTTATGGCGATTTTCGACAACAACATAATCGGAAGTAATCACATTTCTTTGACAAATTGCCCTAGCGACGTAGGGATTTCGGGATTTGATAACTTTATACATGGAGACCAATGAAACTAAGGCGGAAGTCATACATATCACACAGAATGTCGATGTTCGTTCGGTATAAATGGTGACAAAAGTGTGCCAGCTAAACCATGAGATTGCATTATGTCAAGAGATAGCGTTTTGTTTATTGAAAGCAACCTTAGGAACTTCACGGATGCTCGTTACTCATTTTAACAACGGCTATAACTCACACCGATTTCCCGGACATTAATCCATGCAGATTTCATCCAACCGGAAGTGCCACAAACAATCTCAGAAGTTTGCCCCAGGAAACACAGTTGCCTGAGAGCTTTTTCCACAAAATTTTCCACAAACTCAATGTATACTAAATCATACCTAAGATTATCGTTCAACCCTAAACTTCTGAATTATTTAGATTTGTAAAGTTGTTCGCTATAATCACAATTTATATTATTTATCACTGATATAATGCTGGTGTACTGTTACATCGTAACGATAAGCTATGAGGACTTTTGGGACTCTTCTGTCTACGAGGGTAGGTTATGTCCACTAGCCGTTCGATACGAGTCATTCTCATTGCAACGACTCATCTCATTTCACGTAATTTTTTGTTAGGATGCAACATGCACAGTGTAAGTGCATCTCATGAAATTGTTTAGAGAGTGTTTTTTTTAAACAGCTGTATGTTCTAACATGACATTCATTTCTTTTAAATTGTCTACATATTTTACTCACTGAGCTCTACAACACCGATTTATTAATGATTTTAGTGTACGTCGAAGTATAGCTGGCAGTCAATTGCAGTCTAACGTCCGATGAAGACCACTTGTCCCACCCAGTATCGTGCATATATCTGTATCACGCATTTGAGAAAGTCAGGAACTTGTCCAAGGTGGATGGTTTAATCCTCACTCTCCGATTTTTGACATCTATAAAATAAATTAAACAGTTCTTGAGTATAGCCGTAAACAGAAATCAAGTAAATAAATAAATTAACTAACTAATTAACTAACTAACCAACTTACTATCTATAAATATACCGTCACAAAACGACACAAGATAAAGCATAGATTAGTGTGGTTGGAAGTTTCTACTTCATTGTTGAATCATACACAGCCAACCAGTTAAGATCATGTCAGGACAAGCTAAGTGATGATCAGGTGGGAAATCATATACTTTAGATCTATTTGGCAAGCCATTGATCGGCCCTTGGTCGGGGAAGACGCGTGTTCGAATCCAGCTTGTGTTACTCGGAGTAAATTTGTCGAGTGGCGGCATCTCAAAGTGAAGCGATTTTCTACGGACCTATAAACCTGATTACGGCTGTTAAATGAGCGACAGCCTGCTGCAGTACGGAGTTAAGCATCTTATCAAATAAATATACAAATGCTAGTAGGTCTATTCCACAATCACGCGGGCTTCATATATTTTCTCCAGTCTTTGTACTTTCCACTGCAGATATAGTACTTTATTTACGTATTCTCAATGATGAATTGGCCGATATAGCTCATCCAGTGAGGTGGCTCCATAAAGATTTCGCATACAGAACACCCTGTTAAAGGAGACACCAAGGTATAATATCAACGCAGACAGACGTCCTCCTAAAATCTTCATAAAAATATATCTATTCAGACTCGTATAAGCTAATGCGTTTGTTTTCCTTGTCTATGCTGTTAGCAATTTTCTTCGTCAACGATGATAAAATTCACTGCACTCGGGGCCGGAGAGGGAAGTTTCTTTGTCGTTACATTGTTTACGTGAGTGGCTTGCCGGCGGTGTTCGGCGGAACGCGGACAGTCAGAGGACTTCAAGTAACGGACATCCTCATGGTTTGAAGGAACAACTAAGCTTAATGTCCTGGGCTCGTGATCGGCATCGTTGGGACGGGAGGTCTGTGGACATTGAACTCAGGAACCTCCTTTGACATCTGTTAAATGAGACCCTATGTTGGAACCTCCTTATATCCGTCACTTCAGGCTCTGCGGAACGATCTGGGCACCACACTGTATCTGCTAACATCTGATCGTGCTCTTTGTTGTCATTGTAATTACTACATGGACTCTCCAACTGCACAGCATTTTCAGAGAACACAATCTTTCTGATATTAAAAATCCATGTTTGAATTCTTCCGCTCGATTATTTTGTATTCCGACAAAAGGCTTTGATTTCTGTCCATTGAGTTTGTCAGAAAGTCAATTAGCCATACATCAAGCCGGCCGTTGTAAGGTTAATCACACAGTGTGATATGACATGGCCTGTAAATTGTATCACGTAGTTCGATGGAGAAGTTTACTATTAGGTTTTACAACCAGCCTGAAAGAGCAAACTAATTTTCATCAAATCACAGCCTCGTTTTCAAAACCTATTTGCGTCATAATCAGTAAGGTATTCCACGGTATCTTGCTATATTTTGTTGGCAATTTTATAAAATATTACTCAGTAATTTTAATCCGTCATAACTACCAAAAAGACTCTTAGCATATAATTTCTGCCATTCGACTAAAATCAGCAAGTGGATTTCTGTTCATGCGGTGTATGTACTTGAACGTCTAGTTCTTGAGTTCTTCATATTTGTACACAGGATTGTAGACTCCCAGTGTTATACTGGACGTTAATAAAAACGGTACACGTCATGATGAATTCTTCAAACGGAAGTTATATCATCCGTTACTTGCGCCTGTCAGGGGGTATATCTTGGTTGAAGTGTAAAAGCTCGATTTTCATCAGTCCATAAATTCTGGGCACAAAAGGACAAGGTTTCGAAAACTGGGCAGACAAAAATATTTTACCCAGTTTGCACCAACGTGTAAACTCCATACATTTTTCCAGTCATCTTGAAATCCCATGTGGAAAATCAAGTTTGAAAGGACCAGTTATCCCCATCCCAAAATCTGGTAATTCGCTGAAGGGAGTTTTGGTATCCCCTATTCATGAAACTCACCGTCACCCTGAATAATTGTGAAATATTCTTTAACTTAATGCATTCTTATACACAACCTGGGCATCAGACTGTATTTGCTAACGTCTGCAGAACGACCTGGGCACCACGCTCTATCTTCTAAAGATCCTAGAAGGGTCTGATTGCATAGCCTTCTTTTTTCCAACCGTCTAGACTGAAGATTCCCAGACAACAAAAGGCTTTGATGTCATTTCGCTGAGTTGGTCAGAAAGTGAAATAGGCATACATCAAGCCGTCGACCGTTATATAGTCAATCAGCCTTATGATTTGATATCACCTTGTAAATCGCATTACGTAAAAATACCAGTATTAGAGTTGATTACTCACTAGAAGGCTTCCCAAAGATCTATTAAGTCAAACGGACCTTTATTCTTTTGCGGATTTTGTGGTAATCTTTTTACATCTCAGAATGACTAGCTACGACTACAATTGGGCCAACAGCAAATTTTTCATTGAACTATTGCTTGAGGTACACTTTAGATACTGCGTTTGTGGCGTGTGTGCGAGTTCGGTGGGAATGCCTGAGGTGCCGGTCAAGTCGATGAGACTGGATGGGAGAGGCGGGTATTTCTAACAGTTTGCGTTCGTCCTCATGGGGCAGGGTCAGCACATTGAGTTTGTCAGAAAGTGTAGTGGGTACACATCAAAGCTGTCGAGGGTTATGTAGCCAATCGTCCTTGTGATATGATACCATCTGTTAATTGTATTACATGTAACGACGATGTGAAAGGCTAGTTTTATAGTGTACAAGCATTTTTTCATCAAACCACGGTTGCGTTTTCAAAAATCGTTGCGTTTAATCAGTAAAGTATTCCACGGTATCGTGCCATATTTTGATAATTTTTGGCAATTTTACAAAATATTGTGAAAAGTATGAAAGAACTGTAATAAAAGCCATTTCGTTCTGCGGATATTCATGTTTACGAAATTACAAGAGTACGAAAAGTCTGTCTGCTGAGAAAGTAAACTGCGACTAAACATGAGCCGATATATTCGTGGTTCAACAGCAAAGTGAAGCTCTTCTATCTAGTGCAGCTTCCCTGAGACGACTTACCGAAGGCGAGAGGACACAAGGAGACAAGTGGTGATGAGGCTGTGAGTGACGTCCCCTTGGCGTTGCTAGGATGTTCAACTAACGACAAACAAAATCGCTCCAAAAATCATCAGGAACCAAAACACCGATGGGGACTGGACATTAAGCGGTTGCATTTTCAAACACAGCACGGAGCGGACTGAGGTATCTCAGCTGGTTCTAAGCAGACGCCTTGTGCCAGTCTTTAACAATAAATGTGTTTGGTCGGTAAATAACAACGCAAAAGATCGGTACTAAACTTATGTACATAACAGCTGTATGACAACAGTTGGAATTGTCATTTAGTCAATGAGTCCGTGCTGGTTCGGCGTCTCATATTCCGGACACATTTTCTCAAAGCGAACTAATGTGAGATGATGTCTAACGTCGAGTAGAGCTCGTGTTTTGCAAAATTGCTGTCAGAACTAGGAGTACATCTTTTATTGTTTCAACGTAACGGAGACAGTATGTTATCTTGGGTAACCCACTCGCAAACACCACTCTGTTGTACCTGATATGTTCTGACCACTGGTAATAGCTTGGTATCTTAACTGGCTTAGAGGAGTATAAAAACACAGTCTCATAAATTAAACAAAAGAAAACATCTGATATTACATCTGTAGAGCAGTCAATTTTTCTGCCTTTTTAACAACACGTTTCTGTTCCTTTCTCTTTAAAACGTCCGCTCAAACCTCAGACGGGTCAAACTTAAGTACTTAAAAGAAGTTGTAAGTTCCTCGCTTGGCGTTCAGCATTAAGGGTGCAACGACTGGTTGACAGGTATCAGTACAGTGGCTTGGGCGGGGCGGCTTACTTGTCTTCGGTAAGTCGTCTCAGAGAAGCAGCTCTAGATGAAAGAGCGGTGGAAATCTGTCCTGCAACAAGTAGGCACATTACATGAACTCTAAGGATGCGTCCGTCGTCATATGGCTGAAAAATTGTTAAGTACGACGTTAAACCCCAAGCTCTCACTCCTTTCTCCAATTTCAAAGCTCTACGAAGTTACATGATATATTTTACAGCAGTTGGACTATATTGATTTAAAATAAATTACAGACAATAGTTGAAAACAAACTTAAAAGCAAGAACACTTTTAATAAAGCAAACGACAGAAGTCGTCTAAAATTACAAAGGAGATGAGAAACTCTAAATTCTTAATTGCATCTTTCACATTTTACTGCACTATAATGAGACAGCTTAAAGCTGGAAAAGAGACACTACACACGCAACAGTTGAACACACAAACAGAAACAGTCTACATAAAATTATCTTGAGTAATTTTATACAAAAATGCCTTGCTCCAAAAATGACATATAACTTCTAACAGTCGCCTAAAATCAACAAGTGGATATCTGTTGATGCATCACGTATGTGCGAGCGTCTACTTTGTGTAAGTTGCGCCCTGGATTGAAAGGCTTTCAGTGCTAAGCTGTACGTTACTACTAAGAAGGGTACATGGTAATGAATCGGCCAAACGGGATTTACACCGCATCTTACTTGCGCCTGTCATGTCGTATATTTTGGATAAAGTGTACAAGCTCAACATTCATTGGTCCATAAATTCTGAGCAGACAAAGCGCAATATTTAAAACAGTTTTTTATGAGACTTAGAATGTATCATGGACAAGAGGTCTTCTCATGAGCTTTTCAGAATGTTTCCGTGACGTCAGCAAAGTTATGGTATTGTATGGACAGGTATTTTTTACTCAGTACGTGCCAGGCACATTGTAAACTCACTAGATTCTGGTAGCTCACTAAGGTAAGTTTGGTTACCTACGAAACGCACCGCAGCCCTGTATACTTTATAGCCCTATTAAATACTCTTTAACTTAGTACGCTGTTTTACAAGCATCAATCAACCATTCGAATCTTAAATAAATTAGAGATCTTTAAGAACATGTTAACAGTAGAACTTGTAACTTGTAACTTCAACCTAAAGGTCTTTCTAATGACAAAATTAACACCCGTGGGCCATATCTGGTTAAGCAACTCTTTATCTGTTTTGCAAGATTCTAAGCGGTGAGCAAATATACATATACGCTACTAATCATTTTAGATTTTGTTGTTTGTGACGCGAAGCATGGAGAGAAGGTTTAATGAACCATAAGTGACATCGACATAACCGGAAATAATCATATTTCTTTGGCAAATTAGCTTGGAGACGTAGGGAATTCGGGATTACACTTGGCGACCATTTATACTTGGACACTAAAGCGGAAGTCATACATATCACACCGGATGTTGATGTTTGTTCATTACACGCTCCAAGGATGCTCATTACTCATTTTTACACACGCTATAATCAATTGTACCCTACAAATGCCATCAAACCGGAAGCGCCATAAACAGTCTCAGACGTTGGCCCCAAGAAACGCAGTTACCTGAAAAGTTTAATTTTCCACAAACTCACTGTGTGTTAGCTCATAGCTGAGATTATCATTCAACTCTAAAGTTCTGAATTGTTTAGATTTGTAAAGATTTTTACAATGATCACAATTTATATCAATTATCACGGATACAATCCGTTTGCGCAGTCTAACGTTCGAGGAGGGCCACTAGTCCCTCCCAGTATGGTGTGCTTGTATGTACTACGCCTTTGTGAAAGTTTGTCAGGAACTTGTCCAAGGTCGATGGTTTAATCTAGACATCTATAAAATAAGTTAAACAGTTCTTGAGTATAGCCTCAAACAGAAATCACTAAAAAAATAAATAATAAACTAACTAACTAACTAACTTACTATCTATAAATATACCGTCACAAAACGACACAAGATAAAGCATAGATTAGTGTGGTTGGAAGTTTGTACTTCATTGTTGAATCATACACAGCCAACCAGTTAAGATCCTGTCAGGACAAGCTAAGTGATGATCAGGTGGGAAATCATATACTTTAGATCTATTCGGCAAGCCATTGATCGGCCCTTTGTCGGGGAAGACGCGTGTTCGAATCCAGCTTGTGTTTCTCGGAGTAAATTTGTCAAGTGGCGGCATCTCAAAGTGAAGCGATTTTCTACGGACGTATAAATCTGATTGCGGATGTTAAATGAGCGACAACCTGCTGCAGTACGGAGTTAAGCATAGATTAGTGTGGTTGGAAGTTTGTACTTCATTGTTGAATCATACACAGCCAACCAGTTAAGATCATGTCAGGACAAGCTAAGTGATGATCAGACTGGAAATCATATACATCTATTTTGCAAGGCGTTGATCGACGCTTGGTCAGGGAAAGAATGTTCGAATCCAGCTTGTGCTCCTGTGAGTAAATTTGTCAAGGAAATGCCAAAGTGAGGTGGTTTTCTACGGACTAATAACCCTGATCCCCGCTGTTAAATGAGTGACAACCTTCTCCAGTATTCTCAAGGCCAGTTCCCAACAACGACGTATAACAAACCATCAAAGAACTAAGAGAGTATATAATGTACGAAAATAGGACGGAATCATGCAAAGAGAAGCAGTCGGCAGTTTTCAATGATGTTGGAAAGACGCGAGGTGTGTTTTAGAACGCTGAGTAAAATCAGTATTCAAATCGTGATCTGATAGTCAATAGAATATCAGTTGTCGGTAACAAAACATGATCAGTTGCACTATGATTGCAACTGTTCATATATCCAACGTGGCGATCTAATTCAACACGATCAATATATCGCCCCTAGCCGCGGCTTGAGCGCAATTTGACACAATCATGAAGCACAGCGAAGGGATTCTACACGCTCTGTACATACTTACTTCCAAAACAATTATTCTCATTGTCAAACTTAACAAACTTGGAGTGAAGGCATTTGACGAAATAATCTTGACACAATAGTTTTTGCAGTAATAACTTGTGACTTTGATTGAAATCGTCACACAACACGAGGGATCCAACAAATGCTACAACGCAAGATATGAACACGCCATATGCAGGTCCCTTGTTTATATTGCTGTCCAAGTAAGGATAATTTACAATGCTCGAAATTGAAACTATCCCCCTTGTCGTAAAGTCTGCGGGAGAGGAAACCGTTTTGGTCTTTGTACATGTATAGGTGCAGATAAGATGTACCGTTTGGAGAGTGTGGTTTTCTCCGTTTTAGCCACACGGAGCTTCCTATATTTTCTCCAGCTTTTGTAATTTTCACAAGGTATTTTTTACGTATTGTGAATGATGAAGTGGCCAGTATAGCTCATCCACTGAGGTATCTTCATCAATACCTCCAGAACACCTGTTAAGGGAGACACCAAGGTATAATATCAATGCAGACACACGTTCTCCTAAAATCTTCATAAAAATGCCTCATTTGAGATTCGTATATGTCAATGCGTTGGTTCATAGACAGTCTCGCTGTCAGCAATTTTCTCCGTCAAAGTTGACGAAATTCTTTGTTCTCCGGGCCGGAGAGGGGAGTTTATGATTACTTTCTTTACGTCAGTGGCTTGCTAGTGGCTTCCCAGTTTGTCATCGGGCCAGGGGATCTGTGGACTTTTGGACTCAGAAACTGACTGTGACATTCTCTCAGTGAGACCCTCTGTTGAAACCTCAATACATCCATCACTTCTGGCTGTGCAGAACGGCCTGGTCACGCTGTATCTAGTGTCTGATCGTACTCTTTGATGTCATTGTAATAACTAGATGGACTCTCCGATTGCAAATCCTTTCCAGACAACACACTCTCTCTGATATTACAAATCCATGTTTGAATTCTTCCACGCGATTATTTTCTTCACAAAAGGCTTTCATTTCTGTCCACTGAGTTTGTCAGAAAGTGTATTGTCTATACATCAAGCTGTTGAGCGTGAAACAGTCAGTTATCCTTGTGATATGGCACCATTTGTAAATTGTATTACTTGTGATACGAAAGGCAATATAATTGTGATTACTTGTAAATGTGATACGAAAGACAATATTACAGTTCTTGACAAGCAGCCTGAAAAAACAAAACTAATTTTCATTAAAACACAACACAATATGGACGAAAAGCAACTGTGTCAAGCCGACTGCTGTATTTCTATTGCCGAAAACAGGAGATAAAATCGTACACAGTTTTCTCAAGGCGAGAAATCTAAAACTGGACATAATGATCATGACACGATATCGTTTTGGTGTCTATTACTACGTCTTTAAGAAACTCTCCACGCTGTGTCCGGGAACTGTGACGTCACCACGCTCGCCACCAATCAGAATGTTTCCCAGAGAGCTGTGAAATCAAGCGTGGCTTTCCCTATTTCCCTTTACCGTGGCAATTTTGTTACATGTCAAACTGACTAACTACAAACTTGGGCAACTGCAAATTTCTCACTGATTTGGTGCTAGAAGTACACCTCCAGAAGGTTCTGGATATGCGGTTTGTGGGTAAGGGTGAGGAGGTGAGTGGATGAGATGTCTGTCTAGCCGTTCAGACTGGCTGGGAGAAGCGGGTGGATTAAACTGTCGGGGAGAGGCCGGTGTTTCTAACAATATGGGCTGACACTCAGTCCCCAAATGCCACCAAGCAAATCAATGCTCGATTTAAACCTGAATTATTCCGTGTCGTTGAAAGCTACACGAAAACCAATGACTAATTGATATGACTAGTCCAGGTGTTCACGTCGTTTGGAGCCAGCAAGCGGACACCGGAGCGTGTTTTCTTTTTACCGGATAATTGGCATGGTCATGCTTCATATATAAATCATCAGCACCTCTTTCCCATAATTTAGAGTTATTTGATTAGCATTTCACGTCAACACAATTTCGTCTGACAAGATACGACAGTGGAAAGACAAACACATATATCGTACCATCTAGTGTTTATATATTTAAACATTATCACTTTCAGATTTACATTCCAGCCTTGAACCCCGCTCTAATCGATAACATTTCAGTTTCTCAGAAACGTCAGACCAGTCCGTGGAATCCGGAATGCCCTTTTTTTAGTATATTGCTCCTCAATGGAGCCCTGAAGTTTTCTCTTTGTTGACGCATCCACTAAATCGTTGGTTATCTGGCATGCCTAGAATATCTAATGACTCTGCGTCGTTATATGATTTAAAAGGATTGGTGACAGATTTACCTAATGGCCTTAATTATAGAAATTATAACCTTTTTAAACAGTATGTTAGCGGGGGTGGGGATGGCTTCTGAAAAATGACTTTAAATCCTTCAAAAACAACAGATATACAGCACCAGCGATATCCAGCTGGCCGTGCGATACTGATCAGCGGGTGACGTCATAGAATCCGTGTCAAAACGATGTCATTATCGAAATGGATTCTAGCTACAAAGGAGTAAATGTACTGCCGTATCAAACTGAATCCATACTAGACTGCGTTGAAGTTCCAGCTATGACATTTCTGGCAAGATTTCCAATTCGAAATTTTCAGACGTTCGATTTGGTCTTTGGCCAGGCATTTACAACCGCGCTGGCAATGCGGGCTTTTAAGCTATAACTTTATCATACGTTACATTGTACATTCGCTATGTTTATCTTAAAATTTAATATTTATTTACCATTCTTTCCCTCAATCTACATCAATCTATTCTCCGAGGGTTCTAAATTCATACCTATATGCGATGACAATTACCGGTACATGTTACTGTTGGCATTCCGAATAGCCTATGCCTACAGGGGCCTATTATAGTCGTGTACAACATAAATACTTGTCTGCGTTTGTGTTCATAGATTTACAATCTACCACGTAGATCACATACGGCTGCTTTTGTTGGGAACAAAAGTCTTACGTCTTGTACCATAAATCCGCGACTTCCGGAGGGCCAAATGGTCTGGTAATTTGAAAAAAATGAACTGCAGAGTTCTTACGACCTGTTTTTACAATCGTATGCAGAACACCAATTCATTTCTTGGAGAAATTCAATATGCTTGTTGTCATTCTTTTAGCTTTAATTAACACTGAACTAAATGGGGAAGCTCTGACAGTTCGTAAGGTTTGGACTAGTATGACATAATTCGGCGGAGACTACCGAGTGTTGGCGGAAAAAATGCACAAAACCAGCCTCACTATCTAGTGATTTTAAGTGCCATATTACTGAGATTTTAGTCTATTTCTTATACAGAGTCGCCTATATTCAGCTCTCTGTAAAATCATTCTCCCTACCAAAATTGCCTTTAATCAGTGACATGTGGCAACACAAGCTCTACACACCGATATGTTGGAAGTCCATATTCTTGCAAAGAAAACTGCATAAGCCCAGTTTCGACACAACTCATTGCCTCCGTTGAAGTCATAATTATTAAAAATCCAGTGGCATGCTGGGGAATGGCGTGGAGAGTAATTTGTATCACAATAGGTGCACCAACGTGCGGTTAGAACAAACTCAGGCTAAGCTACAGTCTCAGCGAACAGACTATATCGTGTTTTATAACAAAATGTCCTAACATCCAACTTTAAAACCATACTGCCATGAGATTATATACTGCAAGAGATAAAATAAAATTCGTTTATTAAGGTTATACTATACTAAAGGTGTTAACAATTTCAAACCCTAGAAACAAAGTTTACAGTAAAACCGATAACAGTTTAGGTAACTGGTGTCGACCTCCGTCAAAACATGTTGAACATGCCACTGGTTTTGAATAATTATGACGTCACGTGAGGCAATTGGTTCTTGCCTTACAAAACCGAGCTAATTATGAATTAGAAAAAAACTGTTCAAAAAAACTTCATTTTCCTTGCAATGCTATGGACGTTCAAAATATCAGTGCGTAGAGCTTATGTTGTTACGTGTCACTGACTAAAGGCAATATTGGTAATGAGTATGACTGATTTTACAGACAGCTAAATGTAGGTGACTCTCTAAAAGAAATAGACTATAATGTACCGTTTATCAATGATTTTTCTTACGTTAAACTTAACAACATATAATACATCTGGACACAAATCCTATAAGTACGACGGGATATCTTAAGCTCTAATGCATATAATGAGTGGATACTGAAGTCATCTCTGTCACGGTAAGAGTAAGACATAGCTATCCCGGTCATTGTCCTCTCTCGCTACCGTTTATGTTGAGGATGAGGATTCTCATCTCATTCAAGCATGACGATACACCCTTTATGTTGAGGATGAGAATTCTCATCTCATTCAAGCATGACGATACACCCTTTATGTTGAGGATGAGAATTCTCATCTCATTCAAGCATGACGATACACCCTTTATGTTGAGGATGAGAATTCTCATCTCATTCAAGCATGACGATACACCCTTCATGTTGAGGATGAGGATTCTCATCTCATTCAAGCATGACGATACACCCTTTATGTTGAGGATGAGAATTCTCATCTCATTCAGGCATGACGATACTCTGTTATTTGGGATGACAATATCTGACCAACTGTAAAGTACAGACACGGTAGTCTGGTACATAGTCCGATCATTGCAATGTGCTTTTCTTCTAACCTGCTTGACCAATTATCCAACTAGGGAAAACTATCCACAAAGGCCAGCTTCATGTGTCTGCCCTCCAAAATCTTCAAACGTTTTGTTGAATAGAGTTTAGACTTACATCTTAAAGACATGGCCTTGCAGTTACTGACTTGAAACGCCCATACTGGCTGACGGCTGGTATACGAATGTCTAGTTCGGCGATAGATTAAAGGTCTTTGTACAATTATTCTACCTGAAGAAACAAACACAACTCTACACAGAATAACACAGTTTAACTCAAGTCATTGGAACATTATTCGGAGCGATACCCTTTGTAACACCTGATATTTATTTATTTGATTGATGTTTTACACAGTACTCAAGAATATTTCACTTATAAGACGGCGACCAGCATTATGGTAGGAGCGAACCGTGCAGAGCCTGGGGGTTGCTTTATAATGTGATTTGTTTTGTTATATTTTAGCAAGTTTGAAATCCGTATTTGTGCCATAGTCTGTCAGGTATATTTCATAGTACAGTGAACTAGCACAGTCACTGTGGAAAACTTTAGGCTGAACATTTGTTATATATGTATTTAACTGACTGGTGCATAGCTGCATGCTGAGGAACTTTTCAGAAAGTTACTTATTTTATAAGTTTTAAGACCTATACCTTGCTTCAGCGTATGTTTGTTATATAACAGGAATAGAAGAGTAATACAGAACTGATAAAAGAAGCAGCCTTACGAGTGTGTCAGCAGTTGTCAGTCACAGCCATAGTCAGTTTCGCTTCTTGAGGTGCACAGTTTCCAGCACTGGGGCCGATTCCCCGACTTACCATACCAGGTCCTTTAGACCGTTGGAAGCTGAAGTAAATTTACCCCAGTAAACTATTGTCGTTGAGGATTTTCTATGTTTAATTTTAAGGAACACCCAAAAGGGCAAGAAATTCTGAACCACCATTTTGCATGGGAACAGATGAGAACCAGACCAGAATAAGTGAGACTGGCTGAATGTTCAAATAAAGACATTCGGACACGCTAAAAATCACCAGTGAACACCGACGCGGGCTGAATGGCCATTAAGAGGTGGCAGTTTCAAACACAACACAGAGCGGACTGCGGTATACCTGCTCGTAAGCATACGCCTTACACGATTTTGTCCTCCACATTAAATGTCTTTAGTGGACAACAGTGGTATGACAACAGTTGGAACAGTCATTTAGGAAAAGAATTCATGGGACTTCGGCGTCTGTTATTCGGAAATCGTATGCTCAGTGCGTACTAATGTAAGATGGTGTCGATTACAATCCACAGTACATCGATGGAGACGACATGTTGAAATGGGTACCTACCTACCTACCTACACATTCCCGCCTTTTTGTTATAATTGTTGTGACAGCTGATAATCGTTTAGCACCTTGTCTACAGGAGACAACATAGAAAACACAGACCCAAGACAAGAAAATGGACCGACTTCATAAAGGCGTTTTGAGGTGTGTACAGATAAAACGGGTTTATTTCTTTACATGCATTGGATCTACAACATTATAGTCTGCGGACAGGTAAAAGGCTGTCTAAGCCGTTAATCAGGAGCTCGGATGATTTAAGCGGGTTTATAATTTAGTAATTATAATACAAACAGACTAACAGCGTAGCGAGAAATAGCCTGGTATGCAGCAACAACAGTTTTATATTTGAAAAATTTGGTTGGCAATTCATGTGAAGCGAAATCTTGCTTTTTAACGTGATTTACTATTGAGTAAAATGGAAAATCAGGTACCACGGTGTGCAATAGAATCTTTGGTCAATATCAGATCGCAAGACTGTAGCTTTACATGGACTACATGTGGTCATACTATGAATAATAGGCCATGAATGAATGATGAAACTGAAGTTAATCCAAAACGTCAGGGAACAGTGAGAGTGAACAGTGAGAAATATTTTCCTAGGAGCTGCGAACATGTCTTACTGATGCTATTAAGAACCATTAGTGTTGTTGAAGATTAGAGATCTGACACTTCAACTGACAGAGGGAAACAGGTGGCGTGACATATTTCTCCTGGGAATTTATTCTGTTCTGAAAAATCTGTTAGCCCTCTCCAAGAACAAGGCGTATCTGTTCCTCTTCATCGGCCTCTCCAAAACTGTCACAGCATCCATGTCAACACAGTTCTGCACGACACTGACAGCGATAAAGTGCTCAGATGGACAGATGACAATACCCCTTATCCAGGATTAAACTGTCTTTTGTTATTTTGACGTGTGTGTTTTGTCGTGGAATTTCTCATATTTTATAAATCTCTGACTAAGTTTAAGTAGGTGTAGATACTAGGCGTTAGTACTTTTACACACATTTTAGTGTTAACACACCTTTGTCAATTCGGCCAAACATGTTTAGAACAGTAGATTTTAATTATTCCTTTCTCCAGTTTTTAAAGCACTATGATGTTACATTTTATATTTTACAGCAGGTGGCCACAAATTATTGAAACAAAATGCGCGCAGTAGTTGAAAACGAACTTTTAGGCAGATAAACTTTTCTTAAAGCAAACTTCAGAGGTCAGGAAAGTGCAAGTGAATCTATTCGCTTGTGCAATTTTCACGGCACCCTGAAGTTTTTTTGTACAAAGATGATTATTCTGCTTTTCTTGCAACGAAAAAAATTCCTTTCGCCTAAAATCAATGAATTTTACAGGTATATTCCTCACACACCTGTAAAGTAAGGATGAAACACGAGATCCTCTGTTCTGAGACAAGCTTTATGCCAACACCCTTTGAGTCTTCTTGGATCGAGAAATCTGTTTTAGCACGCCAAGCTTCCGATCGATTTGAAGTTGGTCTTTGGTACTCCTGATCTCGGTGTACAGAAAGTCCTCGGTGTGAGATTCTGACAGGAATCCTACAAATTGCGCATGATCCTCGCCAAATACCCTTTGTCCGGCTGTACATCTGTGGTTGTGATGAAGATATTGAGTGTCACCACATCACAAATTGCCAGTAGGCATTACAATGGTAAAGACAGAGGCTTCTGATGTATGCAGATTGTTCAAGACGACAGTCCTGTTTTACAAGGGATTTGTGTCTGACATGTGAAATACAAAGTAGTTTTGCAAGAGAAAATGTCATGTGAAGGCTTGCTGACCGACACTGGAACTTTTATACACATTTTTCTGTGCCACACTGTAATCCATACCCACAAGAAAGATGCTAGACTCATCCGATATCGCAACGTTTACCAAAGACGGAAATCAAATCGACTTTAGCAAACCAAGTGCAGATGATATTACTTGATCATAAATATTTCTGCTTTTAGGAGAGTTTAATAGATCTGAAAATATAAACCTCCTTTAATAAGTGAATTTATTCTGCTGCATCGTCACACACGTTTCAGCTGAAGTGGGCTATCGCCTTTAGATTATATTTATATTTAGATTAAATCCAATTAACAGAATTACTCCACATCAAAGAAAATAAATACTCCAGAATGATTTTTTGAAAGGGTGCGTCACAGATGCGTTTTCACTATACACTCTAAAAATAATCTGTTATTTTAACAGAAGGCCTGTTATCTGAGTGATGCCAGAACACATTTTAACATAACATAGGATTGTATCTTATTCAAAGTAGTGTCTTGTTAGTCTTATACAATATATTTATTATTATTTATTTATTTGATTGGTGTTTTACGCCGTACTCAAGAATATTTCACTTATACGACGGCAACCAGCATTATGGTGGGAGGAAACCGGACAGAGCCCGGAGGAAACCCACGACCATCCACAACTGACAGACCTTCCCACGTACGGCCGGAGAGGAAGCCAGCATGAGCTCGACCTGAACTCCCAGCAACCGCTTTGGTGAGAGGCTTCTGGGTCATTACGCTGCGCTAGCGCGCTAACCAACTTTAGCCACTATAGAATATATGTATGTTCTATATTTAAAATAATAATCTGCCGCAATAACAGAATACATTCTAGGATTACTAAGACAACAGACTTCTTGTTCAGTTTAACAGATTATTTTTTGAGAGTAGCAGAGATCATCCGTTCAGTCTTGGTCTTTGCATCCTTAATGGGTAATTCGAGTTCAGTTCAAAGACCTGTAACACGCTTTGACCAATGAAATGCCAGAACAAACGACGGCTTCTGACCAATCAGAGTATATGTCTTAAGTATGCACCGCAGAGGTCACATGATCATGTAACATCGATTTAAATACAACATGCAACATGCGCGATGAGGAGATGTGCTGTGAGATTTTATTGGAAGACTGGTTGTAGTATTGTACGTAGCGAAACGAAAAAAAAAACAACTGACACAGTGAAATGTTAATGTCAAATAATACCATGAGTAACGATAATGTTGTTTCCTTAAGAATTTTGTTCTCTGGAATCATGCAAAGCAAATAAACTGTAAATAGGTTATAAAAGATTTATTTAATTATCAAATTTGTGTCTAATGCCGTAATCAAGAATGTTTCACTTATGTGGCAGCGATCAGGTTTACGTATTGAGGATCTGATTTTTGGCAAGTTTCTGACAAACTGTCCCACATGTGACGTACAGGTATGGATGCTGTTGGTGGAAGTGTATATTAGACAAGTGGTCTTCCACAAATACAGGACCGCGGCCAGAGTCGTAATCCGCTTTTTGTCAACTTGGCCTTGCGTGGAATCTACAAATGCCCTGGCCAAGATCGGGATTGAACACGCACAGCACGTATTTACGCTATTGAAAAAAAAGAAAGAAAACATGCATCTTCAACCACTAGATCACGGCCCGCTGACGGTTATAAATTAAAAAAGCGTTCCATACTATTCTTATCGAATTTTTATTATATAGGTTTCTTTAGAGTCTGATTAAAGCTCTTCCAGAACACGTCATGTATAAATGTTTCTCAACAATGGTTTGTTTTTACATAAAAACATGGTTATCATCACATACTGCACGTATTCTATCAAATAAGGATGTCCCTAATCTCAAATGTTTATGGGGGCCTTCGTGGCTCAGTCGGTTAGCGCGCTAGCACAGCGTAATGACCCAGGAGTCTCTCACCAATGCGGTCTCTGTGAGTTCGAGTCCAGCTCATGCTGGCTTTCTCTCCGGCCGTACGTGGGAAGGTCTGCCAGCAACCTGCGGATGGTCGTGGGTTTCTGCCCGGTTTCCTCCCACCATAATGCTGGCCGCCGTCGTATAAGTTAAATAATTCTTGAGTACGGCGTAAAACACCAATCAAATAAATAAATAAATAAATAAATAAATAAAATGCTTAAAAAGATCTTATGCAACGTGGTTGTGCCTTGCCAAACTGGCAAGTAAGCTACCATACATGAAGGTTCCCGGTTTCTCTGTAATTTTAGGGGTATTTTTCGATATAATTGAGGATCGCCACGATATGGCCTAAATATTGCCAACGTGGTGTTTAGCCGAATTTCATTCATTCCGAAGAATTTATGGGTGTTTCTATGCCGCTCGTCTTCTCTAAAAGTACCCGTCTCCCATGGTGAAGGTACAAAAGCAGTGGTCATAAGGTATCGGGTACAATCGGGAGGAATAATCACACTGCAAAACCTGATGTTCGCATTACTTTAAATCCACA
Source organism: Liolophura sinensis (assembly GCF_032854445.1). Lineage (NCBI taxonomy): Eukaryota > Metazoa > Mollusca > Polyplacophora > Chitonida > Chitonidae > Liolophura > Liolophura sinensis. The sequence goes on along the minus strand of NC_088305.1, from coordinate 18,900,143 downwards.
GCTAATAAACTGCGTTTTTTTTATCTCATTTTGCAAACACCTAATCTCTAAAATACGTATTAAGCTTCCTTTTAAATTAGTTGGCTTTCCAATCACAGAAATCCCAGAGTAATATGGACAGGAAATGTTCAGACACATTTATCAAATGACATTTCCAGCTGTCATACAGTGGCTATGCACCTAAGCTCAGTATCTATCGTTTGGGTTGTGATTTATGGAACAAAAGCATTGATTTGTCACCGGCGATGGCGCCAAGTATGTGGAGGCCAACGACGATAGCTTTTCTGGGCTCTGCTACGATTCTAACACGCCACCATTTATTGTAAAGTCCAGATAATATTAGCGCTAAGGAATTTAATGCCTCTTGGCATGTGTCTCCTGATAGGCGGTATTCAAGTTCTGGGGAAATCTCGCATGAGACACGGGATTTTACGAGAAGGGATAACAGATTGAGGGAATCTCAGCGTTAAGTCCAATGCCACTGGAAAACTATAATGAAGCTTTCCAAATGTATAATCACCATATATTTGGTGGGCATAAAAAATGGACAGTACTTTGATGCTGCATTGCTCCATTATCCTTTGTTCAAACCCCTTCAATCATTAGGCATTTATATCGCATGATTTTGTTAATATACTGACCAATTTTCAAGGTCATGGCTTGAGTAGTCTGTACACAGGGTTAAAATGAAAACATAGCCTCAAGAACGCACGTTGTAGTGACCCACATTGCATCACCTGTCAGATGTCATGAGTAGAGCGCGTGCTGCACCTGTGTGACACGCGTCAATCAAGTGTCGTCTGGAAAAATTGTCTAGCTCTAGTGTCAAAGAAACCCTTCTGCCAGATAAGCACAAGTTTTGCTGAATCAAGATGGTTTTCTCTGCGGCAGACAAAGAACTGATCGCCTTTTTAAGTAAAACAAGATAGAACATCATTTCGAAATGTCTGGAACATGCGTTTTTGACTTTTGATTTTGGTCCCATGAACAGCCATCTTAAAGGATGAAATTGAAATTTGATCTGTATACTTAGGACATAAGGCTTTTGAATGAGTAAATTTTTAGAAGCTGACGTAAGAGGATTTTGGAGATATTGAGTGTCAAAATACGGCCCATTTTTTATGCCCACCCGATCTGTAGTAACATTTGTGAGAGAAGCAGTCTCATCAATACTCAGTGATACGCGGAAGACGGTCGATATTCTAGGCATGACATCCAGTTCACATTTCAAACTCGTAGTCCATAGATAATCTCCAAATAGAATACAATAATATAGATATATCTCAGTCACGCTTTCATAGCAAAGCGCTTGGTAGGCTTACTTTCTATGCTCTAGGTCTTTAATTATTTAGTATTCCTGCATAAATCAGGATACTGCTGGTGGACTAAGCATCCCCAGACCTGATCCCTGCTGGTGGACTAAGCATCCCCGAGATCTGGTCCCTGCTGCTGGACTAAGCATCCGCCAGATCTGGTCCCTGATGGTGGACTAAGCATCGCATCGGTCTGGTCTCTGATGGTGGACTAAGCATCCCCGAGGCCTGGTCCCTACTCCTGGATTCCCGAGACCTGGTTCCTTTACATTGGTTTAATGTGATTGTATGTTAAATATGAGGACAGCACAGCATTTTGAGTAATTCTAGACCAGTGACTTCGAATAAAATACATTTAACATCACTGCGTTTCCCTCCTAATTCTGCTCAAGCCATTGTGCTAAGGAACGTGTAAGTTGCTACTATGTATACATTTATGCGGTCGCTGTGAGTTCAAGTCAAGCTCATGCTGGCTTCATATCCGGCCGTAAGTCGGAGGTCTGCAGCAACCTGCCGATGATCGTGGGTTTCCCCCGGGCTCTGCCCGGGTTCCTCCCACCATAATGCTGGCCGCCGTTGTATAAGTGAAATATTCTTGAGTACGGCGTAAAAAAACCAATCAAATAAATAAATAAATAAATAAATAAATAAAAAAAACTCATTCGAAAGCAAAAACATCAAATTAAGACTTAATATAAATCTATTGCTATGGAAAGTTTCACTGTGCTTTCCCGGAGTCCACGTCCTCAATAACATTTGATTGTTTGCACGCTTGTTTCAACATTTTTGTCTTGGTCATTTATACCGACAGTATCATCGTGTGGGTTATACCCACTGGAGCTGAAAACCTCTACAATGCAAAATGTAAGCGGCAAAATATTGATCGTTCTTACTTACAAGACATACATGCATTCACAGAAGAGACAGTAAGCCAGCTGTTACCACAGAAGACGCTCACTATCCTTATCTACGCTGACGAAATCACATCGCGGAGGTAAACTGCGTAACTGACATTGCAGTAATAACCGATAACCCGTTTAAGAAGGTGTCATTACCGTTAGCAAATTATCTTCGCTTCATTGTCAAAAACGGTGGCGTCAATAAACTTTCAGATCTCGTTGGTTTACTATTTGGAGTCGGCAAGATGAGCTGTCGTCAGCAAAAGAAAGTTCAGGCTCTTCCGTTGACAGATTAAGTCGATCCCCTTTGTCTCAACTAGATTTGGAGTGAATGAGTGAGTGGTTAGGGTTTCTCAATAGGTATTGGAAAACATAAAAAAGATCGCGACAAATCCCAGTTTAGGAAAGTTCCCACACCATTATCGACAATGACGTCTATAACATGCGCTCACACAAGAAGTGGGATTAAATTGGGTATTAGGAACTTTTGATAACCGTGTAAATGAGATACGTGTTAATCTGTCTCTGTCAAACCCCTGTTTTTATTTTTTATTTTTATACCCCACCTTATTCAAGGATAAATCGACATTAATCTTGATGTGGTCGCTGCCACCCAGTAAAGTAATTTTAATAATATATTACGCTCATCATAAGTTGATTTAGGCTTGAGCTCTTTAAAACTACAGTAGACTTCAAACCACAATGGACACGCATTCACGTTGGCGGTAATATATAGCACAGTTAAGGTTTCAGTGTGTTGTGGTCGATTTGTTGAGAGATTTGTCTGTAAGGACATTGTGAATATTGAAAACAGAATGTTTTAATGTCTGTAATGAAAACGCACGGTATAAAATAGGCTGTTTATAGGCTGTGTATATACATATGCAAAACTGTCTATATGTATTTTAAACCAAAGCTTCTTGTGATACCTTTATTATGTCCATGGAAATTTAAACTTGTCATATAATTCTTCTATAACACAAGAATGACTAGACATAAAAAGTCTTACAGATTTAAGAGAGGTTATACCTCTCTTACGCTCATCATAGGCTGGCTTCCTCTCCGGTCGTACGTGGGAAGACCTGACAGCAAACTGCGAATGGTCGTGGGTTTCCCCCCGGGCTCTGTCCGGTTTCCTTCCACCATAATGCTGGAAATAAATTTAATTTATTTCATTGGTGTTTTACGCCGCACTCAATAATGTTTCACTTATACGTCAGCATTACGGTGGGAGGAAATAAGCCGTATATAAAATAGAACTAAATCTTAACACACTTTACCTAATGTTGTTTGGTTAAAGAGTTCTTAACCTGATAACACATCTCCTTCATATATACACAGCCGATGATTACCGACGTTTACCGAACGTCGCCGCCGTGACGTTGCTAAGCATGCGATGGACACATTACAATCCTAGAAACAAACGTTACGCGCACACAGTCGGTATCATGTAGAGTTTGGCTCTGAAAAGACGTCTATGGAGACAATTTTCCGGTGTATTTATTATAATTTCAAGTAAACTTGCACGTAAGAGAAACTCCTAGCGGAGGTACTCAAACATACATCAGTTTTGGAGTGGGAATGTGTTTTATGCCCAGCAGTGATACACAACATAAGGCGGCGTGACTGTGACGTCACAAACACATCGTCATTACTTCTGCAGTTCTCTCTAGCTTCAACTGACGTACTGCGCAACGCTGAGGCGACTGATCACATGTGACATGGGATGCAAAACGTTAAAAGTAGCCACAATTGCTGAGGAAATTGTCACCAGAAGACGAGAAATTATGTTTGTCACAACCTAGTGGAAGATAAAAAGTCAAGAAACAAACCATCAACGATAAGAAAGAACTGATTCTGTTCACAAGGATCCTGAGCGCCTTGGGTGGTGAAGAAACACCTCTGTTCCTCAGGACCGAAAGACAGTCTGCTGGTGTGTGTATTTAATTTTTTTCATTGGTCAGGACCGAAAGACAGCCTGCTGGAGGTACCGAGCATTTCCTCGTCGGAATGCCCGAATCGTGTACGACTAGACAATTGTACCTCGGTGAACACACCAAATCCTCTTAAAGTTAACGTAAGAATGTCAAGCTCGTAAGAGAACACTACCACTAAAGATGATATATCTGGGAATGACTTGTAAGATGACGTAAATCTGACTGATTATTTGTCCTCTGTCTCTCCCCGAGTTCCAGTTTCGCGAACCCGTTCGGTGTTGCCCAATAAGAACACACGAAAACTCAAGCCCACTGTTCTTCACAATGCCTCGAGTGAATAGTCCGTGGTCAAAAAGGCGTCATGACCCTCACGAAACATCACTACCGTATCTCAGGCCAAGCTTCCAGCGGCATTCCCAGAGTATCTAGAGCACCAAAGGCAAACAAGCAGGAATTAGATCAAACCAGTGCACAGTGTCCAAGGGCAGCTACCAAGGTCCCCGCATAGCCCCGGACCTCACAGGTGTGTACCGTGCAGAATTGTCTATTCCCGGCACACCCATGGAGAACCCCAAACGACAGCTGGAGATGCAGTTCCTCGACGCCCGGATGTAGAGGTGTTTGGGAGAGGGTGCCAAGTAAACCATCCAGCTGAGGACGAGAATTCCATCCTCCGGAAAAAGTACGGGAGTGCAGGTGAAATATGACTGCAACATTAACGAAATTTGAAGGCCGGTAAAGACAGCGACCTTGAGCATTACTTCTGGGTGTCATCATTGTTGTTAACGAGTTTAACGTGGAGACAGTTCAAGAAAACAGGCGAGGTGTTTGATCTGCTTTTGACAACGATAACCAGAATCACACCACATGATGACATTTTCACTGAAATTCTTATGATGGCATAGAGCACGTTGATGATCAAAAGGGACAACCAACCATGAAAGACAACTTTTCAGCAAAATAATGTAAGAAATATGAATTATCTATGTTTGTTGTTTTGTTCATGTAGTATATATAGAAAGATAAAAATTTTGGAAAATATGTTACCGTTTTGTGCCATTTATTTATTTATTTATTGATCTCACCCACATTTTGTTTGTCCGTATAGGTGTGCTTTATCTACATACTTACTCTATCCGCTAATGTATTCCTCTCGTACGCTGTAAGATTTGAGTGATAACTAGACATTTTCAGTCCGGCTGTCATCATGTAGGCCAAATCACATAAACTTAAAGAGGTTATACACCGGAGATTTTTGTCAAAACAATCCATACTGGCCAATAAAACCAAAGTTTCTGCATTTACCATGCAAGAATAGTTAAAGTTATTGCCTATTAATAAATATCAGACTCGTATACCTGTACTATTTATAGCGTTAAAATGATTTTAAAGTTTGAAAAACTTATAATGAGAAGCGCTTTAAAAACTTTAGGAACTTGATTACCAAGTTTGAACTGTAACACGGTAATTATTTGAGCTATTCTAAAATAACCGTAAAATTTTGATTGGATTTGTACTGATGTCTTTGGTAAGTTGCCTCTTTAACTGATAATGTATACCAAAAACGACGAAAGGCCAAGTTGTTATTTCCTGATAAAATATTCCATGAGATCAACAAGTGGCTCATTTTCAGCATTTCCTGTCGTACAGAGGATATTTATGCAAACCGATTAGCCAGTTCAACGGAAAGTGTTCCTTGCGCTTTCCGGTGACAATGGCGAAGGAGTGACAATGGCGCGTGACGAAGTGCCTGACGAATCGAATGTGAGCTGATGTAAACCATCTACCACTGAGCCATTTGCAGTGATGCGTTTTATACCACACGGTTAGTATGGGACAGTCTGTTTGTCGGATTTTGGTCACGCGTCTCTTTCAACAGAATTTCAGCTATATCTCAACAGTATCTTCCCATAATGGGAGACACTAGTAGGCACGAAGCTTACCTTCCCAATATAATTGTACAGAGAACTGACCGACAAGGACATGGCCTGTGACGATCAACGTTAACCTGAAATATATTTTTACTCAAACATTCATGTATGTATTTATACGCACCGTCAAAGTTTCGTTTCGGTTAACGTTTATCTGCATATGTAAAACATAAACTTCATAAGATGGCCATCCTGTATAGAACAGCGACTTGGAAACATACTTTTGTGTGAGGAAAGATATAGGACGTCATGCATTAAATTAGTTTTTTTCATGATTTTGAGAGGACAATTGTTAAAGCATGGTATACGTAACTTATGGCTACTACGTTTATGGCGAAGTCATACGTGAAACCTGCTTGAGAGTACATGTAGTCATCTTCCATTGACATTTACAGCTTACGCGTAGAGGAATTTATAAGCATCAAAGTTACTATTGTATATATTGTGATTTAATTGACTGGTGTATAACTGTGTGCTCAAGAATTTTTCATTAAGTTACATTTATGGTGCAATGGGTGCATACTCTACAGTGTCTAAAAATATATATAAATTCATATTTCAGAAGAGTAAAACAGAACCGAAAAAAGAAGTGGCATTACATGTGTGTCAGGAGATTTCTATTCAATTTCCCTTCTTCAGGTGCACAGTTTCTTTCGATGGGCTCGAGTTCCCCGCCTCACCATATCAGGCTCTTTTACTAAGTATTCCACATGAGTGAATGGCAGCAAGCCGTGACTATACTATCGCCAATTCCAAACATAAAAAAGCGATCATAGCCATTCAGGACTAGCTATCACCAGAGTTGAGATGGTTTACACCGGATTGTTTATGTCATATGCGTGCCTCTTAAATGGCACCATCAATAAAAGTGTCTATATTTACGAATTAAATACATTGGTTCGCTTCTGCCAATGCATTTATAGGTATTGGAAAGTCAAAGGAAATAACACTTTTCGGTTGAATAACATTATCTGAGTTTATATAGCACGACAGTTTTGCGTACACTCACATCATTAATCTGTTCATTTTAACACAAAGTGTGTTGTCTGAGAGAATGTATTCTGTTATTTTAACACAATAGTCTGTCGTATTCAACATAATATTCTGTTAGTCTAATAGAATCTTTATGTTGAATTAATAGAATATGTGTGTTGTATTTAACAGAACAATCTGCCGCAACTACAGAATACATTCTAGCATCACTCAGACAACAGACTTTCTGTTAAACTTAACAGATTTGTTTTTTGTGTGTATAGGTATATTATACCGTTATCATTGGAATACCTTGTCCCTTGTAATGGTGACTCCGGGTCAAGCTTAACTGACTGTGGCATTACAACAACATGCTCACAAAACGTCCTGGAAAAGGCAGGAGGGAGTACACAGCTTGGGCTCAAATTACTTTTGGCGGGAAAGCTGTGCCACTGGATCGGATATCTCGGGCGTTGTTTTACGATATTTGGGACATCCCTTCCTGTCAACTGTGGCGTGCAATCGTCCCCTCGGGAAAATAATTACACCGGTTTAAATGAGATATAGACTCTCTCCCCTGCTGTGAATTAGATCTCTACCCTGGCAAGATTTCTATTCATAGCATTTCACCCTCACAAACTTGTAAACCACGCCACCAACCGTTATGTTCGTGACATTCACACTCACTGTCACCTGTATGGTGGGCGGCTGTGATCACATTAGCAATTTTTACGTTCTTTCCATTTCTCTAAATTAAACTGGTAAACGTTGATAAGGAAATGCAAATTGTTGAGGCATATATATATATATATAAATTAATAACTTTTATGAATATTTTCGTGAGTGGTAGGAAATGACAGTAATGACACGGGGCTCTGTCCCCAATGAGTTGTTTGGACAAATATAACCGATGACGTCACCATTGCTAACCGACTGGCTTGTTCCCAGCAGAGGATGATTATTGCTGTGGTGGGTGGGGAGCGGGATTGGGTGGTGACGACACTCTGAGGGTAATACGCAGTAATGCACAACCTGTGAATTACCTCTCCGTGCTAAGTCCATCTCTATTTCTGGAAATTTAATAGCATTACAAGCTACTCTAGAATAACGCTGTCATTACGATCTTTCTTTCCACCAACTTTTTACGGTAGCCTGTTGCCGCCACTCGTCTGTCCGTTATTTGTGGCCTTAGAATTAAAGGGTGCAAAAAGTCGAAAGTAGTAAGGGACGATGTTTAACCAGGAATGGAAGTACACGATTAAGAGCAGCTGAGTTTGAATTGGCATCAGGAAAAATTCAATTGCTCACATTCAAGTGACTGCTATAATACCCGTATTTCCGGTCTGTTATTTTGCAAAGTGCACGTTAATACTAACATTCCAGTCACTGCTAAGATGTTTGTTTTTCCGGTCCGTTATTTTGTAAAGCAGGCAACACAAATGGAAACCCAGTCATTATCAATAGCTGTTAACTGTTTAAAAAAAGGTCAAAAGTGCCTCCACAAAAACAGAAGGTGGCCGACCGAGAGACCATATGCCAATTCGGCATTTCAGGAGTCTCGCGAGTTCACGTAGATTTAGGCGAGTAAAGATCGGGGCCCTCGTAAACTAATACGGCTAAACTAAGGCGATTTTTCACAGAACTGACAATGTCTGATACATATCCAGTCTACTTAAACCGTCAAAACACACTTTTTACATGCGTCAGTTTGTGAGAGCTCTCACCTGCGTGAAATCGTGACTCCTTGAAACGAAGACGCGGCTTATGCCGGCAAATCGCATTTCCCAACTAACGATTAGAAATGGCACAGACCTCATCGCTGACCAGGCCTGATGAGGGGATGTCATTTAAAAAGTGTTTATTTTTAGGAAAAGTATATTGTCAACTGTTTTACTTTCTCGGTTTAGATACTGATTTATTATCATATCGTTATATTATGAAGAAAAGCTTTAGTGGGTCTTTTGCTTTGTGACGACACATTACACTGCAAAGATTTCATTAAACTGATGAGAACATATTTCCTTAAAAATCAGTTTTACACTGCGAAGTAAACAGTTACCGTGCCTTGTGAAAATCACATCATAGAGAAAACAAACAAGCGATGGAATTATTCAGAGCAGTAAATATGTTTACATATTTATATACTGAAAATATTTAGTAATGTACAAGTAACCTTCGTCATTTTGTGGACGAAACATCCATCTAGTAATGTACGAGTAACTTTGGCCATTTTGTGGACGAAATATCCATTTAGTAATGTAAAAGTAACCTTCGCCATTTTGTGGACGAAACATCCATCTAGTAATGTACAAGTAACTTTGGCCATTTTGTGGACGAAACATCCATCTAGTAATGTACAAGTAATCTTCGTCATTTTGTGGACGAAACATCCATCTAGTAATGTACAAGTAACTTTGGCCATTTTGTGGACGAAACATCCATCTAGTAATGTACAAGTAATCTTCGTCAATTTGTGGACGAAACATCCATCTAGTAATGTACAAGTAACTTTGGCCATTTTGTGGACGAAACATCCATTAGTAATGTACAAGTAACCTTCGCCATTTTGTGGACGAAATATCCATCTAGTAATGTACAAGTAACCTTCGTCATTTTGTGGACGAAACATCCATATAGTAATGTAAAAGTAACCTTCGCCATTTTGTGGACGAAACATCCATTTAGTAATGTACAAGTAACTTTGGCCATTTTGTGGACGAAACATCCATCTAGTAATGTACAAGTAACTTTGGCCATTTTGTGGACGAAACATCCATATAGTAATGTAAAAGTAACCTTCGCCATTTTGTGGACGAAACATCCATCTAGTAATGTACAAGTAACTTTGGCCATTTTGTGGACGAAACATCCATCTAGTAATGTAAAAGTAACCTTCGCCATTTTGTGGACGAAACATCCATCTAGTAATGTACAAGTAACTTTGGCCATTTTGTGGACGAAACATCCATCTAGTAATGTAAAAGTAACCTTCGCCATTTTGTGGACGAAACATCCATATAGTAATGTACAAGTAACTTTGGCCATTTTGTGGACGAAACATCCATCTAGTAATGTAAATGTAACCTTCGCCATTTTGTGGACGAAATATCCATCTAGTAATGTACAAGTAACCTTCGCCGTTTTGTGGACGAAATATCCATCTAGTAATGTACAAGTAACATTCACCATTTTGTGGACGAAACATCCATCTAGTAATGTAAAAGTAACCTTCGTCATTTTGTGGACGAAACATCCATCTAGTAATGTACAAGTAACTTTGGCCATTTTGTGGACGAAACATCCATCTAGTAATGTACAAGTAACTTTGGCCATTTTGTGGACGAAACATCCATCTAGTAATGTACAAGTAACCTTCGCCATTTTGTGGACGAAATATCCATCTAGTATTGTACAAGTAACTTTGGCCATTTTGTGGACGAAATATCCATCTAGTAATGTACAAGTAACTTTGGTCATTTTGTGGACGAAACATCCATCTAGTAATGTACAAGTAACTTTGGCCATTTTGTGGACGAAACATCCATCTAGTAATGTACAAGTAACTTTGGCCATTTTGTGGACGAAACATCCATCTAGTAATGTACAAGTAACTTTGGCCATTTTGTGGACGAAACATCCATCTAGTAATGTACAAGTAACTTTGGCCATTTTGTGGACGAAACATCCATCTAGTAATGTACAAGTAACTTTGGCCATTTTGTGGACGAAACATCCATCTAGTAATGTACAAGTAACTTTGGCCATTTTGTGGACGAAACATCCATCTAGTAATGTACAAGTAACCTTCGTCATTTTGTGGACGAAACATCCATCTAATAATGTAAAAGTAACCTTCGCCATTTTGTGGACGAAATATCCATCTAGTAATGTACAAGTAACTTTGGCCATTTTGTGGACGAAACATCCATCTAGTAATGTACAAGTAACCTTCGCCATTTTGTGGACGAAATATCCATCTAGTAATGTACAAGTAACATTCACCATTTTGTGGACGAAACATCCATATAGTAATGTACAAGTAACTTTGGCCATTTTGTGGACGAAACATCCATCTAGTAATGTACAAGTAACCTTCGCCATTTTGTGGACGAAATATCCATCTAGTAATGTACAAGTAACCTTCGCAATTTTGTGGACGAAATATCCATCTAGTAATGTAAAAGTAACATTCACCATTTTGTGGACGAAACATCCATATAGTAATGTACAAGTAACTTTGGCCATTTTGTGGACGAAACATCCATATAATAATGTAAAAGTAACCTTCGTCATTTTGTGGACGAAACATCCATCTAGTAATGTACAAGTAACCTTCGCCATTTTGTGGACGAAATATCCATCTAGTAATGTACAAGTAACATTCACCATTTTGTGGACGAAACATCCATATAGTAATGTACAAGTAACTTTGGCCATTTTGTGGACGAAACATCCATCTAGTAATGTACAAGTAACCTTCGCCATTTTGTGGACGAAATATCCATCTAGTAATGTACAAGTAACATTCACCATTTTGTGGACGAAACATCCATATAGTAATGTAAAAGTAACCTTCGTCATTTTGTGGACGAAACATCCATCTAGTAATGTACAAGTAACCTTTGTCATTTTGTGGACGAAACATCCATCTAGTAAAACCTTAATTATAATACAATCTTCACTTTTACAACATCTCTGGATTTTTTTCTCTCATGAAAGGGTATTTGAAGGAGAAGAAATCATTTAAATGAGGCCAAAATCAGAAGAAACAGCCTATATAAACGTATTTGCAAATATGGTCTTTGACAGTTCTTTACTTCTTTTTTATTTCGGAAGAAAAGGGTATTTGAAAATATTCTGTTTTGTGGTATTACGGATCCCCTATTGTTATATTATTCGTCTTTGCAAAATTACGTTCTAAATAAAGATGTGATGCATATCTAATAAATTTGTTTAAATGTAAATGTGTTGTTTATATCCAAACGCATTCATTTAATCTGAACTGTTACAATTTTTATGAATATATTAAGCATATAAATATGACCAAAATCCAGTTTGAAATTATGTGTTACCTTAAAAGACCAAATTCTAGTGCATCCTCATTTATAACATTATTACGCAAAGACTACCAGGAAATTTTCCAAGTGTCTTCTTCTTCTGTGAAGACAACTTTTACAACTAGCTCTTTCACATTCTTTCATCTCCCCTTTTGGAATTTTTCAGTTTTCTTCACCTTTAAGGGATTCGAACCAGAAAGTGTCAATACATAACTGCTCTCAACAAAGCTTCTCAACTATACAAGGCTTAGCCAAGCTGGCCTATTTCTGAAAAGAACCACCAGTAATGAACAAATTGTACAGCCTTTTAAATCACCCTTCCCATTTTTTTTATCATTGTTCCCAAAATACCAACAGAGGAGCGTAATTCTTCGACCACCCATCACTAGGTCGCATGCCATTACAACGCATTGTAATCTGTCTTACATATAACATCCGCCTAAAAACAGTCCGTCTCGGACAAACACCGGCCCGCCCGTCCCGCCAACTAGTGAGTCAAAATACGTCTTAGTTCACTCACCGCTCGGCGTTAATTGAATTCTCAGTCTGTATCCGTAGCAAAGAAACTCGTTTTCGGACATGGACATAAACCTTGGGTGATTTATTTCCCGGCCTCGTGTAAGCGTCGATCGCGAGTGGGCTCACAAAGGTCAAACGGCGTGTATTGTTTCGGGTCCCATGTGAAGGTATAAATACACTTTCTGAGTTTTGCTGATGAGTTTCCCAGATAATAATAGCGTTTTGGTAAAAGTCCATTGCAAATTACCCCAAAGGAGCTAATTCCACCCGATTGCTAGACAAGAATCTCGTGCGAATTTCTCATACCAAAGTAGAGTTATATTACCTACCCGATTATATGGTGTCTTCGACATGATACTTCAGTGGCGGCAGCACTTAGATGGCCTGGACACGTCCTGACACAAGAGGACACAGTATATGTACACATACCTAATTGATTCTTTGTCGTCATATGATGCAGTACAGTACGACGTAAAACGCCATGACTACAAACAAATAAATAAAATTTTATTATTTCTCATGCAATATCCGGTAAAAACTGTAATTCAAAAATACAAATTCTTTTCTGTGTATTTGAGAAGGTCTTCTGGCCGTGGATTTCCCCTGGGTTCTGCACGGTTCTATCCCACCATAATGCTGACCGCCGTTGTGGGTTTCCTCAGGGCTCTGTCCGGTTTCCCCCCACCATAATGCTGGCCGCCGTAAGCATTATGAGAAATATTCTTGAGCACGGCCTAAAACGCTTATGAAATAAATAACTAAAACTCTTCTGACTTGATCAAACGAAGGCAAGACATGGCGGTTAAAATTTTAAAGAACAGTCCAGATATTATTCTTTTATTTGAAAAGGAAGCAAAATGGGTAGTAAGGTGTTAAGAATCGTAGTTCTGCTGGAGGCTGAATTGTGCTTGTATTTTATATGCTCTGGACGGGGTATCACGATGAGTTTGTAGTTGATACATAATAATTCTTTAGTACACCAAAGATTTGTGGCCTTCCCAGCTCTCGCTGCATGTGTGACTATGGTGACAATAAACAGTTGGGGCGGCTTGTATGACCATTCAAGCCGTCTAACGTTCGGCGCAGATCACATGTCTTCTGCATCCATATATGGTGTGCATATGTAATTTGTATGTTGCATGCGGAAAAGCTCGTCAGTGGCTTGGCAAAGATCGGTGATTTTCTCCGGGAAGTCCGGTTTCATCCATCCACGATGATGGCTGCCATCGTAATTATACCTTACTAAAGCACTTTTACACGTACGATGGCGGTTAGATTTATGAATGTAGGAAACCGGAGCGTAAACCATCGACCATTGTCAAGTTACTGACGAACTTTCCCACGTGTAACGTACATATACGTACACCATATTGGCGGAATACAAGTGGTATTTAAGGCTGGGATATTTGAGAGCAAAGCACGTAGGGTAAATGTAGACCTGTGACGCACTTGGCTGACGGGTCTTTGATTTTCGTCAGTCGATTTGTAGCGTTGAAAGAATAATCCCAGCCAGAGCTAATTAGGTAAAAAGAAATCTCGCGATCTCGCGAACTTCGCGACGCTTTGCTATCAACCTTCCGCAGTCTTTCTCCATGATAATTAGGGCCACTACTAAAGTTACTGAGTTATGAAAAATTTTATTAAACTTGATTGTTTCATCACAGTTTTATCACACCATATTTGCAATTGAGGAAAGCAATAAAAGCAAGACATGCAAAATTTAAAGGAACACATCTAGTTTATAGGAGCGGTAATGTCAATTATGTCTTCTGCCAACTGTACAATGTGAGTATTAAGTTATGGCAATGTAAGAGGCGCTGTATCTCTGTGTGTAGGGGGCCTCCGTGGCTCAGTCGGTTAGCGCGCTAGCACAGCGTAATGACCCAGAAGTCTCTCACCAATGCGGTCTCTGTGAGTTCAAGTCCAGCTCATGCAGGCTTCCTCTCCGGCCGTACGTACCTGCGGATGGTCGTGGGTTCCCCCGGGCTATGCCCGGTTTCCTCCCACCATAATGCTGGCCGCCGTCGTATAAGTGAAATATTCTTGAGTACGGCGTAAAACACCAATCAAATAAATAAATAAATCGATGTGTGTAAGTCTAGTCTAGCCTCTTCTGGTGGCGTCTGGAATCTGGATTATAAGCCGTATTATTGTTTGCAGTTGGTATCAGCTTTTACTTGATTGACTGCGACCAGACAACACCATACTCCATCACGTGACCACAAACCTACTCTCCTCTTTCCAATTACGCCCACATTTCTAACCCAACCAAATGTTGTATCAACGCGTTACTGACGAAGTCCTATGGCTACAGACATTCGCCTTAACACGTATTTTTTTAATAAATTTATTATGCAGAGCTATTAACCGATGTGAGAGGACATTACGCTTCACACATCAGAGAGATTATTGATTTAGCACTAAAAAGTATAACGGAAAAGTAACCGTTTTAAAAACTGTTGTGGATCAAAACTGGGTGATGTAACTGGAAAGTCGTCTACATCATAAGATCAGAGCAAGCTTATGTGACGCTTTCCCAAAGCAACATTTTTTTTATTAGTGTCACACAGTGGAACCTCGGAGTCAAAAGAGACATTTGTATACCCGCTGTCAACCAAAATGGCTGTTCCGGCTCGATAATGACAAGGCCAATTCCCAACACGACTATTAGACAACCGAAGAACTAAGAAAGTATATACATATTATTAATAAGGATGGATTCATGCAATGAGAAGTAATCCACATCGTACTCCTTGCTTGTTTATATGTCGATATTCAAAATATGCATCTCAGTTTCTCTTTGATTGTACCTGTTTATATACCCCATGATTTAATTTAACACGAAAACGAATTAAACTTATTATAAATCTGAAGAAACTTGGAGTAAAGGCCAAAAAAGACCAAGCGAAAGAGATTTAGTTTCTCTTAATTTATGTCCTCCTATTGTTGTTGGAAACGTAGAAGTTTAAAATTACCAATCGTTTCTCACAGGCGTAAAATTACGAAGGCGGTCGCTGTGAGTTCAAGTCGAACTCATGCCGGTTCCTCTCATGCCATACGTGACAGCAACATGCGGATGGTGTTGGGTTTCCCCCGGGGGTTGCCCGGTTTCCTCCCACCATAATTCTGACCACCGTAGAATTAGTAAAGCATAATTCACGTATCACGGCGTAAACAATCAAGCAAATACATAAATAAATATATTTAAATCCGGTTGGATGTAGAGGGGACAAATTACGAGGGGCTTTCAGATCTAAGTACGAAGCATATAAACACAAATCTCGCCCGCAGGAGATAATTTCCCGTCCAGACGACATAATATCTGGCCCGGGACTGATAATCTTTTTATTTCCAATGTGTGCCTTTTATGACTCTGTATCCAACGGTCACGGTATTAGTGAAGATGTGTGTAAGGATGGTGTGACCATTTGCCAACCACATGTGTCTCCTCTGGTTTTAATATGTGCCGTAACCTTTTGTATTATGATATGTTTGACGGCTCTCAGCCTACTCAGACTGGTCACACGTGACGTGCAATCAATCCGGAACGGTAAATGCGGTAGATGCCCCCAGCACGTACCAACCGCAGTCCTACAGTTATTCCACGGTGACATGTCTGGGCTAAAAGGCTAAACCCGGTTTGATTCTGTCCATAACAAAGACAGAAATACCAGAGTTTGATCTACACATAACACCAACTCATTTGCAATTAGCTGGCTTTCTAACACACCTTATCCTGCAGACTTGAAGCAGGCAGACACCATCTAACGTTTCATATTATGCATGTTGGCATCTTGCCAGACTTGCACACACGTCACATTGGTCACACACGTCTGTAGCTGCAGTAAACAATTTTCTTCAATCCATCGTGCCTAAAAATGAATGAATAATTATGGCTTAACACCACCATGCCTAACAAGGGATAAAAATACGCAAAGCACCGTGCATTTTCTAGGCCTAGCATCCGTCCATATTAAAGTCTAGTTCAATGTAATTGACATACAAGTCTATAACCCATCAAACCAATCATTAGCTGCACACTTTGAGTAAAACATATATGAACTCATAAAGCATAGCCAGTCGAATTGTCTTGTTTTCAGAATTTTAAATACGTTCTACTACTGTACACCATAGATCTGCATTTATTGAGTTAGATATTCGTCCCGTATAGCTCGCCAGCGCGGCGCGATGACCCAGAAGCCTCTCATCAATGTAGTCGCTGTGAGTTCAAGTCCAGTTCATGCTGGCTTACTCTCCGGCCGAAAGTGGGAAGGCCTGCGGATGGTCGCGAGGTTCCCCCGGACTATGTCCAGTTTCCCCCCACCATAATGTCGGCCGCCGCCGTCGTATAACTAAATTATTCTTCTGTACGGCCTTAAACACCAAATAAATAAATCAATAAATGAATAAGTTTTTTTAATTTGTGTTTAACGCAACCGACATTTTTTTGTTCCGGATAGGACGGGGATATATGAGTGGCTGCCACCAGACAGATCCTGAGAGAAAAAAACCGCCCTTATAAGAGGTATACGCATCTTCCTACCAGCATGGTTGATACTGCGCTATGTAGGCTTCGTAATCACCCTTCCTTTACTGTACAAACAAAAGTCTTCAGAAACCTACTCTTTCGATAGTCAATGGCATTGCGGCCAGTATACTACCGCCGGGGCATTTTCAGCCATTCACTCATCGTTCCCTATAAGCGTGTATTTCCTTGTTTCGAAGTAAAGGTGGATGATGTCGGACATCGCTAGTTTGATTAAATGAAGATGGTATGAGCGCGTCGATGGGACTAGAATCGTGAAGTCTTCGGCGAACGTCATTTTGTATCTAGCCGTGCATGGAACTTTAGATTGAAGTCATTTTAAATACAGTACAATGATAAACGTTTTGTATCCGAGAGCTACTGAATCTTCAGCCAAAGTCACTTTGTATTGAACGAGAACTGTCGAATTTTTGGCAAAAACCATTTTGTATACGAATCTATGGAACTCCCAACGAATGTCAGTTTTGTATCCAACGAGAGCTGTCGAATTTCGCCAAAGGCAATATGTTCCTCTTGGGTCCCGAATGTATATGTATCACATTTTAAATCAACTCAAGCTCTGAAAACATCTTTCACTGAAAACAGATTTGATATTTTGTTGGACGTTCAGAATTTTCTTCTTTTTTTTTAATTTTTAAAAATATACAACATAGTCCAAATTACATCAAAGCGCAACTGAGACACATATTTTATTATTTTCAACTTATATACTGGCATGATAATCGATTCGAATATTGATTTCACTCATTCGCATCTTTCCAACATCATTGATTCTCTTTTGTATTTTAATATACACTTCATTAGTTGGTGGTGTGTGATAAATTTCGGTTTGGGAATTGGCCTTACGATTGTTCACCTGGAACGTCCATTTTGTTTGATGGCTGGTATTTGAATGTCTGTTTCGACGCATAGGCTTAGCCATTCCTTTCGGAAGAAAATGGGGATCGGATTTACTATGTATTTTTTGAAGCTAAGTCAGCACCCATTCTCACTTCAACATTATGTTATTAACAGCAGTAGTGTGTAGAAAGAAGCGACAATGAAGACGAAAGATACCGCCAGTGCCCCGCAGTAAAACGCCCATCTGTCGTTCACCTCACAGTTTTCTTCATCCAAGTATTAAATAAATTGCAGTTTTCTTTCAGGCCCGCGATGCCCCATGAAGTTTTCCATCCGGTTCAGTAACTTGATATTCGAAGATAATTAAATACAGTAGAAATTTATATGTCAACCTAAAAACGGGGCGTTGAGAAAATAAATCATTAAAATGAAAAAGTACCAAAAAAGAAAGAAAAAAGAAAAAAAAAACCATTAATGAAAGTATCCTTTTCTTGATAAATTGAATTTTTGCCATTGTGACTATAGACGAAGGCTAAATTTTCAAACCAATTATAAGGTTTCCAGCTGTGAAAAATGTAGGCCGTGGGCTTTTTTGGAAATATACCTTAAGTCTAGCTGTACTAATTAAATGAAGTAGGTCTCAGGTGATTTTTTTATTCGTATTTTCTGTACAAAAGACTACAGCAGTTCTTTTAAATTTTCAGCTTTTATTCCAACCGTAAACCCTTAAATAGTAGCAAATTATGTACTAATATGTACTGGCTTCAGCAGGTTTAAATCATAAAACTTAATTGTTAATTGCAATACATTAGACGTCATTGGTCTAAAACTAACCAAAATGCTGTGTTGTCATCACATTCAGTTAACAATAACACGAAAACAATTCAAAGGGACCATCTTTAGAGGGTGCTTAGTCCACAAACAGGGATCATGCCTCGGAGATGCTTAGTCCACCAACCAGGATCAGGCCTCTGGGATGCTTAGTCCACCAGCAGGAGCCAGGCCTCGGGGATGCTTAGTCCACCATCAGGGACCAGACCTCGGGATGCTTAGTCCACCAGCAAGGACCAGACCGATGCGATGCTTAGTCCACCAACAGGGACCAGACCGGTGCGATGCTTAGTCCACCAACAGGGACCAGACCTCGGGGATGAATAATCCCCCAACAGGGACCAGACCTCGGGGATGCTTAGTCCACCAACAGGAACCAGGCCTCCGGGATACTTAGTCCAACAACAGGGACCAGACCTCGGGGATGCTTAATCCACCAACAAGAATCAGGCCTCGGGGATGCTTAGTCCACCAGCAGGGAACAGGTCTCGGGGATGCTTAGTCCACCAACAGGGAGCAGGCCTCGGGAATGCTTAGTCCACCAGCAGGAACCAGACCTCGGGGATGCTCAATCCACCAGCAGGGAACAGACCTCGGGGATGCTTAGTCCACCAACAGGGACCAGACCGGTGCGGTGCTTAGTCCACCGGCAGAGACCAGGCTTCCGGGATGCTTAGTCCACCAGCAGGGAATAGGCCTCGGGAATGCTTAGTCCACCAGCAGGGACCAGGTCTCGGGGATGCTTAGTCCACCAGCAGAATCAGGCCTCGGGGATGCTTAGTCCTACAGCAGGGACCAGGCCTCGGGGATGCTTAATCCACAAGCAGGGGGAAGGCCTCGGGGATGCTTAATCCACGAACAGGGACCAGGCCTCGAGGATGCTTAGTCCAAAACCAGTGACAAGGCCTCGGGGATGCTTAGTCCAGCAGCAGAATCAGGCCTTGGAGATGCTTAGTCCACCAACAGGAACCAGACCACGAAGATCCTTAGTCCACCAGCAGGGAGCAGACCTCAGGGGTACTTAATCCGCTAACAGAGACCAGACCTCGGGTATGCTTAGTCCACCAGCAGAAACCAGACCTCGGGGATGCTTAGTCCACCAGCAGGGACCAGACCTCGGGTTTCCTTAATCCACCAACAGGGACCAGACCTCGGGATGAATAGTCCACTGGCAAGGACCAGACCGGTGCGATGCTTAGTCCACCAGCAGGGACCAGGCCTCGGGGATGCTTAGTCCACCAGCAGGGACCAGACCTCGGGGATGCTTAGTCCACCAGCAGAATCAGACCTCGGGAAGGCTTAGTCCACCAGCAGGGACTAGACCTCGGGGATGCTTAATCCACGAGCAGGGGCCAGGCCTCGGGGATGCTTAGTCCACAAACAGGGACCAGACCTCGGGATGCTTAGTCCACCAGCAAGGACCAGACCGGTGCGATGCTTAGTCCACCAACAGGGACCAGATCTCGGGGATGATTAATCCCCCAACAGGGACCAGACCTCGGGAATGCTAAGGCCACCAACAGAATCCAGCGTTATGCAGGTATACACTAGAAAAATAAAGACAACATCATCGAGAGCAAAACCAGATCAACCAGGACAGTGTGATAGCTAGAAGTGATGTGAGGGGAATTAAAGTTTCTTTAAGTGGTAAAAAAGAGGTATAGAGAGTGGCATAGAAAATGGTAGATCTGAGGTCTGTTTCATAATTCTTCCGAGCTTAAATTTCATAAATACAAATTTGTACACTTCCACTGGCCATGTTGGATCTCAGTCATTTCGAGTGTGCTGTGCTCAAGATGTCAACTCCGTAAGCTACCAGAACAGATTTCCTTTAATCGTGATTTTTTTTGTGAATTCATATCACGCAGTTGTTCGAGAAAAACAAAGACTATACCTAACTATAATTAACTGGAACATCGACAGCCAGCTGAACTTTGCTATCTTCGAATCGAGTCGGCCGC
Organism: Liolophura sinensis; assembly: GCF_032854445.1. Lineage (NCBI taxonomy): Eukaryota > Metazoa > Mollusca > Polyplacophora > Chitonida > Chitonidae > Liolophura > Liolophura sinensis. The sequence continues at coordinate 18,879,337 of NC_088305.1, read as the reverse complement.
TGTCGGCATGACCTGGTAAAAGATATGATCGTGGAACGTATTAATTAAATCAAAGAGGCAGTACACAAATAAATAGGTATGTATGCTAAGGGTTGAGCGTCGTACTTGACAAGTTTTCAGTCATATGGCATTAGTGACTAGTATACTGTGTCGTCTTGTGGCCAGCCGAGCCCATGCCGCCAAATGCTGCCGTCACTCAAGTATCATGCCGAAGAAACCAGAAAACATCACAACCCACCCAGTCACATTATACTGACACCGGACTAACCAGTCCTGTTTCCTTGGTCTAACGTCTAAGTCCTAAGTACCAAGTGAGGCAGCAACAAGTACCATTTTCAAAGCCTTTGGTATGATCCAACCCGGTACTTCAGTACTCCAATAATAGATCGATATACAAGGTGTTTTGGTAGTTTCAGTTTTAAATATGGTTTTAATCATTAACAGAAGCAATTTCAAGCAACTATTGTAAAAATGAAGACAATCGTGGTTGTGGGAAGATCAACCGAGTTTACCCTATAATCTATTTCTTCTAGCCAGTCACCTATATCAAATTGACTGCTAAATCAGTCATACCCACTACCAAAATTGCGTTTACTCAGTGACACGTAACAACACAAGCTCTTCATATGGATATGACTGAAATCCATATGTCTGCACAGAAAATGAAGTTAGAACACATTTTCTAATTTCATAATATTAAACTGCATAAGCTCGGTTTGACGGCAAGAACTCATTGCCATAATTATTTAAAAAAAACCCAGTGGAATGCTGGGTATTGGGCAGAGTTCAACATGTTCTGACAAATGGCATCACCAGCTACCTAAACTCCTATCGACGTTAATCCGAACCCTGTTTTTGACACTGCCATATTTGACACTGCTCGCGCGTTTCAGTTTAATGTAACCTCATAACTAAATTTTATTTCTTATCTTGTATTATATGATCTCATGGCAGTATCGTTTTAGAGCTGGGTGTTCCATAATTCTGTTATAAAAAAAACAATATAGTCTATTCGCGGAGGCAGTAATGCAGGCTGTGTTACTGCATGGAGTTTTTTTTAACCGCATGTGGGTGCTGCTATCAATATGTAGAGCTTGTGTTGTACGTGTTTCTAAAGAAAAGCAATTTTGGTAGCGAGTATGACAGAACACAGATGGCGCTTTGCCAAGTTCATGAGCTGTCCAACTGGATGCCTCGGTTGCATTTGTAGTATTTGCGATTGTATGGTATTAATCATTCAGAGATATCAAAATGATATGAATTCAGAATTACTTGAAGATCACGGAAAACCTGTTTTTGTGGATTATTTACACTCTGAGTAGAGCGCAAGCAACAGGACTGAGTTCCAGGATAGTGAATGCAACAGCGTTTTAATATGGAAGCTAAGCTGGGAACATGGCCAACCAATCTCAGTGCTATTAAACTGGTAAAGCAATGCTTGAGGTTTTAAATCATACTTAACAATTTTCCAGTCATATGACGACGAGGAGTCAACAGGTGTATGTACATATACATGTGTCTCCTTGTGGCAGGGCGAATCCGTGCCGCCAAAATGCTACCGTCTCTGGGTTATCATGGCGAAGACACCAGACGTGACACCACACCCAGTCACATTATACTGACATCGTTCCAAGCAGTCCTGCTTCCTTCACCTAACTTCTCAGCGTTCAGCGCCAAACGTGGCAAGAGTTAGTACCATTGTACAGTACTTTGGTTTGACGCGACCCCGATTTGATCCCGGACTTCGGGGGCGGGCGCTCTAGACAATTTTTGAGGTGTCTAATATGGTATAGATATCTCGAACTGGAATGCTTCGGAATCATACTTGCTGTGGCTTGGTTTAGTGAAAAGTTTCCGGCGGCTAGCTCCCAAGTATTGCAGAATTGGATAACTCATACTGCCTTCCTCGACGATCGTACGTGGGAAAATCTGTTAGCAGCTTGCGGATGGTTGTGGATCTCCCCCGGACTATTCTTGATTTCCTCCCACAATCATGCTGGCCGCCGTCATATAAGTGAAATATTGTTCAGAACGGCGTAAAATATAAATAAAAATGTAATCAAATAAATAAATAAATAAATCTTAAACAAACAAATAGTGCCCAACAACAACCACACTGTCCCCTAAGTCTAAAAAAAAAAATTGTGAAATTTAACAGAAAGTCTATTTTCTGAGTGATGCTAGAATGAATTCAGCTATTGCAGCGGATTATTCTGTTAAATATAACAGACATATTTTATTAATTCAACATAAATATTCTGCTTTCAAGTCCAGCTCATGCTGGCTTCCTCTCCGGACGTACGTAGGAAGGTCCGTTAGCAACCTGCGGATGGTCGTGGGTTTCCCCCGGGCTCTGCCCGGTTTCCACCCACCATAGTGCTGGCCACCGTCATATAAGTGAAATATTCTTGAGTACGGCGTAAAACACCAATCAAATAAATAAATAAATATTCTGCTAGACTAACAAGATATTATGTTGTATGTTGTGTTATAATAAAAGAATACACTCTACTCTAGCATCACTCAGACAACAGATTTTATGTTAAAATTAACAGATAAATGTTTTGAATATACAATTATGCCCGTTTCAGCTGAAAAGCGTGGTTCATTTATCAGTTCAAACGTTCTCTGTGTCAAGGAACACTAAGTAGTCTCAGCTAATGGATACAGCGTACTTAACGCTCAAGTTCACCCTAAAAGAGACGTCTCTTTAATCCCTCTACTGCTGGCCATCATCTTACCCGAACCTCAATGGTCTCATAATAGCGGCATTTCATCATTCGAATCAAAGCTAGTGTGGATAAAAATGAGAAACTAATTAGAAAGCAGACAACATAACTGCCTCGGGATAAACAGGTTGCTTTTCTACGTAGTTAACATTCTGTTTCCTTCGTCTAATTATCAGGAACGCCAGATTTCTAAGAGCTCCGCGCTGTTCCGTGAGATGAACCTTAGGATCAACAGCTTCATATCTGTAGATTATCTAACAGAATGGAAAATGAACTGCTTTAAGAAACAGGCGACAGTGAAGAGAGAAAAAATAAACACTGAAAAGAAAAAAAAGAAAGAAATAATCACTGGTGTGAATTGCCCAGGGCTCCCTTTACACAGATTTCGTCATTGTGATTAGATTAGCAACAACTTTGCAAACAGGTCGTAAGAGTTAACAAGCGCAAATTTATAATAGCCCGCGTGCAATTTGGTGTAGCCTTATGTACAGGCACTTCGTTAAGTAATATCATAACACAGTTAAATCATAGGCTGACAAAGATACGACCCACCGCCTGCGTGACACACAGACAGACTAAGCGACATATAGAGCAGGGGAAGGATTCGGAAAACTTCACCAAATGTTTCTTATTCGTGAATGGGGTTATTTGGGAGTAATGCGCCATAAAACGACGTTATTATTGAGGAAAGATAAGAAATATGGATTTATTGACATTTTTTGAAAGTGGATCCTGCAAGTGGCATGTAAACAGTATCCAAACAGACTCTATGGTAGTTTACGTCAGATTTGGGTGTCCTAGATATAGCGAAAGCGTTTGTAAATGGATCATACATGCGATAGTAGCCGTGCAATGACAGTAGGCGTCAACGGCATGTGGGAAATGTTAGTACCGTACACATGAAAGTTAAATGCGGTACAGTGATATTGTTGAAGAAAGCAAACATATACATCATGTTACAACCCAAACTGTATATATTATAAACAGATGGCTTGTTCGAAATACACGACAGTTTAGCCGCACAAAAAAAGTAACCAATACCAGCAGATTTTATTTTACAACAATTTATTAGGTTTAACAAGAACAGATAACAAGACTTTTACAAATACTAAAGTACTTAAGTTTAACAAGAAAGGATAGCAGTATCTGTACAAATACTAAAGTACTTACATGTACAACGGTGTCAAGTCCAAACGGACGCATATATTCCACAATGCAGAAAACCATACAGGCATACATGCACGCATAAGAGGGAAAATTAACTGAGTATAACTGAGTGTATGACGAAATATACACAAAATTCCACAGACATGGTCCGTGAACTAATATGCACTGTGCACACAAGAGCACAAATTATATATACAAGTTCAGACTAAACAAGTGCTATAACAAAGCCAGAGGTTATAAAGACACCAAAATTCAGCACAAAAGGCCTACTAAAGTAATACACAGCGAAAGCATCCAAAACTCTCAATAATTCTCCTTTCTCCCCTTTTGACCTGCTTTCATAGGTCTTATCTAGACTGGTGGAATTTTCTAGAATAAGAAAATTCTTAAACACTTGTTGTAAACAAACAGGCCCCGAACTGAGGGTATTCTGGAGCATTCTAAGGCAGAGGCAGACAGCAGGCCCTGAACTCAGCATATGTAAACAGTGGCAAGCTAAATTTAGAAGCTGACGGCAGTTGCTCACGTAACAATCAATAACACGGTGAGTTGAACAATGACATTTCTTACACAACCAACAAATATATAGGCCTTCCAGTGTTACATTGATACTGTTCTCACAAATGCAACGAACGAAAGGTGTATAAAGGTCAACACAAGCCGCGTACCTACATGTGTAGGGGATAAGAAAATCTTACGTCATCTGAAGTTTGAACTTAATCCTAAGAAGACTTTCTATGGTGACTTTATTCTGATATACGCCAGGAATGTTGGTCTCTTCATTTGAAGGCTTAAAATCATGACGACGACCAGAAACTGTTTATCAGTACAAATGTTTCACATATTTCATTTATACCATCGGCAGGTTGCTGCAAGTCTTTTCCACGTATGGCGTGAGGGGAAGCAAGCATGAGCTGGAGTTGAACTGATAGCGATTGCTTCGGTCAGAGGCTCCTCGGTAATTGCACCGCCCTCGCACTCTAACCATCTCGGTCACGGAGACCCACGTGTATATTGGATACAGGTGGTGGTATAGTATAACACCACCGGAATTGTTGGGGACGTCTACAGTTGGAGTTAAAATCGAGAGTGTTATAAAATACAGTATGGAAAAATCAATGCGCCAACAACACTGTTCCCTGCTACGCGAATCAGAGGTATTCTGTGAAAAGAAGTGGTAGAAAAGATAAGACTCAACTCAGGGATAAACTGGCTATCTATAGTTAAACAGTTTTCTCTTCAGCCGTTAAGATTGATCGCCTTAAGGACATCAGTTTTCTGTCAGATTTGCACTATCCTGGGAGAGCTATCTTCCGGATCAGTATCTTGCTCTCCACAGAGCATCTAACTGAATAGAATATTAACTCCTAGCCGCTGAAAGATATATTCTTCATCTCCACTCTCTCACCACCCCCCCCCCCCCCCACTAAAAACACAATGTGAAAGAAAAAAATTGTGAAGGAGCTTTTTTCAGTTGCGTCGTACAAGGCTTGAGTGATACCAAAGATTTAAGTGATTCCAACTGCGAACTGTTCTTAAGTTTCTCTTTTTTGAACGTGTGAACGTTTTTTAAGCTTTAGTGAAGAATATACACTCAAAGAAAATTCCACTGTCATCAGGTACCTTCCCGTGTGTATTATGAGAAGCAGGGTAACTGTTAGAATAGCAGTCAAAACAACTGTCAGGATAACTGTCATGACAACGACCAGGGTAACTGTCAGAACAACTGTCAGGACAACTGTTCGGACAATTGTTAGGATAACTGCCGTGACAACTGTCAAGATAACTGTCGGGATAACTGCCAGAATAATTGTCAGGACAACTGTCAGGATAACAGTTAGGAGAATTGTCAGGATAACTGCCAGAATAACAGTCATAATAACTGACAGATAATTGTCAGCACAACTGTCAGGATAATTGTCAGGATAACTGCCAGGATAATTGTCAGGATAACTGCCGGAATAAAAGTCAAGATAATTGTCATGACAACTGTCAGGATAACAGTCAGGATAAGATTCAGGATAAATGTCAGGATAATTGCCAGGATAACAGTCATATAAACTGAAAGGATAAATGTCAGGATAACATTCAGGATAATTGTCAGAATAACTGCCAGTACAATTGTCCGGTTAGCTGCCAGGATAATTGTCAGGAAAACTTCCAGGATAGCTGTGACCATAACAGTCTGAAAAACCGTCTTAATAACTGTCACGATAACAGTCTGGAAAACCGTCACGATAACTGTCACGATAACTATTAGTGTAACGGTTAGAATTCACAACGTTCACTTCAGTTGACACGGTTGGAATTGTGAGACAGACTCGCAGAATCCTACAAAATGCAGACATGAACAGTCAACTGACTTCATCATTAAAAGGTACTGAAAACCGAATGAAATACAGTTCGTGAAATTTTCATTCTTTACGACAAAGCCCTCAATGTGAAATCAATTTTATTAATCAAACAAAATTTACCTGTGTATGGCTGATGACTGAAAATATCCCACCGTCAAAAATGGGAGGAAAACGTATTAAGACACCAAAACTGTATAAGCTTATAATGCGCAATCTTTTTAGCACGTACTAAACGCAGTGATCATAAAACAGTGATAAGTGTTATGAATATTGACTTAAATAAATAAAACGAAAATTTCCGCTAGAAGAATGCTATGTATCAGAGGTAGGAAAGTATGCCTTTGGTAAAGTGCTTTTTAATATGTTTCCCACGAACTATTGGAATTTTATAAAAGAAGCAGTTCCCGGAATTCGTGTCGACATGTATAACAGCTAAGGGAAATCGAAGTGTTGAGCCCAGGACAACGAGGGAATTTGATCAGATGTCAACAATAATCTGTCTGTAGAGCTTGGCAGCGGACTTGAGATTACAACTGACACTTAAAGACATATATTCAGAGATTAGTAGTATCATACTGTATATGAGCATCCGTGCACCAGATCTGGTGGACAAACAAGAGGACACACCCTTCCGATGTGTCCGAGCCGGATCACTTTGTGGTGAGATGGGAAGGGCATAATGCAATGTCTTCAAGATTGATAGATATCGTCATTGTTGTACAGTGACTATTATGGGCTGAGGAAAGAAGAGGCATTTTCGTTGAAGTGTATTTTACTTGAGACATATCTTATAAAGTTATGGTACGGCGGAAAACAGCAGTCAAAAAAATAAATATACTTGTTACTTATCAAAGGCCTCTTGCACAAAGCAGTCGCAGCCTAAGCTTACTGCCCTAGCAACGTATGGTTTTACCATATGTCGCCATGCTGGCTTAACCTACTGTGACTTTGTGCAAGAGGCCTCATATCTATACTTCGCACTTCATTGTAAAGTTATCACAAAGACCAGAGCCGAGTTGGCAGGGAAAAGTAAACAGATTGCCATAACACATCCTGATCTCCAGGATCTGTGGACATCCTGCTTGCTCGGATGTTATTAAGTGTGATTAAAGGCGTATAAGTATAAATCAATATCTTCGTGTTGAATAGAAAAACGGAATCGAACTACGTTAGTGCAGAAATAAATTCCATCAACATAAAACATGCCTTACTAAACCGCTGAATTACAGTTGCATTTTCAAATTTATTTATTTGAGTGTTGTTTGAACACTAAACTCAACTCAATTTTACTTATGGTTCAAGAGTAAAGAGTCAGTTTTTGATAAAGTAAGTCACGAACCAAGTAACGTAAGCACCTGCACCACACATTGGTGGCATACGAGTAATCTTGAAATGCCTCCACGATTGCTTGTCACCAAAGATCTACGAACAAACCAAAAGCTGTAAAATCTACAAAAGTCCCTACCCCAGCCAGCTTCCTATTTCTGCCATTGGAATAGTAGTTAATAAAGTAGATATTTTCTCTAAAAAAGGTTTCCGGTAGTGTTTGGTAAACAGCCACTCATGTGCTTATGAAACCCTTGTGCATTGTGCACACTGTCAATGTGCTGCCGAATCCACTGTCAATGTGCTGCCAAATCCACTGTCAATGTGCTGTCGAAACCACTGCCACTGTAATGCCGATACCACTGCCACTGTGATGCTGATACCACTAACATTGAGCTGCCGATATCACTGCGATTGTGCCGCCCAAATTTCCGCAATTGTCCTACCGAAACCTCTGTCATTCTGGTGCCGAAAACATTGCCAATGTGCTGCAGAAACCGCTACCATCGTGGCGGCCAAGCCATTGCCAATGTGCTGGTCATGGCGAGGGGGTGACCAGAAGACGATCCAGAAAATCTGCAGACAAATTTTTCCTAAGAATTAATTTATCACCAAGCGGTTTCCGCAGAACGTTCCAGCGGGGCTGGGATTTCTCTAATTAAAGAGATAAAACCGTTAATCGGAAAATTAGTTTGTATAGGTGTCAGTTTAGTACACTTCCTAGAAATCAGCTAACCAATACAACAAAGCAATACCAGTAGATCGATACAACAGCTGCATTTGTAAACCCTAATAGTGGGTAAGGAGAAGACAATACCAGCTGACCGATACAACAGCTGCACTTGTAAACCCTAATTGTGGGTAAGGAGAAAGCAATACCAGCTGACCGATACAACAGCTGCATTTGTAAACCCTAATAGTGGGTAAGGAGAAAACAATACCAGCTGACCGATACAACAGCTGCACTTGTAAACCCTAATAGTGGGTAAGGAGAAAACAATACCAGCTGACCGATACAACAGCTGCACTTGTAAACCCTCATGGTGGGTAAGGAGAAAACAATGCCAGATGACCGATACAACAGCTGCATTTGTAAACTCTAATAGTGGGTAAGGAGAAAACAATACCAGCTGACCGATACAACAGCTGCACTTGTAAACCCTCATGGTGGGTAAGGAGAAAACAATAGGCCTACCAGCTGACCGATACAACAGCTGCACTTCTAACCCTCATGGTGGGTAAGGAGAAAACAATACAAGCTGACCGACACAACAGCTGCATTTGTAAACCCTAATAGTGGGTAAGGAGAAAACAATACCAGCTGACCGATACAACAGCTGCACTTGTAAACCCTCATAGTGGATAAGGAGAAAACCATGCCAGCTGACCGATACAACAGCTGCATTTGTAAACTCTAATAGTGGGTAAGGAGAAAACAATACCAGCTGACCGATACAACAGCTGCATTTGTAAACCGTAATAGTGGGTAAGGAGAAAACAATACCAGCTGACCGATACAACAGCTGCATTTGTAAACCCTAATAGTGGGTAAGGAGAAAACAATACCAGCTGACCGATACAACAGCTGCATTTGTAAATCCTAAAATTTCACTTCAGTACAGTTTTAGCTGACTCACTACTTATTATCTTCTAACATTAACTACAGATGATAAACAGTGGATGTCGGTGAAGGCCCACATGAACAATAGCGGAGTATTAAATACCCGAAGGAGAACAGTGACGACTGCAATGAAACGAAAACAGTACATTAATCCTGCCGATGTCAATGCAAAACAACATATCACCTTACTGATCAGTCCTTTAAGTACGTACAACGGTATAAAGCACACAATGTCATCGTAAGCGCTCAGGAAACATCTGTCCTTATATACCAAACAGCAACGCATTTTTGCTTCAAAAAATACAGCCCTTGTGCACAGGAAACCATGGATCTTATACATACGCGGCCATCGCCCTTTTCAGCGGTAACCGCCGCTCTTGGTAAGACAGATAACACACATTTTTACTCAAGAGCCAGTACTAAGTGATATATAAGGCGTCCAGGCCCCTGCGACAAAGACGATCAATTTGGAAATATCCCCGTCGAAGGTTAAGGACGGAACCAACATATCGCGTGTTAGGACTAACGACAAAGGCAAGTATCTTACCAGCGATAACACGCCCTCTCCATCGTCTTTTAGGAGATAGGGATAAAGCACGAGAGGCGTCGGCATTTTCACATGAAAGCGGCTAATAGTGGGTAAGGAGAATCACTTTTTCGTACACGATATGCCCGGTTGGCGCATCAAGGCGATAAACTTATTCAGTCCGTTTGATTTATTTATTTTTTTAAAAATTTGATTGTTGTTTAACGCCAAACTTTCAAAGTTTTCACTTAGACGATAGCGTTGCGATTTACGGAAATGGAAAACCGGATTTCCCCGGAATAACTGTGTACGCCATATTGGTGTATGAGAAGTGTACGCCATATTGGTGGATGATAAGTGTACGCCATATTGGTGGATGAGAAGTGTACGTCCCATTGGTGGATAAGAAGTGTACGCCATATTGGTGGATAAGAAGTGTACGCCATATTGGTGGAGAAGTGTACGCCATATTGGTGGAGGAGAAGCGTACGCCATATTAGCGGATGAAAAGTGTACCTCACATTGCTGGATGATAAATGTACGCCATATTGGTGGATGATAAGTGTACGCCATATTGGTGGAGGAGAAGTGGTCTTCAACAAGAGGTAGAGGGCGCAAACAGCCTCACGAGACTCGTGGACTCAACGAACAGTGACAGCGGCGATCTACAAATCCCCTGTCCAACACCAGCTTTCAGACTGAAAATCATGTGTCCGGGCTAGTGAAAGACAAGCAACTTAACCGCTCGATCACAGTCCGCTCCAATCAACCAATTTACTGTTGGCAGATGACCTGATGAATAACGTTGAATCTATGCGTCTACACGGACATTTTTATACCCGCCGTGAATCCGGATCAATAATCATAAAGCAAATTCCCAAAACGACGTCTAACACAAACTACAATTTACCAAAGAACTAAAGGAAGTATATAAAGTACACAACTGAGACGAAATGATACAAAGTGAAGCAATCAGTAGTTTTTGATGTTGTTGAAAACACACATGGGATGTTCTAGGTGCATGAATGTTCTCTGTTAGCCAAGGCCATTCACTGGGATTGAACCCAGGACCGGTATAGGCTCGTCCCCAAATCAAAATGATATGACCAAAATGATGTTGGAAGCTTTAAAAATCAAACCCGCATCCACACACCTCATTCAGTCGTATAGAATTGTGCTGTTTTATTGCTCAAGTTATATAAAAAATACACCCTAAATGGTTTTCCTTCAGTGCAAGTAGATTGTTCTCGTACTACGACAAAATCCTCACAATTCTGACCTACATCTTCCTCCTGAATAGAATGAAGAGCTTGAAAGGTTTTACACGAAAAGCGTATGGAAAAACATCGCAAAGATGGCCAATACATCTAACTATACGGATTCCACAAGCCCATGTAACAGTATATACCTCGATCGAACCTGGAAGCTAGTGACAGTAGTAAGTAGGCCCTTATCGGTCCCAATTACCCTCCTTTGTTACAAACACACAGCAGAATTCATGAGCGTTAGTATTTTGGCGATATACCCTTGGGCAGCTTTTTAGCTTATGGTTCTGATTGTCAAGTCCATGTAAGAATACCTCGATCAGACCTAAAGCTTGTAACAGTAATCTTACAGGGTTCCTCGACTGTCCAATTACCAAGCCTGGCTTAAAACCGAAGTCTGAAGGCTGTATGAGCCTCTGACGAAATATCTGTTGACAGCTTATTAGATTCTTCCCTATTTCGGAGAACGTCGTCTTATATTGTCGCGTATATTTTCCCTAAAATTTTGTGTAGACTAATATACTCATTTTGTCCCATTCTAAGAGTTCTGCTCATCTTAAAAAGGTGTGTTGCTGTTTGTCTGGGTGAGTGAGTGAGTGTGTGAGTGCTTGGGCTTTAACGTCGTACTCAACAATTTTTCAGTCATATGACGACAAAGGAGTCGTTAGAGTGCATGTAATGTGTCTCCTTTGTTGCAGGACGGATTTCCACCGCTCTTTTATTTAGTACTGCTTCACTGAGACGCCTTACTGAAGGCAAGTAAGCAGCCCCGACCGATCCATTATACTGATACGGGTCAACAAGTCTCTAGAAGCATGCACTATCCCCTTCATGCTGAATGCCAGGCGAGGGAGTTACAACTTCCTCTTTTAATGCGGTTTGTTTGAAAAGGTAGGGTGATGGAAAAACTGTTAGATTCAGAACCAACAGTGATGTTTTTTTTACTTTCATCCGCCTTTAAATTGCACGATTTTTGGCTAAATTGTTTGGTCAAATACAGCCAGTGAAATGCTCTGGAATTCCTCTGACATAGGATTGAAGCGAGCCAGTACACATATCCTCTCTGACACGAAGCTGGAATGAAGTAATGTTGGTGGGACAGACTGACGCCAGTCTAGTGTTGGAACACACTGCCTTTTTCAGACTACATGAACCGCTAGCACCTTCGCGAAAGACAAGGAAAGGACAACGTGACCCTTCATTCGACAGGCCGCTTTGACCTCGACAACGACCCTCACCAAGAGACTAGTCGCATCCACTCAGGGCAGAACCGGGTACTCTCAAAGCTTTCGTCAAAATAGTGTTTAATGCAATAGGCTTGCGTCCACGTTTGGGTATGGTTTGGGGTGTTCCAGCCTCCACACATAATTCGTAAGACCTGGGGGAAATCAACATCGGCCTGACCGGAAACAGAGAAAGTTATTTCGAATGAAGGTAAAAGCGAAAAGACTCAATTCATGGAAGATCTTGAATTAAACATAGTTCAAACTTGAACGTTAAAAAAAAAAAACCCAAGTTGACAAGCCGAAATGAGAAACAGTTTTTACAGAGAAATGGCTTTTTCCAGGAAAAACAGCTCTGGGTACTTGGTTGTTCCTGGCGTCAAATTTAAATTCCTCTTATCACTGGTACCAGGCGAGAACAATTATAGACCAAACGTCTGTTACAGTGAAACCATAACTAGAGGCGGCACTTAAATGCTCAAATGAAAAATACATCAGCTGAGGAGACGTACTCGCAATAAGGTAATGTTCAAATGGTTTCGTCGCCGCCTTAAACCTTGTCAACACCAACAAAGGAGCTCGCCGCCAAGTATATCAGATTTGACCGGTGAGTGGTTCAGTTTAACCAGATTGTTGTAAACAATGAAGTTTAAATCCATTCCAGTAGCAAGGAAATGTCACTTTCCATCAGCCACTATGACAGGTGCTAAGGTTGGTGGTAATTTGGGGGCCGATTCCACAAAGCCATTTGTGTCTTAAGTCAAAATTCAGAACGTTGTCAAATCAAAAATTCAAAATTTTAATTTCTAGGGTTCAAAAATAAGTTCTAAGCGGTGTGTTAAATTTTGACTTTAAGGAATAGTTGAGATAGGGCTTCCGGGGTTTAAATATTGCATCTTTGGTCACGCTTGAATAAATGTACCAAACCCAAAATTCAGTTTTAGGCTAGGTACAGAATCGATTCTGTAAACCTTTAAGCTAAGGTATCGGCAACTGACCCTACACGAGGCTAAGACCTCTAGCCGAGCCAACACATTCGGTGAAACTTTTGGTTATATTGCATTATATTGGAACAAGGGAATATGGCTCGGGGACCTGACAATCAATGGCTGGACTTAAAGAGAAAAAAGCACATATGTGGAAACAATTTGGTTAAGGAAATTTGCCACAGGCATTAGTTAAGATTGCAAGTATCAAAACCGATCTGTTCCATTCTAGATTCGTGTTATGATGTGTAGCTAAGCTGGTGTCATAGTATTTAGCGAAATATGCACATCACGGTTCAGGTTGTCAGCCGCCAGTCCTGGGATACAGACTGATATCACTCCGACAGCCCGAGGCGACGAAAACCATGAAAAATACCCATTAGTCCACAGCTCCTGACAAATCTTTCCTTAAACACCTGTTTTCGTGCGCTGAACTTTCTTACACAAGAACTAAAACCTTTCATCTGGTTTAACCTGCTCCTTGCAATAGCTTTGCTAGAGCAGACAAAACGATAAAACGGCGGCAAAGAGCAATCAGCATAATTTACGACTTGTTAACGAGATAATAGTTGATAATTAAAAAGTTATTTTCCTTTCTGATTATTATTATTTATTCTTTTTTGAGTGTTGTTTTAGGTTAACACAAAATTTAAACTGAACGTCTTAAAGGTGGAGAATACATAAAAAGTTCAGATGAAAGAGTGCGAAAAGTTATTCGTAAATGTAGTCTTCAATATTATTTTCCGATTTTTCCTTCAAGAGAAAAAGACACTTGAAAATAATGTTTGTAAAGTGGGTATTTGGAATTTGTAGTCTTTGTTTAATAAAGTCATAAACGGGATGCAACACACGTTTAATAAATATTTTTGCACTAGAATTTGTTCTTTTCAGCTAAGAAATGTATCAAACCTCAATTTGGATCATATTTATATTTTCAATATAAACAACAAATTTACATTCAAATAAATTTATTAGACAAGCATCACATCGTTACTTAGAACATTATTATGCAACAACGATAAATACCAAAAGTTGATCCCAAATACCCACCATACAAAAATATTTCCAAATACCCTGTTCCCACGAAAAAAAAATCCAAAAAAATATTGAAGATCATATTTGCAAATAAGTTTTGACGCTCTTTTATCTGATTTAGGCATCATTTTTATGTTCTCTTCCCCTTTAAATCTTTAAAAAATGTTCTAACGTATGTTATGTCGAATTAACACTATTAGGTGTTGTGTTCCACATTATCAATGTTCAAAATGTATTATTTTACAACCTACAACCAACCATTACGCCCCGCGTAACATTTTACAATGATGGCACTCATATTTCACAGTCTACAACCAACCATTAAGCCCCGCGTAACATTTTACAATGATGGCACTCACATTTCACAGTCTACAACCGACCATTACGCCCCGCGTAACATTTTACAATGATGGCACTCACATTTCACAGTCTACAATCATTATGCCCTGCGTAACATTTTACAATGATGGCACTCACATTTCACAGTCTACAACCAACCATTAAGCCCCGCGTAACATTTTACAATGATGGCACTCACATTTCACAGTCTACAACCAACCATTAAGCCCCGCGTAACATTTTACAATGATGGCACTCACATTTCACAGTCTACAACCATTATGCCCAGCGTAACATTTTAAAATGATGGCACTCACATTTTACAATGACGGCGCTCACATTTTACAATGATGGCACTCACAATTCACAACAGTTAACATGTATCAATTTAGAAAGTGGGAAAGTTGCGATTTTAACTTTCGTAATTTACGACACTGCGTTATGATAGTGCCGTAGAATGGTTTAACTAAACCATTAATTGCGCGCACAAAACCCAGGAGCTTGTACTCCATGGTAAATGTAAGATTTTTTTTTTGATTGGTGTTTTACGCCGTACTCAGGTAAATGTAAGAAGTTAACCAATTCTCAAAGCTGTCATAGATGCCAGAAAACAATGAAAACTTTCCGTCGTTGGTTCCGCTGTTGGTTACTGAATGAGTTTATACTCACTGCCTTTGTCTTGTGTCCTCTTCTCATCTGTTTTTGTATGTATATAATACCTTTAATAGCCTACATTGTTTTCTTTAGTTTGTCGCCATTTTTGAAAATAAATGTATATCCAAACGTTTGGTCAACATACCACAGTGTAATAACTCGACGGTTTTGCATGTGCAACTATCGCATTAAACTATAGCATGACAAATCGTCTGACCCTCTTTGGGCTACCTGACATGGCCAAGATAATTTGAAGGCACGTGCCCTTAATCGATCAATTTTGCGGGGGTCGCTAAGGGGAAGCTTGTACCTCAGCTTATGAGGTAAACAATGGCCTCATAACACCTCCAGTCGTCTAGAAGACTTGGGCTTGCTGAGATATTCGTACATAATTGTCACCCTAACCCCTCCCATGACCATCACGGTGGAAAAATAGAAGGGAATAAGCAAACCACTCCACAACTTCCGTGCTGAAAAGATGCTGTGGAACCAACAGTTGCCGAAATAAAAACACTTACACTGTATGTCACAGACAAACAAGCGCATACCCAATAACTACAGCATCCTCATGGACTCCACGTTGTCTTGCTCGCAGGCCATTCGTCGAGTACATGAATGTTCACAGGTTAACGGCACATTGGCAATATTTTCAGCTATATCGTGGCGACCCTCTTCCAGCGAATCGCGAACGTTAAAACGTAGGATGACAAAATTTCACCCATCAACAGAGCCACCTAGAGAGCTGCTGTCTTACCCAGCAACGCTAAATGGTCTGGCAGTCATTACAACTCTATTATTAGGTCTGCTTTGCAGGGTGAATACTACAACACAATCTTATCAAAAAAAATACAATGTACATTCTCGGTTTACTCGACTCACAACCCTGTATTTTACTAAATTATTTCGTTATTTGACTTCTTTAACGCAATATCCAAGAATTATTAACTGGTTCGATGGAGCTCAGTTTTATGGATGGACGAAACCGGGTGCCCAGCGTAGACCTCTGACTTTTGGCAAGATTCTGACAAACTTACCCGTGTTTGACTTAGAGACATGCATACCATATTATATTGGAAGACAAGTGGTCTTCCACGCAAACGATCTTCTTATACTAGTCTCGTTTATCAGTTATTGTCACCAGAAATGTACAAAATCTCCTGACCAAGACTGTAATTGAACCGTTATCTAAAAGGCGAGCACTGTTAACCACTCGGCCACTACCCGTTCCCCCGTCGTAATATACATGAAAATTTCCTGTGCACGGTGTTAAATACCAATCAATCAAATAATCTAATCCTACAGGCAGATGAATCTAAAACACAAACTGTAGCAGAAGATAAATGGAGTTTTTATTGACGCCATCAGTTTACATATTAACAGTATTTTGCTTCATGGCAACTGTAATCAACAGTATTGATTTTACCTGTTTTCCAGCCTATTTACAGACACAATATATGTATATGTCGAAGCCAATATTTCAATGTCAGAGACAGACGTATGTGTATTTATACTAGAACGTCAAACACATCCGTCTTCCATTCACTACAGTTCCGAAGTCACCGTACTTCGGATTAAGAATAAATTGTTTACTTGATCGACTGCCAATCTGATGGACGGCCAATCCACCGTAATCACCGGTTACCGCTTCTGACCTGACTAAGCCCGCTGTCAACTGGCCTCACCGATTCCATCTTCGGCTCGAGGACATCGCCACTAAAAGGGCTGGTCTTGCTGAAAATAACATCCATTTATGTCATCATTCAAGAGCAATCACATCCTGCCACGTGAGACATATGGCTGTAGTTCTCACGCAACAGTTTTATCTGCAGTGCGTCAAAATCTGAGGACTGTTCTCTGCCCCTGTGTAATCCCATCAATCAGGAATCAGCTTACGATCAACACCTCTCAAACACTTTGTACAGATCGTGCAAATTAGCAATTTGCAGAATCGTGGCGTCCTCCGCAAAGGCCTTGGGTGGATGTAAAGTGTTCCTCAAGGCGGGGTATATCACGTGTTCCACTGTCCACTTCCACCCAGGTGACTGCTCACTGCTTTTCTTCTGGAAATAAAACTGTACCAGTTAATTTGGGCTTCTGCACAGCTATTTGAAAGCCGTGTTAATGAATTTCGTCGCGAAAGATGCTGTACAGTTCAAAATGCAAAACACCATGTTTTCTGATATAAATATACTACATAAAAGACAAAAAAAAAACAAAAAACAACAAAAAAACATGGAGGGCACAGCCAGAGCAGCGATATATGTAATTGGCACATAGTCACGCCTGACCGTTGAAATACGTCCTCTTGTCAGTTAACTTCGGTTGGGGTTTTATTTCAAATGTTCATGTAAATGCTTAAATAGAAGCAAATTACACACCACCTAGCAGCAATGCTTAATCAAAATTAGGTTAAAAAAAGATGGAGTGATTTTAATTGTACTTTGTCACTGGTCTGGAATTACTCTGACTGATGTATTGTTATCAGATTTGTAATTCATTAGACGTCACTAAAATACTTTTCCAAGGAAACGGAATTGTTGCTGGGCACGAAATCGGAAGCAGTTATTCCCTCTCAGCTGTACAGAGAGAAGTTCATTCCACCGAAACGTCCGCCATTCAGAAAAATTCCTATCACTTTCGCCTTCAGTTGTGGTGGACAGATGGAGTTTTTGCAGGCACTTCGGAATAAATGAATGATTACGGCTTACCACCACTTCATGCAGCATCGAACAACAGTTAAATTCGCTACAGGAAATAGGACTGCTTATATGTACAATATCTTTCTCAACCACACTTTGTGTGGCCCAGGTATCAAAATCAGAGTTCAGGCGGTCAGTCAAATTCAAATTAGACAGCCAAGTTGTCGATGGTCAAAATGTCACACTGTAATATACCAGTCAAAATATAAGGAATATCATATTTTAGGCCATATCTGGGTATAGCCTGCAAATTTTGGGTTCGGTGTGATGGCATACCATACCTCTGGCGAGATACTGTCCACTGAGGTTTATGCCCGCAAGCCTTTATCGCATGTTTGGATTTACGTCTACTGGGCTCTTGTCTGGTGAGCCTTTTGTCCCGGATTCATGTCCACGGAGCATTTGCCATTGGGCCTGTTGAGGTTTAGGTCAACAGGGCTCATGTTTGGCGAGTCTTTTGTCCAGGATTCATGTCCAGGGATGACTGGCCATTGAGCCTGTTGGGGTTTAAGTCCGAAAGGGTCATGTATGGCGGGCCTTTGCACAGGATTCATGTTTACCGATCTATCGAAATTGGGGGTTGAAGTCCGCGGAAGCTCTGTTTATGATTCATGTTTACTGGTCTATCGAAATTGAGGGTTAAAGTCCGTCGGGGTTTTGCTCACGATTAATGTCCACGGAGCATTTACCATATAGGATGTTGGGCTTTATTGGATTATTGGATTCATTTTTACGGGGCTATCACAATTGGGTGTTTAAGTTCCAGGGCCTTTTGTCCAGGATTCATGTTTACGGCGCTATCACATTTGGGTGTTTAAGTTCCCGGGGCTTTTGTCCAGGATTCATGTTTATGAGGCTATCACATTTGGGTGTTTAAGTTCCCGGGGCTTTTGTCCAGGATTCATGTTTATGAGGCTATCACATTTGGGTGTTTAAGTTCCCGGGGCTTTTGTCCAGAATTCATGTTTATGAGGCTATCGCATTTGCAATTGGGCCTGTTGAGGTTTAGGTCAGCAGGGTTCATGTCTGGCGAGTCTTTTGTCCAGGATTCATGTCCAGGGATCACTGGCCATTGAGCCTGTTGGGTTTTAAGTCCGAAGGGGTCATGTATGGCGGGCCTTTGCGCAGGATTCATGTTTACCGATCTATCGAAATTGGGGGTTGAAGTCCGCGGAAGCTCTGTTTTTGATTCATGTTTACTGGTCTACCGAAAATGGGAATTAAAGTCCGTCGGGGTTTTGCTCACGATTAATGTCCACGGAGCATTTGCCATATAGCATGCTGGGGTTTGTTGGATTATTGGATCCATGTTTACAAGGCTATCGCAATTGGGTGTTTAAGTTCCCGCGGCTTTTGTCCAGGATTCATGTTTAGAGGCTATCGCAACTGGGTGTTTATTTGACATGGAACTCATTCACGGACTACGAATTTGAACTTTGATATGGAATTCATGCCTGGAATATTAATTGTCTGCCCGGCATCACTGAAAACTGATGACCGCTTCTCTCTTGTGTGTTACCGGCTTTATTTCTTATTTGTATAATTTCTTACATACCTTTGTTTTTGGGAGTTAGTGTTAAACGTTGTTATGGAAATGAATCTTGCGTTTATCCACTTGGAACGCCCTTTACGGACTACGAATGGTATATGAATGTCGGACTTGACGCTTATATTTAAGTTTCCGGGGCTTTTGTCCAGGATTCATGTTTACGGCGCTATCACAATTGGTTGTTTAAGTTCCCGGGGCTTTTGTCCAGGATTCATGTTTACGGGGTACCGCAATTGGGTGTTTAAGTTCCACTGGGGTTTTGTTCATGGTTCAAGTCCACGCAGCGTTAGCCACTGGGCATTTCGGGGATTACTGTCGCTAGGCTTTTGTCTTGAATTCATAAATAAGCAATGCCTACATTTACGACAGGGTATGCATTATGCCAGTGAAAAAAAGCACTTTTGCACCACGTTAAACCGCAGTAATACATAAAAAGCCTTTTCGTACTAAATCAACTCCAGCGCTAAGTGAAGCGTGTACTAAACTTGGTTTAGCAATGGTTCCGCAGCCACTTCCCTTCATAAGGACCAGTTTTTCTTTTGTTACATTTTTTTCTCTGAACACTTATTTTCTTTTACTAATGCACTGCAGGAATTAGGAGACAGTAAAACATACCCTACATTTGGAGTCCATCAAGCAAAATGATACAGAAAAAGCATAGCCTCCAAAACTACATGTACTTAGCCATCGACTTGTCCCCCCGCCCCCCCCCCCCCCCCCAAGAGAATTGGTCGTTCCCCGTGATATTCACTAAAAATTAGGGGAAACGTAAGGGCTCAGTTTTGAAACATATGTTCAACAATAATCGTGTAGTGCTTCTAAAACACAGAGGTTCTAAAAGATTTTTTTGTTTTGTGGTTTTCTTTCGTCTTTTCTAAAAATGGTCTACGGCTGTCACTTTAAAAAAGTTCACCCAGTGCAATAATCTTTGTTATATTTTATTGCTTTTTAAGCAGTCAGCAAAAAATATAAAAAAATCTGGTTATAAGATAGCAAATCCGTTCTCATATTATTGTTGGGAAATGTCAAACTTATAAATGTCACACTTTTTGTATTAAAAAAACTGGAAACAATTATAAAAAAAGTTGGAACCGGAACGAAAACTTCCCATGCATTTTAAAAGTAAGATTGGGACATTTATTGTATAATCCTATACCCTGATCATTTTTTATATATTTATTTAATTGACGTTTTACGCCGTACTCAAGAATATTTCACTTATACAACCGCGGCCAGGATTAAAGTGCGAGGAATCCAGGCAGAGCCCGGGGATAACCCTCCATCATCCGCAGGTCGCTGACCTTCCCACGTAGGATCGGAGAGGAAGCCAGCATTAGCTCACAGCGACCGCATTTTGCATCTCGATGGCGTGCTAATAACCTCGCCTTCCATAACCATAATGGTGGCTGCCCTGGTAAATGTGAAAGTGAAATACTCTCGAGTATAGCGTATAACACAAATCAAATAAATAAATAGAATTAATTATCAGAGTTTCGGACATATGACATGGATAAGGTTATTGTCTTCGACAATGTCACAGTAAATCGAGACAAAAGGGCAGACAAGAACATCCTGTAAAGCAATCAATTCTCTCTGGTCCATCTTATGAAGCAGCTTCAGCACGTATATGGCGAAGACTTGCTCTGCTACTTCTGGAATTATTGTGCCGACAATGTCTCAGGGGACTCCAGACTGCATAAAGAGAATAAATTTCTTCCAACAGTGATGGCAGACAAAGACCTCATTACTTTTAAAAACTATGAGTCTCGCCGTCAGTACCCTGGTATTGTGAATGGTACTAAGACAGAGCGTGAAATTGGAAACAGAAGGCTGATCAATGAGATACTTTCCAATCTTCAACCTTTCCGTTACTGTGTAAAAAAATCAAAGGTAAATCCTAGTTCGTCACTCCATAAAATGCAATTTCAATCTTCCATAATGTATTTATACTATTGACTACCCGCAGAAATCAAATCTTACCGCTTGGTGAATCCAGACAAGAACTCATCCAGTCAAACCAGTATATTAGACCGTACTTCTCCTAAAATTTCGTCCATCAGTAAGTCACTGATTTTGGTTGATTGTGAGAGTTCCATTCAACTTAGGGAGAAGTCTGAAGGGTTTGTTTGGAATTGCCTCTTCGTCAGAGGGGCAAATCGAAGTAAGTCGGTTTTTGAATTAGTCATGGTAAATGCTGGGAAGAGAAGGTCCCCCAGTCATTGTACTGGAGTTCTAAAGCGGTTCGTTTAGGACTCCATGGTTGTGGAATAATGGGTATTTTTACCCGAGTAGAAAATCAATGCAATGCGTCTCGCTGATGATACATTTTACATGTAGTGGAAGCGCAAAATTTAAAAGATGAATGGGAAATTAAGCGTTGAATGGTACTCGGTAGACCAGGTACGCTGTATAACCCTCGTTAACTCCATCAGGTATTCATGCCAGGATCACAAGCCATAAAACACAATTCCTAAATGCCAAGCGCACACGGACATTTGTTCTCGAAAACCGGATTTCGTTATCCAGGAAACAAAAAATCTCCGGAATTTTGCTCATGTTTGGGTAACCACAACATGTATTCCTAGCCGTTCGTGGTACGTCGGAATAATCTTCAGAAAAGTGTTGCCGATATTCCGGACCAGTTGAGAACGCGATCTAAAAACACTATTTCCAGCAACAAATGTTGCCCGTGTGCTGTTAGCCTATATCCTGGATCATTTCAGACAGGGATCTAAAAATCATATGATGGCGGTGTGCGGGTGCCGGATATTCCGGATCATTTCAGACCAGAATCTAAAAAGCCTACTTCCGGCTATAAATATTCCCCGTTTGCGGGTAGCCGAAATTCCGGACCATTTGAGACCAGGATCTGAAAATCCTATTTCTAGCAACGTATATTGTTCATGTGTGTTAGACTTTACAAGGCGACGCCACGTTATATTGGTACTCTCTATCAAACCATGCCCATGTCTACAGTTGTATCTTTGAAGTACTCAGCTAGTACACAGTCACCGTAGAATAATAAATTTTATCACCGCATGGTTATTCATGTATTTATTGGCTTATTAAATGTTCTACTGAAGACTTTTTCACTTATTCCACGACAGTGAGTGTTATGGGTGAAGGAAACCGGAGTCTGTGGGAAAAACTAATTGACTTTGGCAAGTCACTCAAAAACTTTCCCATACGTGGCACATAAATATGCACAATACATTAGCTGAAGACGAGTGAACTTCAACGAATCTCAGTAAACAATGTAAACGGCCCCAGGTGTGTCATCGATCGCTCAATGTCACACAGGGCCTGCAAAAGCATGGTTAAACCAAATATCACGTAGATCATCTAAGATACACTGGACGTAGGTACAGTCTCAAGCGATTTCACGACCAAATATCTTAAAAGAACTGAAACAAGGTGTCGAGACTTTCAAAGCCCAAAGGAAATTTTCCCACGATACAAGGCGTTATTTCCTGTAAAAAAAGAAAAAACAAAAAAAAAACGCACATACACATAATGTGTGAATACAAAAGAGCTGGTCTATCATAAGGAGACAAGCATACAGCGCAAGTTAGAAGATTGATTGGGGACGTATTTTTTGGCTCGTTGTCTTTTGTGAATAACAACTAGAGGCATACAAACAGCCCTTACTGAGTTAGTAAAGACGTTCTGGAAGTAGATCACACTTACGTCCTCTCTCTCTGGACTCACCTTAAACACAGGACAAAAGACAATCAAAACAAAGGAGCACGCAGGATAAATATGATGAAGTACCTGATGCGCAGCACTAAAGAGACTCTTCTTGACACAATAAAACTCGCTGGTTTCCCGAGCGAAAGACTCAAAACACGCCTTCTCCGACTCCCAGTCAACCTGAAAGCAATATACTGATCACAGTCATTCAGACTCCAAAGAAAGACATTTTGTGGTTGAGATAGTAGAAGCTTTACAAAACTCTAAGGTACATAAAAAGACAGTTCAAAGACAGACTGAATTCCACTAACTGTGATCATAAAAATGGAAACCCTGGCCTATACTCTCAGGCTCCAAATAAAAAAATACATAAAAGTTATCTATCACTTTTTAATACATTCAGGTTCGTATATGCGAGACATTTAATGTGCACCTAACACGCTTGAGCTCATTCCTGGCCTAATGCAGACTCCAGAAGGGGAATTTTATACCAACGAAGTTTCACTCAAGTGAATCAGCAAATCATTACGTTTCAAACAAAGAACTGATGCCATAGTAATTTAACTTTTCATACGGTTTCAATATTCATGTTTGAGTATATATATATATATATATATATATATATATATATATATATATATATATATACATACATACATATATATACACATACATATATATATATATACACACACACACACACATATACATACATACATACATACATACATACATACATATATATATATATATATATATATATATATATATACATACACACACACACACACACACACACACACATATATACACACTCAAAGAAAAAATTTGCGATAAAAATTTGTGGCCAGCCTCAATTCACAAAACATCTGGCCTTGTGATAATTCAGCCGGGTTGCTATTTTGCTTGACAGTTGGTAAATGAACGTCCTTTTCGACGCATACATTGAAATCTTCTTGAAAACCTTCGTGCAGTGAGCATAAACCCCTCAGGCATACTTCAGGCAGTTGCACACTGAGTGTCACTGTTCATGTTTGTTGATTTATGAACCACCTTACGATCCAGAACATGTGCAGGGATGTTCCTCATGCAGTTTTCCCCTCATTTAAAGTATCTTTCCAGGCTTACTGGAGGCATGAGGATGTAGGTTGCACCCTCTTGTGTGGTCTTACATGAAGTTCCCAGGATGCCACTTACCATCCACAATCATAACACTTGGCACATGTCATCCACATAGGAAGTAAGGTTCGTCAATAACTTGTCAAATGTTCACTATAGTTTTCTCCAATACAAAATCTGATCACAGTTATATAAGTGATCTAATATCAGATCCGGATGGCTGTAAACAACAATCAAAACAAAGACTGCTGGCAGTTTCCCGGCTTCTGCTTCAGTGAAGCGCAGTTTACGAAAATGACAATGTTTGTAACAGTCGTTCTACAACACAGCTATGGTTGGCAGTTTATATTAAATTATACAGTGCATTTTGGCAAATCATGAACAGTTAACCAGACAGTTCAAGAACATGCAATTGTCCAGTTATTTTTCTCACTCTAAGTAAAATGGATGGCTTCAATTTATATTTCTGAAATAGAAGGATTTCTCCTCTGGTAACAAAACTTTTAATGGAACCTCAAATATGTTCAAATATCAGAGTGCATACCTTGGGCTACAGTTTGGTATAAATTACAAATTACAGGCCATTTGAAATTTAAAGGAAATTAAAATTAAGTAACTCCAAAGGTGAATTTAATTTTTAAACTATATCTCAAAAAGTTACAAAGATACACAAAAAACAAAAGCAGACTAAGAATCACCTGCAAAGAAACCATCAAACTTATATGAAATTTCAACAACTTTTCAAGGTGAGCTAAAATTTTTTGAAGATTTTTTGCCTTTTCCAGACATTATGTAACTGGTATATCAAAGCTCAGAAGGATTCGTCCATTGGTTCTTTGCAAAGAAATCCAATATGGCTGTCAAAATAAGTGACTCAGAAGATCAAAGTTCAAAACTCCTAAAGATAATATCTGAGAGAATTTGGCTGCCAAATTTCAAACAGCTGCGATCAGTAGTTTTCTAGAAAAACGACAAAATAAAGCACAAATTTTAATATTTCAAGAACAAAAGTTTCCAGATGTCCCTACAAGCCAATCAGCACTAATTCAGCTTCTCTATAGAATATGTATGGCGTGGGAAATGCCAATGCAAAGCTTGCCAGGATATTAGCTCTGTCACAAGCAAATTCTTGACGAAACTTTTTTTCTTTGACAAAACAACTTCACTGAGGAAAAACTGAGTTTCTCCCTTTGATGTTGAGTTAATATCTTACTTTTTAATTTTGCCACCTGAGTTACTATTTCAATATTATCTTAACTGTTTTGCAAAAATAAACCATGCATGTTGACAATTACTTTGTGTGTCAGAAAAATTCTAAATTGCTACGTGGTTGCCTATGTTTTTGCCTTCTGCCTTCTTTATCCGCATGTTTAAAAGGTGATAATATTTAAGCATATTCTGAGGCACTAACACTGCAATTGCTCTGAAATGGCCAACCAAATCAATGTAGTTTTGCCTCCAAATCACAATCAAATTAAGAAGTTTCAAGAGTGAATGAATGAATGTGTAGCCTTTAACATCATACCTATCAATTTTTCAGCCATATGACGGCCAGGTTGTGTTTTCTTGTGGCAGGGTGAGTCCATGCCGCCAATGTACTTCCATCACTGAAGTATCATGCCAAAGACACCAGATATGACACCCCACCAAGTCACAATATCCTGACACCACACCAACCAGTCATGTTTCCTTGCTCTAACTCTCAGTTCTAATCCCCAAGTGAGGCAGCAACAAGTACCATTTTTAAAGTCTTTGGTTACAGGTATGATCTGAGCCTGCATGAAAAGGTTGAGGGATACTTTCATTGAATACAATGCGTTATACATACATGTAAACTAACCCAGGGTAAGAGCCGCCACACATTCCTGAATTCTGATAGTCTAGTTTATTACCTCAGTGGCTAGCCCTCAGCACATACATTGGTAGACCCTCTAGAGCTGGCACGTAGTTGTCCAACAACAATGGCAGGGTGCATAGATTCCCCAGCTGAAACAGAGCATGAGTGAGTGAGGTGAGTGAGTGCTTGGGGTTTAACGTCGGACTCAACAATTTTTCAGTCATATGACGACGAAGGAATCATTAGGGTGCATGTACGTGTAATGTGCCTCCTTTGTTGCAGGACGGATTTCCACCGCTCTTTTATTTAGTGCTGCTTCACTGAGACGGCTTACCGAAAGCAAGTAAGCCGCCCCGCCTGAGCCATTATACTGATACGGGTCAACCAGTCGTTGCACTATCCCCTTCATGCTGAACGCCAAGCGAGGAAATTACAACTTCTTCTTTTAAGTCTTAGGTGTGACTCGATCAAGGATTGATCCTGGATCTACTGGTCCCGGAAACAGAGCATGAATGTACAAAGGTGTTACGGAAACGTGCGATGGGCATACAATATTTTTTTCACCATTTACGACTTTTATTTACATACTCTTTTGAGTGGATTGTATGGCCTGAGTTAAAGAATACCCAGTTTTCAATATTTTCAATTTTGGGGAGGGTATCAATGTTATAGGCTGGGCAAGATGGTGCAACATGGTTAGAATGGGAGGTGGAAGTTTTGGAGGGTGCTTGGGTATCGGGGGTGGAGGGGGGGGAGGTCTCCTCATCATGAAAACTTGATATGGAGCCTAGCTCACACATTCAGTACAATCTTAGCCTGTTAGAGGGCACATGCTTTAGAGGCTTTTAAGTGACATGCCCAGGACATTTTACCGGAAGTCTTCAGCCTTTTCAACCTCCTCTGCAATGAATACATTGAAAACATTCTGAAGGAACTGTGGAGTGCAGCGGATTAATTTGCACAATTTTATGAAGTTTGCATCTTTAAAGTGACACAAACAAATCATTTTTTAGCATTGTTTCCATAATAAATGCCTGCATAAATACCACTGACAAAAATGCATTGGTGATGTAAAAAGTTGAAGATTTACAGTAAGTCACTTCTATGTTTACGTGGGAGAAAACTTTACAGGATGTAGGGAAAGGCTAAAAACTTAATCAGATGGAAATTCACTAGAGCTACAACATCCAAGTACATGTACAGAACTGTCAAAAAACTCTAAAGTATCTCGCCATGAAACCAACAAGACAACTCTGGATACATAAAATTCATTAATGAATACATGGAAAATGTATTTTAATTAACACATGGTCTCATTGACCAATGGTTGGTCGAATATTCTGAATCAACAGTAATTTTCAGGATGGTTTAAAACAAACTAAGATCTGGCCTGTGGTTTTATAAATACTTATATACCCCTTGTTCTGGCACATGTAAATATTAAAGCATGTTAAAATCTATAAAATGAAGAAAATAAAAAAGAATGGGAAAAAAAAATGTACAAAATTGAAACAGGTTGTCAAGATTGCATGAGAAGAATTATGTGGGTAAACATGTCTTTCAATAACAGTTCAACATCCACGAGGTGCAGGTTCAACCCTCGCACCCCTTAATAATGAGGCTGAGGGGGGCAGACATAGCTTCCAGGAGACAATTCCTCAAGTCACAGGAACAAAATCCAGATTATCCTTAATAATGTCAATTACTGGAGTAAATTTTACAATGGTCAATCTCCTGAATTGCTGCAATCTCTCCTGACCAAGCCTCAGCACTCGGCTATTATCCATTTCACCTTAAAAGGGGTCAGTGCCCAGCACTTTGATCTGGTAACTATTAAAGGCATCTGACCATTGTAACGCACATGGTTCTACTGTTCTAATTATTATTTGCTGTTAGTGGCACTACAATTGAGCCATACATACAGCTAGGACAAAAAAAATTACAGAGCTAATATTACTGTCTAAATACCAATGTCCAACTGGTGTCCAGGGTAACTATAAATTTTCGTAACAATTTATCATACTGTGGCATTTTTATTCCAGTCTGACCTCCCAGCCCTGACATGTCTGATAAGGCATTGTATGTACAGCAAGTAGTGGAAAAAGTTATGGTGATAAAAGAGGCACTAGAGAAGAAAGGTACTCTGAAGAAAGTCAAGGCTTTCATTGTGGTAGATTTATATTTTTGACATACCTTTATGCCACTGTCAGAAAATACAGGGCTCAAACGGATAACAATCACTTTATAGGCAGCTAAAAAGCCAAAAGCAGCCAAACAATGAAAGAAACAATGAAAAAAACAAAGAACATCAGTCTGAATCGCCCCACGAAAACAAGGAAGAAACTGACTTTTGCTCAGGTAGCCCTTGCTCTCCTTCTACCTTTCTTTTTTTCCTGGTTTTCTTCTCTTTTTGTTTTTATCACAATGAAAGCCTTACTTTCCTTGGACTCATCCTTATTCCTCTTACCTCAAACTAATCAGTGGATCTAGCATTCTAAAAGTTTGAGCTTTTAAAGTTTCCCTTTGGATCAAAGGACTTTTATTTAAAAAATATATGGTACCATCTGTTATTCACAATAATTATTCATAATGTACGACATACATGTACATTCTGAATAATCGGACTTCATTATATTCACTAAATACATGTATTTTGTACGCTAGTGTTGGCAAGCAATAAAACTGTACACATGAATTTCATAAGGCTTTACATTATTTTGCCAATTTCCATATAAATGCCATTACAGCGTGAAGACGATACATTTCTTTAAATCTTGTTCTCTTCTTTGTCTTTAAGATTACACATTTCAAAAGCTTTATATTTAATCAGGCTTGCACTTAAACAAGCAAGACTGGATTGTGGATTGCTTCTGCACCTTACTATACATGTAAGTGTATTTGGATGAAAGGGTGATATTGTATGACATAACATACTGGAGATTTTCACATATGTGGCTTACATACGTCATTAAAATAACTCATAAAAACATGCTGGTTTGTGTACATTTATAAGTTGTTGAGAGCACTTTGAACCGTTTGTGGGACTATACAATTTACACAAAATCACCATAATGAACACAACAAACATTTTTAATATTTGTTTGATGAGGCTGTTTTATGCTATATAGTAGTAGCCAATATTACATTGTGTAATGAAAACAGTCAGAGCCTGGGGGGAACCCAAGACCATCCACAATTTCTAATGCACCTGGTCTTTCTCTCCGGCTGTAAGTGGGAAGGTCTGCCAGCAACCTGTGCATGGTCATGGGATTCCTCCAGGTTCTGCCTGATTTCATCCCACCATAATGCTGACCACCATCATATAAGTGAAATATTCTTGAAACAACTGCATAAAACATGAATCATTAAAAAATAAACAATTTCTAATAGGAAGAAGGTACATAATTTAAGCTATCATTGTGTTGTCAAAGTTTTGCAATAGACAAAAAATAACAGAAAAGTGATAGTGATTTGCTACTTTTTCAATAACTATTCACGGCACTTTAAATCTAAAGATTTACCTCATCCACTTCTAATGAGAAATAATCCTGCAGCATCTCGGCTTTGGACTTGAGAAAGTCCACGATGTACTGTGATAACTCCTCCTTGGGCCCGTCAGTCTCCACCCAGCCACTCTCTTCACAGTCCAACGCCAGCATTGACAACTCGTATATCGGAGCAGGTTCCTTCAAACGAGATAAAACAAAAAATGTTTACTTAAACCTAATGGAATTTTATTTATCTGACTGTAGTTTACAGTGACACTCCAAAATTTTCCCTTGTACAATGACATTTTTTTTTTAATTTTAATTCATTGGCGTTTTACTCCACACTCAAGAATATTTCACTTATACAATGGCATGCCCTGTAGGAGGAAACCTGGCAGAGCCTGCAGGAAACCCATGACCATCCGCAGGTTACTCTCAGACCTGCTATATTTGTAGGTGAAGGAAACCAGATCCCGGAGTAAATCATGCACCAGCTTATGGTAAGTTCCTGACAAACTTATGTTTCACACGCAAATAAGCACATCATACTGGTGGAAGGCTGCACTGCATCTGAAATGCAGTGTTACTGACTATAATGAATAGATCCAAAAGCACTGTGGTCATTCGATACTGAGAAAATGACAGCAGTCAAATCTACAAACTCCCTGTCCAAGGCCGGGTCACTCTGTTGACGCTGATGTAAGTTTAGGTCAAGATTTATTTATTATTTAATTATTTAATATTTCACTAGTGATTTAAATGCCTGTGAAACTTCACCGTATTTCACGCGTACGTGTACAATATCGCATTCTGAGGATTATGTACTGGTCTGATCAATAAATGTTTTCTTACCCATTTCACATGGTAATTTGTGACACTGCACACATGGCGGTATGAGTGAGTAAGTGTTTGGGGTTTAAAGTCGTATTTGACAAAAATTTTCAGTCATATGACGACAAAGAGAGTCTTTAGGGTGCATGTAATGTGTCCTTTTGTCGCAGGACAGATTTTCATCGCTCTTTTATGCAGTGCT
The DNA here is from genome assembly GCF_032854445.1 of Liolophura sinensis. Classification (NCBI taxonomy): domain Eukaryota; kingdom Metazoa; phylum Mollusca; class Polyplacophora; order Chitonida; family Chitonidae; genus Liolophura; species Liolophura sinensis. The sequence goes on along the minus strand of NC_088305.1, from coordinate 18,848,697 downwards.
GCTTCGCTAAGATGACTTACCAAAGGCAAGTAAGCTGCCCTGCCCGAGCCATTATACTGATACGGGTCCATCAGTCGTTGCACTTCCCTTAAATGCTAAATGCCAAGTGAGGAAGCTACAACATCTTTTAAGGTCTTAGGTGTGACTTGACCCAGGATTGAACCTGGATCTACTACCCCTGAAACGGAAGCTCTACCAACTGAGCCATTGGGGCTGGTCCAACATAGTGGCATGACAACATATTACCCACAAATGGAACAATAAAGAAAACTGTAGTCACTGTATACTATATCCTACTGCTACAATGGGGCTGAAACTTCAAATGTCATTGGCAAACAGAGCAAAAAAGGAAAAGAGGAAACCACTGGACATGTCACTACCCTAATATCTCAATATTTTCACAAATGAAAGATAAACTTTCAGTGTGATTTTAAAATTCACTTATGTTATCTGATTTTGGAGACAAACAAATTACATTTGTTGGCTTGGCCAATTTCAGAGCTTCATAAAAAGCATAATTGTATCAGTCTACAGAGAACAATACCCTCTTGAATAAATATCTTGCAAACTTGTGAAAAGTTTGAAGAATTACAATATAAAAAGTACATGTAGCCAGATACTGGACAAACTTTACCACAATATTGACTACCCAGTTTTTCAATAAGAATCCAATTTCCAAAATAGTCCTGTAAATTAAGTTATAGATCCCCATAAAGTGGCAATAAATAAATAAATAAATAAATAACTTCTTCCCTAAACAGGAACGCATAAGAGTAGTCATTGTTTTATTTTAATACATTTAAGCTGGAGCAGAAAATGAAAATCTCTCTGTGAATGTAAGGGTAAATAATGATTACGTGTATATAGTAATATCTAGGCCTTTACAGAATCAAGTATTCCTCTCTGACAACTTACATGTCACCTAAAATTTAATTTCAGAAAAGGAAATTGAAGACAAACTTCAAAATATAGGACTCTAAAATTGAGCACCCGTATGGATTCCGGTGAGACGAAGTCACCGCAATCCGCTGGGATTCTTGGGAAATTCTCTGAAAAATAAGCCCTACATTAAAGCCGCTGAGAGCTTAAGCTAGATCTCCTACATAAGGGTAACGACCTTAGCAGACTTTTTTTTATGGCTTTAGCCGAAGAAGTAAAAGGTTAATTCTACTTGCATAGTGGGTGACCTTATAAAAAGTACTTATTTATTTGTATTTCCCCTGCACAATGGTTGAGTTTTATGGAAGGGGGAAGCCTGGATTACCATGCAGGGATCTTTGGCAAGTTCGAAGTCAACTTTCCCTCATGCATAAATATTAGTGGAAGACATGAGGTCTTCAACAAACTGCGCAAACAGGCACACACACACAAAGGCCTGTTTGTGACAAAGGCCCTACACACACTGAAAACAAAGAGAGTCTACACAATGTTCTAGTCACTGAGAGAAAAGCACCTCTAACCACAAGTCACCATGGTCTAGTGTCTCTATTGATAAGCAAACCTAGGATAATATAGCCCAATGACTCATTCACAGTCTAACTACTCTAGTATCAAGGGGCTTACCAACATTCACAGTTTAACTACTCTAGTATCAAGGGGCCTACCACCATTCACAGTTTAACTACTCTAGTATCAAGGGGCCTACCAACATTCACAGTCTAACTACTCTAGTATCAAAGGGCCTACCAACATTCACAGTTTAACTACTCTAGTATCAAGGGGCCTACCAACATTCACAGTCTAACTACTCTAGTATCAAGGGGCCTACCAACATTCACAGTCTAACTACTCTAGTATCAAGGGGCTTACCAACATTCACAGTTTAACTACTCTAGTATCAAGGGGCCTACCAACATTCACAGTTTAACTACTCTAGTATCAAAGGGCCTACCAACATTCACAGTCTAACTACTCTAGTATCAAAGGGCCTACCAACATTCACAGTCTAACTACTCTAGTATCAAGGGGCCTACCAACATTCACAGTTTAACTACTCTAGTATCAAGGGGCTTACCAACATTCACAGTCTAACTACTCTAGTATCAAAGGGCCTACCAACATTCACAGTTTAACTACTCTAGTATCAAGGGGTTTACCAACATTCACAGTTTAACTACTCTAGTATCAAGGGGCCTACCAACAATCACAGTTTAAGTACTCTAGTATCAAGGGCCTATCAACATTCACAGTTTAACTACTCTAGTCTTAAGGGGCCTACCAACATTCACAGTCTAACTACTCTAGTATCCAAGGGCCTACCAACATTCACAGTTTATCTACTCTAGTATCATGGGGCCTACCAACATTTACAGTCTAACTACTCTAGTATCAAAGGGCCTACCAACATTCACAGTTTATCTACTCTAGTATCAAAGGACCTACCAACATTCACAGTTTAACTACTCTAGTATCAACGGGCCTACGAACATTCACAGTCTTACTACTCTAGTATCAAGGGGCCTACCAACATTCACAGTCTAACTACTCTAGTATCAAAGGCCTGCCAACATTCACAATTTAACTAATCTAGTATCAAAGGGCCTACCAACATTCACAGTCTAACTACTCTAGTATCAAAGGGCCTACCAACATCCACAGTCTAACTACTCTAGTATCAAAGGGCCTACCAACATTCACAGTCTAACTACTCTAGTATCAAAGGGCCTACCAACATTCACAGTTTAACTACTCTAGTATCACAGGGCCTACCAACATTCACAGTCTAACTACTCTAGTATCACAGGGCCTACCAACATTCACAGTCTAACTACTCTAGTATCAAAGGGCCTACCAACATTCACAGTTTAACTACTCTAGTATCACAGGGCCTACCAACATTCACAGTCTAACTACTCTAGTATCGAAGGGCCTACCAACATTCACAGTCTAACTACTCTAGTATCAAAGGGCCTACCAACATTCACAGTTTAACTACTCTAGTATCACAGGGCCTACCAACATTCACAGTCTAACTACTCTAGTATCACAGGGCCTACCAACATTCACAGTCTAACTACTCTAAAATCAAAGGGCCTACCAACATTCACAGTTTAACTACTCTAGTATCACAGGGCCTACCAACATTCACAGTCTAACTACTCTAGTATCAAAGGGCCTACCAACATTCACAGTTTAACTACTCTAGTATCACAGGGCCTACCAACATTCACAGTTTAACTACTCTAGTATCACAGGGCCTACCAACATTCACAGTCTAACTACTCTAGTATCAAGGGGCCTACCAACATTCACAGTTTAACTACTCTAGTATCAAGGGGCCTACCAACATTCACAGTCTAACTACTCTAGTATCAAAGGGCCTACCAACATTCACAGTCTAACTACTCTAGTATCAAGGGGCCTACCAACATTCACAGTCTAACTACTCTAGTATCAAGGGGCTTACCAACATTCACAGTCTAACTACTCTAGTATCGAAGGTCCTACCAACAATCACAGTTTAAGTACTCTAGTATCAAGGGGCTTACCAACATTCACAGTTTAACTACTCTAGTATCAAGGGGCCTACCAACATTCACAAATTAACTACATGGGTATAAGAGTGCATGTCTACAATCACTGACAACATATTACTGATGGGGCTTAATTAAATGGAACTTTCCACCATTATTTCCACCACATCAATTCTGATTTGTTTTTCATATCATTGTTAAATGGTAAAAATAGTAAATGAACTGTCTAGTAAGATCAGATAAAAATCCCTCATGATTTATCACCCTACAGTTTGATTCTGGCTGCACAAAGGCATGATTAATCTCTCTGGGCACATTCCTGGGCAGCGTGGCAGTTGCTAGGCGCATGCGCTTGCGTAGAGTGATAGTGGACTCCAACACAGAACTTCAGGCGTTAATAAGCTTCGAGTACAGAGTGAACTTTTCACATATTCTTCAGGGTAAATTGACATCACAAACCCTAAATCTTTATGAGATTATAACAGAATTATAATTTAGCAAAATCCTTGAATGTATAACAAAATGCAGGCCACATGAAATAAGACGTGGAATTACACAGAGGCAATTCAACTATTTTTAAAAATACTAATAAAAAATATTAACACACTTATTTTAATCACTTCTTCCTTTTCCGAAAGCTGAAACACTTTGATGACACAACAGAAAAAAAAAAAAAAAAAAAAAGATATCAGAATTATATTGAGTAATGTAATATGTGGTTTTAAAGCAAATTAGCTGCACTTCACTGTATTTGGAGCAAGATTTAATCTGTATAACCATGGCCTTAATATCAAGGATACATTTGGAACTATTAATAAAATCATTACTCAGAAGGCTGACAAACACTTGTTTCATATATGACCAAAGAGAGGGTCATGGTCCAATAATCAGAAACGCTTCCTTTTCACATGCTAGAAAACACAAGGCATGGGTTCAAACCTGGCATTTGGCAAACCAGAATTCTGTAGATTCTCCATCTCGCTCTCATTGCTTGTGGGACCTTGGTGACAATAAGCAATCAAAGATGCTGGTGTGGCCATTTGCGCAGCCTAAGATTTGCTGAAAACCATTTTTCTCCCACCAATACAATGTAAATAGATCAATGTGTAGATCTCATTTGGAAAAGTTTGTCAGTAAATTGCCAATTGGTGGTTTATGTTTGGCACTCTGTCTCCCCCCGACGCCTCCCACCCATAAGCAATAACAAAATACATAAATACAAGAGTGTATGACAGGTAAATCAAAATATGTTTATGGACTGAATTGCATAAAAATAACTCCTACAATGCACAACTTTGAAATAAATGAAATTTATCAATGATATACATGTATACAGAAATAATAAACTTCAGTATAAGAAATGGTCAGTATGTGGCAAATAATTGAAATAATCAAAATCAAAAATATATTTTTGGGGCAAAAACATTTTAAATATTTCCAAATTACAATCTAGCTTCAATGAGATGATCCTAAAATTGAATGATTATCATGATGGTTAACATAAACCTGCATGTGTATTTCATTTATTTATTTGATTGGTATTTTACGCCGTACTCAAGAATATTTGACTTATACGACAGCGGCCAGCATTATGGTGGGTGGAAACCGGGCAGAGCACGGGGGAAACCCACAGCTATTCACAGGTTGCTGGCATATCTTCTCACTTACAACCGGAGAGGAAGACAGCATGGGCTGGACTTGAACTCACAGCAACCACATTGGTGAGAGGCTCCCAGGTCATTACGCTGCGCTAGTGCGCTAACCAACTGAGCCATGAAGGCCCCCTGCCTGCATGTGTGGGTTTCTTTAAAATTCTCAAGTTTTCTACTTTAATACATATAGCTTTTTTTCCCCCCAATATATACGTACATGTTTGAATTTAGGAGAAAAGTAACATTCAGAAAACTATTTGCTATGCATGTACAAATGAAGAATAACTGAGCCTGGCAATTACTGTATTTCATGGCCAACAAGACATGTATATATCGGACTACAATTTTGATTGTAAATGTACATACTGTAAACCCTCACCTTTTCAATCACTAAGGTATTTTTTTTCAATTATTATGAAAATGATCCTAAAACTGATTAGTTTGTGTCATTAATGATACAGGCTTCATAAAACTGTGCAAATTATTTCTCTACATCCCCATAGTTCTCCCAGAATGTTTCCAAATACTGGCTGCAGACAAGGGTGAAGAATTAGGACATGTGTACCTAACACTGGGTGCAGTGATCGAGAGACACAAAGACTTGTTCATTCCTACACTATTTCACATAGCTCATTCATTTGATAAATTTCAGTTTAACGATCCAGTTTATGTGAGAGAAAAAAAATGTTTTAGAAAACACTGTCAATGTCTCTGCTGGACATCTGCATGCACATAAAGTTTGACAATTTCAGTATTCAAAAGAAAGCTTTTCATCCTATTTCTTGAAATCTATTCGTATTCTTCAACCAAAATGCTGTGCTAATATATCTGCTTTTCCTGACCAATTGGGAATTTCTTTGACAAAAAACAAAGTTACCTCTGGTTTTGAAATCCAAATTGCATGGAAGAAAAAAAAAATCTTGACAGGTAACAAAACAGATGCATTCGTGATAAAAGCAGAAAGGCAAAGGAAAGCTTTTTACTGAACTCATTTTTGAAGAGGGCTCCAAAATGAAACAAACATTGTCCTTTGTCCAATTCACTTCAAAAGCCATGAATTCTTAATCAGAACTCTTTTGAACAAAAATGAATCTAACATGAAATTTATCTGAAAGTCTTTCTTCATATTTTTTTTTTAGTGACAATAAGAGAAAACCTAATTGCATTTTGCAGTCTCTTTTAGACCAGCATACCCACCTAGCAAATCATTTCAAAACTTCAAGTTCAAATCATGAATTTCTTATTCTTATCTTAATTTCTTAAGTATCTTGTGTGCAACTGTCAATATTAAAATCGCTGTTGACAGGCTGTCACGTAGCACCTTTTGCAGAATGTTTTGCCGATATAGGAAAATATTGGCGGGAATAAAGCTCCACAGAGCTTGCTCTATCATTCAGGGGTGTATCGATATAGGAAAATATTGGCGGGAATAAAGCTCCACAGAGCTTGCTCTATCATTCAGGGGTGTACCAATATAGAACAATAGTGGCAGGAATAAAGCTCCACAGAGCTTGCTCTATCATTCAGGGGTGTACTGACATAGGACAATAGTGGCGGGAATAAAGCTCCACAGAGCTTACTCTATCATTCAGGGGTGTACCAATATAGGACAACATTGGCGGGAATAAAGCTCCACAGAGCTTGCTCTATCATTCAGGGGTGTACCAATATAGGACAATACTGGCGAGATTACAGCTCCACAGAGCTTGCTGTATTACAATGTAGCTATCACTTAATATTGATGACAATAACGATGAATTACATAGCACAGATGACAGGTGACTGTTTTTTTTATCTTCAAAGAAATATGAAACAAAACGATATGTGCACGATCCATGTATACTTCTGAGTGAACACCAAGTTCAAATTTCCATTCTGATTTAAACAGATGTGCAGAAGTCAGATTTCTGATTTGTGCTGGTAATTTATTCCACTAGGAGATTAAGTGCTTTCACTGGATTGATCAACATTTCATGCTCTTAATTTACAGTGAAGTTCCAGGAAAATGTTGACGCTACACTGTGTACGTATGTATGTAAGTATGCGTGTGTGTACGAGCGTGTATGTATGTATGTATGCATGTGTTCGTGGATGCATATGTGTATGCATATATGCATGTATGTATGTATGTATGTATGCGTGTGTTCGTGGATGCATGTGTGTATGCATGTATGTATGTATGTATGTGTATGTTCATGGATGCATGTGTGTATGCATGTGTGTATGTATTTATTTGTTTTGATTGGTGTTTTACGCCGTACTCAAGAATATTTCACTTATACGACGGCGGCCAGCATTATGGTGGGTGGAAACCGGGCAGAGCCCAGGGGAAACCCACGACCATCTGCAGGTTGCTGGCAGACCTTCCCACTTACGGCTGGAGAGGAAGCCAGCATGAGCTGGACTTGAACTCACAGCGACCGCATTGGTGAGAGGCTCCTGAGTCATTACGCTGCGCTAGCGCGCTAACCGACTGAGCCACGGAGGCCCCGTGTGTGTGTGTGTATGTATGTATGTATGCGTGTGTATGCATGTATGTATGTATGTATGTATGTATGTATGCGTGTGTATGCATGCATGTATGTATGTATGTATGTATGCATGTGTATGTATGTATGTATGTTTGCGTGTGTATGTATGTATGTATGTATGCGTATGTATGCATGTATGTATGTATGTGTGCATGTATGTATGTATGCGTGTGTTTGTGGATGCATGTGTGTGTGCATGTATGTATGTACGTATGTATGTGTGTGTTCGTGGATGCATGTGTGTATGCATGTGTGTATGTATGTATGTATGTATGTGTGTGTATGCATGTATGTATGTATGTATGCGTGTGTATGCATGTATGTATGTATGTATGTATACATACATAGATTTTTTACATGTATATGTTTACAAAAATGGTGTAGCAGGCCATATGTTCCAGTTGATGTCCTATTTTTGTTCATATTGCTTCTACTGTTAATCTTTTGTTGAAGGTTCTAACTGGCCGTTTCTTGTCCTATTTTTGACCAATCATGTTGCCTCATTTGTTAATCTTCGGATGACAGCGAGAATTGTTCATTTCCTGTTTTGAGTATTTGGGCCCAGCCATGCCATACGATTAATACCTGGAGAATGTCCTAACAGTAATTCAGAGACAATCTACTGACACAATGGCTGCCCCCACAACTTTCAGACACAGAATTGTTTATCTCACTTGTGATACTTGTTTGTTTGAGATTGTAAACAATGTCCTTATTATATGCACAAATACTTTGACTTGTGGTTTTCTTTTTCCCTATAAATACCTAGGATTACTTCTAAAGAAATTATGCCTCAATTTCACATACACATTGCATGTTTGTAACCTATTTCTTCCAATTTTTGGGACAGATATTAGTAGTGCCGAAATACAAGTAGAATGTTACATTATTATTACACTTTTTGGAAGTTATAAGAATGTTGTTCATGAGATGGTCTACACTATGGGAGGAAAAAGAAACTCAATATCCCTGCTAGAATTACATATATATTGGCTAAATTGGGCAGACCAGGTGTCCCAAAAATTAGAAGAAAAAGAGTAGCTCAACTATACACACATTTTACTTAATGACTACTTGTCATCATATGGTTAAAACTGTTAAGTACAACATAAAACCCAAATATGTGTGTGTGTTGTGCATATATATATATATATATATATATATATATATATATATATATATATATATATATATTTGAAGAAATAGAGAAAGATCCCCTGGTGAAATGCCTTCTTAACTTTCTACATTCTTTATAAATTTAAAATCTGGTGTAACACTAATTCAAGATGCTTAATATTTTACAAGCATAACATCCGAATATTTTGTTTACATATATTATACTTCATACTGCATTATTTTGTTCCTTTACACATTTGTCCGTAAATCAAGATTTCCTTACACTGATAGAAAAAAACCTTCCTTTTCGAAGACTAATGTCATTTCCTCTGGACTAAATTTACCATTCCACTGTTTTATTATTTTCATTCATTTATTTATCTGATTGTTACTTGATGTGGACAATACTCCAGACTTTTTCACTTGCACATTAGCAGTCAGGTTTATGAGTGGAGGATTAATTCACAAGGCTATGCCCGTGCTAATTCAACCTCCAACTTGAGACAATTTAATCAAGTTCTAAAATATCCATAAGTGAGAAGGTCTGCCAGCAACCTGCGGATGGTCGTGGGTTTCCCCCGGAATCTGCCCAGTTTCCATCCATCATAATGCTGGCCGCCGTCGTATAAGTGAAATAGTCTTGAGTACTGCGTAAAACACCAATCAAATACATAAATAAACAAATCTAAAATCTCCCACAACTGGTCTTCAATGACTTAACGGCCACACATGCCACGAGGACAATGTATTCATTCCTTTCATTGTCCCAAAGTGCCCGTTACCAAAAAGTTACAGAATATGAATCAGTAAATCCTCAGTCTCAGGGTTTGATCCCGTGACTTGTTTCTCCTAGCTGTTTCTCTGATTGTATTAAATGCCTTTTTCTTGCACAGACTAACGTCGGCACTGGGCCCATTATTAAAGCAACCTTTTGCTGTTCCACTACATACCCTAACCCCCTCAGAACACACAAGGTCCTAGCCTCACTTGGCAAGCTGGTGGAACCTAACATGGGTAATCCTCAGGGCACATAACAAAACCCTGTTATTTGCCACTCTGATAAGACAGCTTAATTCACATCTTTCCTGCACCCCCCACCTGCTAATTTTACAGCAGAATGGAAAATAGCTCTCTGGTTTGTTGGACTTCTAACAAGGCATTCGGAGAATACCGGCAGCTTGCCTGACTGAGCTGTTTGTAAAACTGCATCATGTTCTAGTCATGTCATACATTCAAATATTGACCTCTAATCCCAAATACAGTAGAATGCTTGACACACATTATCCTCTAATTAGAAGGTGCTAAGATCTTGCTATTAAATCAAAAAGAAGGGCTAAATTTATTTGTGTACTAAGGGTGGCCACACCAACCCTATGACTGGCCAAACACTTTCACCAAACTGGACACCGTCATTCACAACATCTGATCCCTCTCTCACAATGCCTCTCCTTACTTCATAAAGCGGGCAAAAAATTTCTTCCCCTGAAACCTCCCAGTCACTGTAACAAAGGACATGCTAAACAGGTGATGTCCATGAATCCATTCAATAACAGAGGCAGTTCATGTCAGTTTTTTTGATACAAATGAATCTGATGTGCAATAATTGAAGCCCTCAAACTCCGAGTTAGAAAAAAAACAATGCTTATTTTAAGTCACAAGAAAACATCATGTTATGTTCATTAGGGATATATTAACTGATTAAAGAGGAAGGATATAACAAGCTCATTAGCTGACAGATTCCCCATCACTGCCTAGTTATGGCAATTTCCCGATCTCATTATGTTCTAATGTCATAAATAGAAAGGTGTGGTAGTGAGAAAATCCAAGCCAGCCATCATAGATCATTCAGAATAATAGATAAATGTGAATACCCAATCTGCTCAAACCACAGATGTGTCAGCTGGATGTGAATACCCAGCCTCACTGCCCAAACCTGATACATGTCAGAGTGACAGCTGGATGTGACATGTCAGAGTGACAGCTGGGTGTGACATGTCAGAGTTACAGCTGGATGTGAATATCTAACCTCACTGCCAAACCTGATACATGTCAGAGTGACAGCTGGATGTGACATGTCAGAGTGACAGCTGGGTGTGACATGTCAGAGTGACAGCTGGATGTGACATGTCAGAGTGACAGCTGGGTGTGACATGTCAGAGTTACAGCTGGATGTGAATACCAAACCTCACTGCCAAACCTGATACATGTCAGAGTGACAGCTGGATGTGACATGTCAGAGTGACAGCTGGGTGTGACATGTCAGAGTGACAGCTGGATGTGACATGTCAGAGTGACAGCTGGATGTGAATATCTAACCTCACTGCCAAACCAGATACATGTCAGAGTGACAGCTGGATGTGAATATCTAACCTCACTGTTCAAACCACAGACGTGTCAGAGTGATAGCTGGATGTGAACATCCAACCTCCTTATTCAAAATACAGGTGTGCCAAAGTTACAGCTGGATTTGAATACCTAACCTAACCACACTGTTCAAACCACAGATGTGTTATAGTGACAGTCGTGACTAAGTTTGAATTGGTAGCAAGGCTAAATATTTACTTTAACATAGATTCTAGTACACAAGAGAGATGTGACGGTCATGAATTTGGTAATTCACAGCATTTAATTGAACGCAGGGCTTGAATAATGGAACAGTGTGATTGTACAATGCAAAACCCAAACTCAACACATGTAGTACCTTTCAAGATACCACCCCTAATTTTTACCTTAACATTGCTTTCTCTGTTTAATGGACAATGATGTTTGGTACGATATTATAAACATTGCTTGTACTTTGGACAAAAGAGCTAAAAATCTGTATTTCTCTTCATCAAAAGAACACATTTACAACTCTCTGATTATATGATTATATACTTCACTGTATTTTAACTAAAATTCTGTCCATGACTCACTTACATAATTCTTCATCCTGACAGGTTTATCACGATCTTAACTCTGTTTATGGATTTACTTGATTAGATTTGCATTTTATGCACGCCACCCGCATGTTGTTGCCAGACCTTCTCATGTACGACTGGAGTGGAAAGCCGCAAAGACATAACCAAAAAAAACATGCATTTCGAATATTACAGGTTAAAAAAAATCCTCCGGGTCTACAACTTTAAAATACATACCATCACGCACAAGTTCCAAGACCGAAGGAAAAAAAAAGGGAGACAAATCATCACTGAACAGCATCATTAAATCAAACTGTTAAGGCAATCCCTTGTCAGTGGTAGGGAAGATTTGAGAATTTGCTTGCCAATAAGTAGGATCGATGCATCTAGCTAGCTACTTCCTGGTGTAAATTTTAGTCTGGTGAATCGTCAATCATAAACAGGTGCAGCACCTTGTCTCCAGAGATTCACTATTCTATAACAACCCATGAACCGTGTGGCCTGTGGATCCAAAGACCTCTTGACATAATCATAAATCTAAATTGTGCAGGATGTGGCACCGTGATAAAAATGGGAGATAGGATTCCGAGCTGTACGGAAAATCAGCGCCTCGGGATCATCTCCCGCTCTCACCATTTATGAGATTTTGGTGAATGTAAGCGATCAATGGCGCTCTAGGGATCGCTTACAAAGTCTTGTCGTCTGCTGGAAAAATGGCGTACCAGTCACAGGTAATAAAGATTGCTTATTTCCTCTATACGTCAAACAGGCCCCCATTGCATAAGTTAAACAACAACAACAAAATATAAACATCAATCAATCAATCGATAATTATAAATCCATATGGCATTGAAAATGCCTATAAAATTATGGCCCCACATTAATTAAGCCATAAATCAATTTTTGCTTATTTGATTGATGCTTAAAAGCTGCATTCACTTCAAAAGATAAATGAAAAGGTACTATAAAATGAAGACTTTGATGTTACGGATAATTATGAATAAAATGTCACAACAATGAGGAAAGAATTTCCATTTTTGAGGCATGTCTTATTTTTCTTACTTAAACGTCTCTATTTTAATGCATATTTTCCATCAGTGTTCGGAATTATTTGGAAATGACATCACCAATGAAGGCACTTAAACATGCCGGTTTCTTGTTTGATCTGATTTTGAATATTACCCACACCATTGTCATCCTGAATGCCATACTAATTTCGTGGTTCTGGCAGGATCATAACAAAGTAGTCCTGGAATATTGGCAACGTCAGAAATAAACAAGATAATCAGTCATTTAAACACAAGCAATTCTGCCTTTGTACTCACCGATAACCTCAGGATACCAAAGTTACCAAAGTCATACATCATTATCTGGTAAAACAGCTCTTTCCTGTATTACAGAGAGAAAAAGAATAGTAATAAATTTACGAGGAATAAAATAAATTTTAATACGAAGAATGAAATTTTTTTTACAAAGAATAGTAATAAATTTACAAAGAATAGTAGTAAAATTACACACAATGGAAATAAATTTACAAAGCATGTAACACCTTAACCACAAAACGTAAACAAAAAGTGATTATCTGCTTGACAACTGCATGCCATTGGTGCTTTCTGCAAATCCATCTTGAAACTTTATCGCTGTATATCGCTGTATATATTTGTTACCCTTTTTCTATCTTTCTTTGATTTGTGTTTTTTTACCCCGTACTCAAGAATATTTCACTTATACGACGGCAGCCAGCATTATGGTGGGCAGAGCCCAGGGGAAATCCACGACCATCCTCAGGATCCTGGCACACCTTCCCATGTACAGCCGGAGAGGAAGCCATTACGCTGCGCTAGCGCGCTAACCAACTGAGCCATGGAGGCCCCCCCCCCCCACCATTTTTCAACTATCACACTGCTTTTACTCTGCGTTGTAGTATATTTTATTATTTATATAAAGGCGAAATGCACGGAATTTTTTTAAATGATAGCAGTGATATCACACTGGCTAGAGTTAGATACCACTTTTGTTAATACAAAACCTGAAGTTATGACATCAAAATGATACATTCTGTCACACCACAAGTTCAGTCTATTTTAATATTTCTTATGTCACGCAATAAGACAGAACATTATACAAGACGTCAAGTGCGACGTAATGCTATATACACAAGTCTGTGAAGGTACACAGCTAAAAGCATTTCCTAAACTTGTTCAAATACACAAAATCACAATATTGCACAGTGAAGACAAAGAAGAATATTGCACAGTGAAGACTGAACATCATAAATTTTTTTCTTGTGAAAGGTGGAAATGATAACTCATTTTCACCTCACTCGAAAAACATTTGTTAAGTTTTAATCTTCACTGTGCAATATCCTCCATCATTCCATTCCAAAAATAACCCGATATTCTGCTGGAGGATTCAAGTACCCGAGGCCTGTTCCCTTTGCATTGTTTTAATGCGTATGCCCATGTATATCTGATGACAATACTTCTAGACCAGTGATGTCTAATACATTGCAATTAGCATATTTTTTCGTACCTAATTGTTTTTAGGCCACGGTGCTATAGGGGTGTACTACAATTTTAAGTTAATGAAGTTGTGAAAATCAAACTGACAAGAGGCTGTATTTCATAGATTACGCCATTGCTCTGGTTTTAATCTGTCTGCTGTTATCTTACATATTGTGTATCCTGAAGATAAATGATTGTCAGTTGTAAGTTTAATACCAGGCTTTTCCAGGCATTAATTAAATATAAAACCACCAACCTTTGTCATATTACTGACAAATTTTCCTCCATGTGACGAGCACGACCATTGCTCTTAAGACAGGTGGTTGACAACATGCCGCAAGTTGCGAGTTTATTTGTCTTTAGAGCTCTCATCCAAATGTCATAATTACTGAAGTTACAAGCCCATGTGGACGTATGCTCTCTGTTGACTATGAGAGCATGAATGCACCGTCAGGTTCACTGGAGTCGAAAATGGGATGAAAAGAAGAGACTTATGACAAAATCAGCAAACCAACATAAACATGCATGTAGTGTACAACATCCACATTCTTGGCTAAAAATTTCATTTCAAAGACAGCAGCCTAAAGTTGTTTACGTGTCACCCAACAGTGTCTTTCACGTAAAGCTGGTTGCACAATCAGCTAATTGAGATGCATACCCAAAAACATTTAAAGTCAATTTGCACTGCCTCACAAGATCATGGCTAATCCAAGACTCTACCTCAAATGTTAAGAAGATAAGGAAAATATGCATTAGCTCTCGAAAACTCGACACATTTCTTTGGTTGACTTTTGGTTGACGCTTTTTTGGCTTGCAGTAATTCATGAACAGACAAGGTTTCACGGATTTGGATAAGCTAATTTCTAGGATGGGGAAATGTCAACAAGGTTTATCATCACGGATCTTGGATTTTGGGCGAGTTAAACCATCAGTCGTGTTACACTGACATAATCTTGTAGACGCACAGGCGATGATCCAAGTAGGTGGGATCAGAATGTAAACAAGCTAATATCTCACATCCCGAATACACGTGTAGCATGCCTCGATCAATCATCTTGTGTTTTAATTTTTCAGCAGCAGTGCTTTAATAAGTCTGGCACTCCACAAATGGAGAAAAAGAAAAACCAATACACTTTGGACTGAACAATTCTTCTCCATTTTGATTTTAAACAAAATGAACACTTGTGGCATTTTGTTAAGTTCTGTAGGTCGCACTTCATTTCCAGGGTTTATTTAAATTCTCAATTCTAAATGGGGTGAGTGAGTGAGTGACTGGGGTTTAACGTCGTGCTCAACAATTTTTCAGTCATATGATGACGAAGGAATCCTCAGAGTGCATGTAATGTGCCTCCTTGTTGCAGGACCCATTTCCACCCATCTTTTATCTAGTGCTGCTTCACTGAGACACCTTACCGAAGGCAAGCAAGCTGCCCCGCCATAGCCATTTTACTGGTAGGGGTCAACCAGTCGTTGCACCATCCCCTCCATGCTGAACGCCAAGCGAGGAAGCCACATTTTCCTCTTTTGAAGTCTTAGGTGTGACTCTACCCAGGATTGATCCTGGATTTACCGCTCCCGAAGCGGATGCTATACCAACTGTGCTATTCGGGCTGGTCAATTCTAAATGGTGCTTTGAAAATCTTTTTCTTAAAAAAAAAACAAAACAAAAAAAAAACAAAAGCAGTTGAATCAAAACTTACTTTTAAGGCCAAAAAAATGTGTTTTTGATCTGCCTATGAATCCTACAGATGTTGCCATAGAAACTTTACTTTATCATTATCCTAAATGTTGAAAGATGAACACAGGTGATCACAGGTGGTGTTCGCATTTTTATGATCACATAATCCAAGTTTCAATAATAACATCTGGCCATCTGTTATGTATAATGGATTTTGTATAACATATTCAAACAAACTGAGCTTAAGTAACAGTAAGTTTTACAGTAAAAGGCAGATCAAAGTTTTATGCCAAATCATAAAATTTATTATCAAAGTTTTAAGGGTGTTTTATGCCATACTCGAGAATATTTCGCTTAATTATACGATGACGGCCAGCATTATGGTGGGAGGCAACCGAGCAGAAACCGGTGGAAACCCACGACCATCTGCAGATAGCGGACAGATCAGATCAAAGTAAGCATCGATCAATATCTTATGGTCTGCCGAAAACTATATCTAAGGGTACTCATACTCACATGTATATGTTTAGAATTATTATAATGGTATTAAATGTATTCAAAGTTTGAATTCTATATCAAAGGTGAGCTGTATGGCCTGTACATTGCCACTTTCAAAGCCCTCTGATTTCACATCAGCTTTTCCTTTCTTCACATTCGACTAATAAGGCATTATTTTCATACTATGTGCTTAAGCTTTAATATGTGAGAAATAAATCAGATTGCTCGCTGGTAAAAAAAAGCTGTGTTTAGACTAGGGAAAGTTTAATCATCAGACATCAGAGAATCTAATTATTAATGCCTGCTATACATGGTTCAAAATGCTGATGAAATCTAGATTTCAAACATTTCGATGCATTTAGGTGTCTGAAAAAATATTTTCACAGCATCTTTACCAATAGCGTTCAGTTTGAACATAATCACAATCAAGCCGACTTAAAGTTTCTGCTTTTTTAGATGTCTTTCATCTTGATGGCATGAGTAATCAGGGACATACAGTTCATTCTCATTCAATCTAGAAAGCACCCAATATTAGCAAGTGTGGTATCACAATAACATACTCCACACGTAGAAATTAAAACTAAGTTAAAAGAATGTTTAACGAAAATGTTAAAGTGACCACAAAAGGTGAGAGGAAGTCAAAGCCATTTGAAATCCAAGGCGTCTTGAAAACATTTTCTGCCTCGGATCCCTTTTTTTCGTTGTGTAATGTACTGAAAGAATTTACAAAAATGGATCAAAACATGGTCAGACCACACTTAGGAGATGTGGTGCTCATTTTCTGTGTCAAAAGTTTCCATGTTTTGTCCATAGAATATTTACAATCTACAAATCTTCAATTTATATGAACTCACTTTAAGCTCCTACTCACCTGATTCCCTAAGGGCCATTTTAATTTTTGATGGATTTGCAGGTGATCAAACAGTTTTGATTTTTTTTTTTTCTTTGATTGGTGTTTTATGCCGTACTCAAGAATATTTCAATTATACGACGGCGGCCAGCATTATGGTGGGTGGAAACCGGGCAGAGCCTAGGGGAAACCCACGACCATCCGCAGGTTGCTGACAGACCTTTCCAGGTACGGCCGGGCAGGAAGCCAGCATGAGCTGGACTTAACCTCACAGCGACTGCATTGGTGAGAGACTCCTGGGTCATTATGCTGCGCTAGCAAGCCAACCAACTGAGCCACGGAGGCCCCTAAAACAGATTGGATGATGCACGTGGGCATTCACTTGACTTGTACGGAGAGTACAGTCTTAAGCCATATGTCACTCAATATAATCAAAAGGTTTTTGTACAAAGTCACAAACGTAGCAGAATTGAGGTACCTGTAAAGTTGTCACCTTGGAAGACTACATTTTAACATGTATCATTCACTCCTCTATTGCTTTTAATTTTTTCAACAACACCCCTCAAGGCATATACAGGGTGGAGGAAAAGTCTAGACCCAAAGGCAATTGTGGTTTATGCTAACAAACCAAGAACATTACAAGCGCTAAAAATTAACATCACACAAGAAATTGAAACCAGAGGGAATAACTCTTCCAAAATTGCAAAGACCATGTGTCTCCCAAGTGAGAAAAGTATTTGGAGGAAGGTGGAAGTCAGTTTGCATACTTATTTTAAACTGCAAGTTGTTATACAGTAAATTGCCTCTGGATCCAGGTTTTTGCTCCACCCTGTATATTAGGCAGATTCCATATGATAAACGGATATTATTTTGCTCATTTATCGGCTAGTCCGTAAAGTACACATTCAATCTCTATGATATTTCACATAAAACAATCAAGTCATTCTAGGACATATCCCGAAACTCTTCTACAAGTGCTTTTATGACCTTGAAAACCTGTTGCCAAAATTCATGTATTCTCAAATGCCCTCAGTGCCCACTTGGAATTCTGTGACTTATACAAAGCCAGGATACATCCAGTATATTCAAATTAGAATTAATACTCACTGATGTGAAATGTGTACATGTATGTTCTAACACTGCTACTTTCACCATTCTAACCCTCTATATCAAAGGGGTGCTGCCCGGTTTCCACCCACCATAATGCCGGCCGCCATCATATAAGTGAAATATTCTTGAGTACGGCATAAAACACCAATCAAATAAATAAATAAACATATCAAAGAGAAGGGATCATTCGCCAATAATGTATACGGTGCCTTCTTTGACAATTGTGAGGAAAGCATAGTTATTAATGGCCGAATATTGCCGTTGTTAGAACCTTTACACTGTGAGTAAGTGTGGCTGAAACTTGCAGTCATTAAAACATTCGTTTTAAGTATAGACTTGTTTCCAAAATAAATTGTAGTCAATAAAATATAAATTATGGCTACTCATTACACTCAAAGTATGGAAACGCATCTACTGAAGTAAACTGAGAGAGAGAGTAACTAAGAGAGGGCTGGATTTGAACCTTCAACCTACACTGACAATCAAGACGTAGCTTGTGACCAAGTAATTCAGTTTACCAACTGGTCCGTAAGCACTTGAGCAACGAACTGCCTCAGCTAGACACACACCCTTTTTCAACCACCAGATTTATACCGCTGTTCGGTGACCTGGCCAAGACTTCAGACTTGATGGCCTTATCTCCAGGGAATTTCTGGCAAGTCAATAAGACCCTGTAGACACTGAGTAAGTATACTGTTTATTGATGAACCATTCATCAAATTTCCTCCTTTACCGAACATTAAAGGGTCACTTTCAGTAAACTGCATTCAATGCCATTTAAATGGGTGATATCACTGAGGCATTGGAATCATAAAGCACCTACCGGGAGAAGGGAGGGTGGAGGGGGGGGGGGGGGGAGAAGGGAGGGTGGAGGGGGGGAGAAGGGAGGGGGGGGGGGGTGGAGGCATTTTTCAGAATGAGCACATGAGTTTACAAAAGGGCAAATACCTATATCTGGTGGAGGTCTGGGTAGGATTAGATATATGTCAGCTCTTCCAGACAAAACCATGAACATGCATAAATGCCCATGATATATCATCACCCAGCTAAAGCATCTCTTAAAATAAACTTCACGCTTCACTGACCAACTAAGGTTTTACACCTGACCTGACTTTACACCTGACACCTGAGATTGATAGAAGATGCTCCATGCAAGCATAAGCCAGGTGACTGCATCTTTACTGCATAAAAACACTGCCTCACCTTTTGGTGCTGAAACCTTTCTATTAACTGCAATGAGGATATAAACCTATCTAACGGTAACAAAAACACCTTTCTCGGATCAATAGATCAAAGAGAATGTATCAAAACGACTGACTTAGCCGTGGACAACATTTGCATAAAAATGCAGCTGTTGTTGAAACCTGGACAGAAATCAAATGTTTTTTTTTTTTTTCTTCGCTGTCCAGATATCAGTCAAAGCATATCAAGCTGCTGGTAACTACAAAGCTGGAAATGAACTTTCAATCTCCACTGACCATCAGTATAAATTAAGTGAAGCTCTATAAATGGAATGTGGGCCTAGTTCTTCAGCGGTGAACTGCTGTGCTATCACATCCGATAGCGACACCCGTTCTTTCCATCACCAGATTTATAGGGTCATTCTCTGACCTGACCAATTGCGCCTCAGAATAAATGGCCTCGTCTCCAGGCACTTCCTGGCCAGTGACGAAGATCCTTAGCTATAGATAAATACATTGCTCTTGTGCCATTCATCAGAATTTCTCCCTCATGTAAAATTAAAGGGCCAGAGTTCGTAAGTGCAATTAATGTCCTTAATGGGTGATATGACAGAGTGGGATCAAATTAAGAATGGGGGGTATAAGAGTGATCCCAATATGGAGTGGTTCAACAAGAAGCTGCTTAATTGTGGCCAAGGGGATGTAAGGTGTCAGAGAGGTTATCCTCCCATTTGGCAAGGAAAAAAACAAACGAGAGGAAAAAAAAAAAACCCCAAAAAAACCAAAATGAACAAAAACTAAATATACAATATTCGGAAAGATGGAAAATTTACTGGGTCTGTCCTTAATAGATCAAGGCCAATCTGTTCCCAAAATTTCATCAAAATCTGTGCACCAGGTTTTTCAGAAAGTTGCTTTATGGCTGCCTGCCTGGTTCCACACAGTTGGAAATAAATATAGGCAGGTGGTAATAAAAGGTAGGCTGATGGTAATGACAGTAAACAGGTGGAAATGAAACTAGGCAGGTGGCAATACAAGTAGGCAGGTGTTAATAAAAGCAGGCTGGTGTTAATAAAAGCAGACAGGTGGTGATAAAAGAAGGCAGGTGGTAATAAAAGTAGGCACTCACGAGAGGCGTGAAACCAGGCAGGTGGTAATAAAAGCAGACAGGTGGTGATAAAAGAAGGCAGGTGGTAATAAAAGTAGGCACTCACGAGAGGAGTGAAACCAGGCAGGTGGTAATAAAAGAAGGCAGGTGGTAATAAAAGTAGGCACTCACGAGAGGACTGATGTGTTCACTAAGTGCAGTTTGGTTCCGTGTTGTACCAAGGCTAGGTCCTCACTCACACATCCCACAAACTTGTGATTCTGAAGAAGATCTCTGATACCTGTAGCCCAGACAAAGACAACATCCTGAAAACTTACATGTACAGATAATACAACAGTAGAGCCACATTCACAAATCCTCGTATTTTGTAACTTTTCTGGTAAATGACATCGCCTTGTGGCACTATAACCATGAGATCTTTTATAAAAAAGTTACCAGAAACGTGATTTACAAAGTTTTGTGAAAGTGGCACACAAAAATATTCCAAGAAAAAATCATCAATACAGCCTTGAAATGAAGAAGACAAAAAAAAAAAAAAAAAAAAAAGCCATCAGCTAACTCAAAATACCCATGAAGAAATCTTGAGATTTTCTCACCAAACTAAATAATTGATAAACAACATGAGAGTACTGTATAGAAAAAACATTTATACAGTTTCAAAATGAATATAAAATCTCATCCAAATATCTGAAAACTACAGACAAGGCACCTTGACTTGATTTTTAAGGAAACAAGGAAACCCGTGCTTGAACCTTCTCGAAATTCTGACAGAAAAACACCACTGTCTTGCACAGAACAAACCATAGTTTTAAATGGAGAATCCTCCTAATATGAAAGAGACAATAAAAGAATGAAAAGTATAAAAAAAAAAGAGAGACAGGGTTTATTTAAACAAAATATCGTGTCCAAATACTCTGAAAAGTGTTCAGTGTCATTTCGCTGAAATTCACTGCAAAAAACTAAGCATTAGCTGAGTGAGTCACTCAAGGACACTCCAGTATAATTGAGGGTATTTGTATTTCCCTAGTTTATGGAGATTTGATTACATTTATATTATATACTGCAATAACTGTAGATGAACTGAGAATATTGAGGGCCCATAATTGCATTACTCGGAGTATTTTAGGACAGGCTTAATAGGACCCAGTCAGGCAATGCGGTACATTTTTCAAAAGTTATGCCACAAACCTGACAAGTTCCTTGTCCATCAAGCGGAAGATTCTTGGAGCATTTCAGCTTAAGCAGAGATTAATAGGCCATAATTCAGTTCTGATAAAGATGTATGATTGGATATTACTTAATTTCAAGCAAAGAGAGCAGTCGCAAGTCTGACCCCAAAATTGACAATCTGAGATGAAGAATAATCTCTTGGCGTTGACAAATCATTGATTCCCATCAAACTATGTACATATACACTTAGACAGAATCCATGCACACCACAACTGCCAAAGCGAAATATGCTAAGAGTTAATGAAGATTTAAAAGCATTCCCTATTATATATTATTTCATTTTTTGTTTGAATACACTGATCTGTTTTGCGGCCAAGAAAACTCAGAATTGGTAGGAAGGCTGCAAAACTGATACGTATACATGTATGTGTATTATAGTAATGACAGCGATGACTGTGGCAATGGTGCTGATGATTTCGAAAATGCTCATAACACAATTATTATTGCTGTTTTTTTTTTTTTTTTGGTGGTTGCCATTCAACATCCTTAATTGCTATATCACCACTGGTTTCATTATTCTGACTGTAACGGTTACCTCTACAATGACTGACAGCAGTGTCCGGAATTATTTAAATGCCTTAGTATTTTGTCAGTTATTTTACCAAGTACAGGGCCTCGTTATAAGCCTGGTCCATTGTGTCAAAAAAAAAAGAAAAGGTCCACAAAGCTCTTTGTTGGATCCTAGACACAAGGATGCAAAATACCAACGCAATATATTAAAGGACCTTAATTATTGTAATTTTTCAACCTTTTCATATGTTTACAAAATTCATACTCAGAGTTTGCATTTTTTGGGGTAGACTGATAAAATTTTACTTTTTGTGAAGCCCTGAAACAGGTCAATCCAACCAATGTAGCACTGGTAACAATTAGACACTTAATTGCTTAATGTTCAATTCATGTGATACATATTGACCTCCAAATCAAAAAATAAAAAAAAACAAAGTAGAAAGACATTATCCTCTGATTACACGCATATAGTTCTAAGACCTTGCCATAAAATCAACCAGAAAGACCAAAATTATTACCATGTCACAAATGTGACTGTTCATTTATCTATTTATTTGATGTTTTATACCGTACTCAAGAATATTTCACTTATATGGCAGCCAGCATTATGGTGGGTGGAAACCGGGCAGAGCTCGGGGGAAACTCACGACCATCCGCAGGTTGCTGGCAGACCTTCCCATGTGCGGCCGGATGTCACTGTTTACCATATGGGTATTAAGGATTGCAGAGCAGTGACTTCATACGTTACGGAGTTATCAATCAATGTGGTGGTAAAAGACACTGTGCGGTGTTTGTGCATAAATTTACGACCCTATGACAGGCTTGTACTCTAGCGCAAGTTTTATACATGTACAGCCACCAACTTGGAGTGTAATAAAGAACATTTCTCCAGGACATTCTTCTTCTGACATTTAGACGTAACCTTCATTAGACATCAGGATGCCACACAAGATAACACCGAAAAAAATCTTTATATTTTTCATACATGTACAATAAGTAGTCCTTAATGTTGTTCTGAAAACCTTCTTGTAGCTTCAGTAATTTCCTGATGAAATCTAAGAGATAAGTATGGTTGCAATTTCCTCAGATTTCTTCAAAAGGTCAGATCACCAAAACTGTTGAACGCTCACGGCCTTATCTTATATATTCCTTTGTCCAGCCTCTGGGGACAACCAGTTTCACAGGGTTTATCAAGTTCACGAACAGCTGACTTGTTCGAATCCAGCTCTTGACTGTCTCTAACAAGTGTTTGGTGAAGAGAACTAATAGAGGAGTTTGGAGTTGAAACTCTTTTATCGTTGTAGTTAAAACCAGTCCCATTGTGTCATGTGACTTGTGAAAAATGTTTGGCAACCTTTGCTGACATAAACCTACCAATCATCTGTCTTATCCTTTTCCAGAAGCACAAAGGACATCTCCTTCCATTAGGCACTTCTGAAGTTCACAAATGTTTTACTCCTCAAATTTTCATTTGTCTAGTCTAATTTACTTTTTCCAAACCTTTTTTTCCGACACCCATGATATAGTACATGTGATAGCTGCCTTAAGCCCAGTCCAGACTACCCAACATCACTCAACTTTTGTTGACTCAACAAGAGTCAACTTGAAGTTGAGTCAAGAAGTTGAGCCGTGTCGAGTTCTTCAACTCCTTTCAACAACACTCTGACAGCACCATCCAACTTTGTTGAATCCGAAATGTGCATGTGTATTTCTTGTCAACAAGTAGAGTCAAGTTGAGTGAATGTAGCCAATCAGTGGGCGGGTAGAAATAACGTGACCGTCTTAACGCAAGTGACCTGGGCAAAATCGCAGAACCAAAGCCAAAGGAGAAACCAGTCTCACGATGAGACAGTAACTTCAGTTCTTCCATAGAAATGGCTGGGAAATACAAATACTTTATAATACATTATGGAAAATTGTATTTGGTTTACTGGACCTAGCCATAATTCAATATCAATCTATCATATTGTTTACATGTGCGCTCCATGAGCGAATGTTGCATTGTGCAAATCTTTGTGTTGTCTCACTTGCATGTTATCTCGTCTGGCAAACAGTTCAGACCAGTAATGGATTTAATTCTCTTAATTGACATTTTTCAGAATATTTTTCAAGGTCCAGGAGGTTTAGTTGGAAGCTAGTCAAATGCAGCTCATTTCTGTATTAAAATAAACTGACTCAAAAATTCTGAATTTCTTTCAGCGGAATGTCCCTATTAAAGAGGCTGACGTGATTTGTTGGGGGCCTCGTGGCTGAAGCGGCTAGCATGCCAGTGCAGCGCAATGACCCAGGAACCTCTCACCAATGTGGTCGGTGCGAGTTCAAGTCAAGCTCATGCTGGCTTCCTGTCTAGCCGTACGAGGGAAAGTCTGCAGCAACTTGCGGATGGCCATGGGTTTCCTCCCACACTACTACTGGCCACCATTGTATGAGTGAAATATTCTTGAGCATGGCGTATAACACCAATCAAATAAATAAATAAAGATTTGATCTGTCTGATTGCACAATTTGATTTTCAAGTAAAAAGGTGACAATCCACTTAATCAACAGAATAATTTATGTCCATAAACCACATCCAATTGTAAAGGTATTTTGGGAAAAACAATGATTCATTGTTAAATCTAAGGCACAATAATAAGGCCATTTTGAAATTTCCACAAAATGAATAACCGACAGGCTGAAAGACAGAACTGTTGTAAATTAATGTGAAGTATAAAATCAATTAAATATAGACAGGCATTTCATGTGAAAATTGCTACTAGATTTAACTCCTTTGGTTTTTGGTGTCAGGTTGAGGTTTTAGCCAGAGGAACATTCAGGTCTCTTCAATCTGTCACATGAACACGTCTTTTTGTCCAAAACTCGAAGGAATTGAAAACCTTTGGATACAAAAGGCTTATAGTTCATAGTTGCTGGAATCACGGGTTATTTGCATACCCTCCTCGTGCAAGCTTCTAGAAATCTTGGGCGTGTGCTAGCTGTCTCCTTATCACAAATCTCACAGGATGTAATTCTATGGTAAGATCCATTTACACTCAAGCACTGGTCTGATACTCAGACTAGCTGACATGCACCGTATTCATGTTCATGTATCTAAAGAAAATCGGAGCGTGAATTTTTCTTTCTTCGTGAAAAGTTGATCAAACCCCGAGATTAACAATTAAAATCTTTTTATTAAATGAAGATAAACTTGACTGGCTTCCCAATATCCTGATTTTTAGGTTTCCCTTTCCTGTTTTTACGTAAAAATTTTTCTTTTTTTCAAAATCACATTTTAATTTTGTTTCCCCTCTTTCCTCATGTCCATAGGCAAATTCCTTTAACTTCTGGATGTCCTGGATTTGATTCTGTTATCTTGGTTGTACAGACACATTAGCTCAAGATATGAGCTTGGGGTTTAATGTCATACTTAACAATTTTTCAGTCATATGACGAAGAAGGAATCCTTAGAATGCATGTAATGTGCCTCCTTGTTGCAGGTCGGATTTCCATCGTTCTTTTATCTAGTGCTGCTTCACTGAGACGACTTACCAAAGGCAAGTAAGCCGGACGGCCCAAGCCGTTATTCTGATATGGGTCCAACCAGTCGTTGCACTATCCCCTTCATGCTGGACGCCAAGCGAGGAAGTTACAACGCCTCTTTTAAAGTCTTAGGTCTGACTCGATCCAGGATTGATCCTGGATCTACTGCTCCTGAAGCAGACGCTCTACCAACTGTGCTATCCGAGCCGGTTTCTCAGGAATGATATCCACTGTTGCAATCAAAACAATGTCTTCGATTCTTTCATTCAATCTGAACAATTACATTGATTACAGCTTCTAGCAGCCCTTATCTCCATGAAACCATCACAGGCCATTCTAATCCCGTACACCTTTATAGATAAAGACACCCTCTGCGGCTCATCATAAACCCACACCATAAAACTGCACAATAAAAAAAACTACACACATTTCAGCTGTTACAATTAATTCTTCAAACATCTGGGTTTTTGAAGCGGAGCTTCGATGCCATTTAAGCACGTTCATCAATTTGATTTGGGGGACATAACTATATACATTATTCTACTGATCTCAGAAAAATGTTCCAATAATACTGATAAAAAAATCTTTTCTACACTTTTAATGTATGATAGTTCTGTGCTGACTAAAGCAGAACGTGATCATATCACTGAATTTCAGTATAAAATTAGTCATTTAAAATCCATAAAGGTGACATAATTAAAAAAAATGCACCTAAAGAACAAACAGTTGAACTCACTGATTTTTTTCATTGATTTGATTGATGTTTTATGCTGTACTAAGAATACTTCACTTATATGATGGCGGCCAGCAAGATGGTGGGAGGAAACCGGGCAGAGCATGGAGGAAACCCATGACCATCCGCCAGGTTGCTGACAGATCTTCCCCACATATAGGACCAAGGAGGAAGCCAGCTGATATGCATAAGGCCACAATGAACACATTGGGGAGAGGTTCCTGAGTCTGTGCTCTGCAGACACGTTAATCACTAGGCCACCGAATCAGAGAGAGAATTATGTAG
Organism: Liolophura sinensis; assembly: GCF_032854445.1. Classification (NCBI taxonomy): domain Eukaryota; kingdom Metazoa; phylum Mollusca; class Polyplacophora; order Chitonida; family Chitonidae; genus Liolophura; species Liolophura sinensis. Next base: position 18,821,819 of record NC_088305.1, on the reverse strand, counting down.
AATTGTTGGTTTTCAATCACATTCAGCCAGGAAACAGTTTTTAAAAAAAAAAAAAAAAAAAAAGATTTACATACAGAATGTAGAAGTACAGGAAGGTTATTCAGAGGGGCACAGGCTTAGTTAAAGTACACATACTGTAATCCTTTTCGCATGTTTGCAAGGTGTTAATTTCGAGCATTTTCTTAAGGCATTACTCTATGTAGACTAACAAAATCATGCTTTTTGTGAAGCCCACCAATTGGCTAATTCAATTGATTTAGCTTTGTTTCAAACTAATACGGCACCTGTACTTTATATGTCACACTAAGAGTTGCTCTTTTATATCTGAAAAAGCTGAATGATTGGCTCATGGTTTAACACCATGACAAAGTCGGCTAATTAATGGATACTCTCAACATATGTCACATACCCATTATATTTCTCTAGTTATCATAAATGTGTTCACAAAGCCTGTTCTGTACATTTGACCAAGCTGAAACTTAGGAAATGCATTAGTACCGAGTCATATTAGCCTGTTATTGGTATGTCAGCTGTATGATTATGGTATGAGTACGTGATATGGAAATAAAAGGTTCCAGCCGACTGGCCATATGATCCAAAGATCAAACCAATCATTCCACATTCCCGTCCGATGAAAGCATTGTTGCATAATAATAAATGGAATGAAACGAACTGTGAGCTAACAGGCTTTATACAGTCTGTGCAGGTCGGCACAATTGATCAAACAGATGAGCACAGACTCTAAGGGGGGTAATCAGTTACCTGTTCACTATTCAATAGACACAGTGCCATTATTGAAACGACACGTGAACATTTAGAATCAAGACTATTCTAGCTTTTGGTTATCTGATAATTCACTGGCCCAGGTAGATTGCCCAGGCAGAATTAAAATTCCCATGGCAGAGTGGCCATCAATTCAGTTTTAATCTATTAAGCATGTACATGAGGATATAAAAACCAGCTTTTTGTTTACATGTGCATCATGGGGTGCAGTATTTTAATAAATAAATAAGGTTTTGAAACCTAACATTCAAGTTCCATAATTACTTCAATTTCCTTTTCTCATATATTTTTGGTGCGGAAACATTTTCGCACAAGGATAACGTCCTAACACCTTTCTGGGGCCTCCACAGCACAACTGCCCAGGAACCTCTCACTAATGCCGTCACTGTGAGTTCAAGTCCAGCTCACGCTGGCTTCCTCTCCGACCCACCATAATGCCGGTAGCCTTAGTATAAGTTAAATAATCTTGAGTATGGCATAAAACACCAATCAAATATTTAAATCAATCAAAGCACCTTTGTACGGGTAACAGAGCTAGCTCTTAATCAGGCAAAATGATTACCTTGATTACAGATGAAACTTTTGATCAAATACAGCATGTTTACCAATATTGTATGAAGATCCTAGCATTATCCTACATGTATGTCCTCTATGTGCTCCAGCCTGCAATCACCTGAATAAGTGATGAAACATCAAAATTCACTTAATTGGAGTTGTTTATAGAATTTGTACATAAATTCTCTATAAATCTCCCATCATTTTTATTGAAAAGTTCCTGGATAATCAAAGGGGAACATTCCCCGAGTTCCTGGATGATCAAAGGGCAAACATTCCCACCTACAACCGGAGAGGAAGCCACTATTAGCCACAAAGGCGCCCTTTTCTGCTCTGATAATACCTTGCTATATATACACCTACAGTCTAGCTAAATGTCTTATTAGGGCATGTGCACTGATCACTATGACATTCATTCGCAAGTATGTTAAAGTATGTTACAGAAAGCAAACGAAAGCTTAAAAGTACGCAGCTTTGTAGGATCTTCAGTCATTTTGCTTCAGCAAAAGTGTTTTGCTTAAGTAACATAATACTATACTTATGGAATGTTTGGCTTAAGTTTTGTCAGGAACCACTCCATCCTGAACTCAGGCAAAAAAACTCTGACCTAAGCAATTTACTGGACTTCCGACAAGTCAGATCATGTACTGACCCTGCTGGCGCTGCCTGGAATTCAATAAAACATAAAAAGCACAGAACGGAGGGCTTGCAGGGTATACATTACAAACCTGATGTTTGCAACTTCATGCCACTGTATTGAATAACCTAACGTTGTGCCCCTGACAAAGTTGCCCATTTTATGTGATTCTGATCGAGAGCTCTACTGATTATAGAAAGGTTACTTTGAGGCTTGTTGTGAGTGTGTGAGTGAGTGAGTGAGTGCTTGGGACTTAACGTCAAACTTAACAATTTTTCAATCATATGCTGACAAAGGAGTCCTGGGAGTGCATGTAATGTACGTGCCTCCTTGTTGCAGGACAGATTTCCACCGCTCTTATCTAGTGCTGCTTCACTGAGACGACTTACCAAAGGCAAGTAAACCGCCCCGCCAGAGCCAGTATACTGGGATGACTTAAAGAAGACAAGTAAGACGCCCCCCCCCCCCCCCAACCCCAGCCATCATACTGATATGGGTCAACCAGTTGTTGCACTATCCCCTATGTGCTGACGGCCAAGTGAGGAAGCTACCACTTCCTCTTTTAAGGTCTTAGACCTGTGACTCAACCCAGGACTCACCCTGGATCTACCACCCCCTAAGCAGACGCTCTCCCAACTCAGCTATCGGGGCTGGTGCGCTCCTGCTTAAAAAATGCATGTTTCAACACTAAAATTTTTTGGGGGCACCAATATTTTATGACATTTTTTTGCTTCTAAAAATACAACTTTTGGAGCAAAATTTGAAGTCATCCAATGTATTTCAGGATTTACTAGTATATGAAGACTACAGATACCCATTACTGACTGCTACACCCCACCTTCTGATAATACACAAGACAGCAACCCCTCCCCAAGGGCAGTTTATGTTACCCTGGCAGGACCACCCACCCACGAAGAGCAATTCTCTAAATGAATGAATTTCAGAGGTACAGCGTTCGTGAGACTGTCATGACTGATACATGTATACCTGCAGAGAGAGGATTACTGCTAATTAGTACAATCATGACGAGACTATATGCGGGGAAAATGACAGGAAGCAAGGGTCTCCAGAAAGGGATTATATTACACGTGTAATACACATCAAGGCTTTGAAATTCTATACACATGGAAATCAGCTAGTCTCCAGTACTCATCATATGGATGAATATGTTGTCTGACAAATGTCCCCCTCCCCGTGGACAAACAAACACAATTGATTTATTCATCTGATTGGTGTTTGACACAGCACTCAAAACTTCTTCACAAATATGACGGCGGCAAGCATTATGGTTTGTTGGAAACCCACGACCATCCACAGGTTGCTGCCAGACCTTCCTATGAGCAAACATGATTCACAAATACGACAAGTTCTGTCGTCGTCTAATATCCATGAAATTCACATGGCCAAAACTTAATCCGGCAAAAAATCTGGTGGGTTTTACATAAAAACTAATTGTAAAAACGAAAGCACTTGACTTCACGCAACTATATATATATATATATATACACAGTTAAATTAACTGGTTTTATGAACAAGAGGAATCCTTCTTTTCATACAGTCAGATTTTAGATAGCTCAGTAATATAAGCAACATATCTGTACATCATCCTGAGCCTAATGAAGGGTTTTGTACCCGGTTCTGTAACCTACGTCATTTAACGGAATAACATACACCCCTTGGGGTTTCTGTTCCCACCATAGCCATCATCTGTCACATCTCAGTATCTTGTTAACTTTTATAGCTTCAATTACTTGAGCATTTATTCAAACTGTAAAGTGCTTTTTTTTTTCTGGTGTATATACTTTCAATATCAAATATGGATACATGAATTCAGTGACATGTTTAGTACCGTGACATGTTTAGTGCCATGACATGGCACAGATAAACATGTTCAAGGCCTGAAAATGTCTTAAAGTTAGCTACATAGCTAAATGTAGCAGGGGCGAAAAAAAAAAAAAATTAAAACAAAAAAACCCCCGAAAACAGAATGAATGTCCTCATGTAATTCAGTTGCGTTCACACAGGTCATGTCGAACTGACTCAAAGCCACTTTCGCATTTAAATCATCTTAATGCAGCCTGAGAGTGAACAGGGTATGCGACATGTCACTTTCAACGGCTCGTAACAGAACAGCATAATGAGTATGCAGACTTTCACCTTATTCACAATTAGTCCTTTTTCCTTGCTCTAAGCTCTCAGTGCTGAGTGCCAAGGGTAAGGCAGCAACTTCAAGTACCATTTCTGAAGTCTTTGGAACCCAGAATTAAGTAACTTAAGTACAGACTAAATGAATAGTACATTTATTGCAGTACTCGTATTTCACTTGAATTTTTAATTTTTCATTTAACTCTGGCAGTGCTCAGATTTATGCTCTCGCCTGAAATATTTACTCAAGGACTTTCTAGGTCATGAAAAATTTCAATAATTTTTTGAAGGATTTTTAAGGGTTAGCTGGAACCATGGTAAAGTTAACTATTACAGTTATTTAGCAGCTAACCCTTCTGAACTGGCCACAGCCAAACCAGGAAGACTTGGATCTGGGCTTGCAGCCTCATAATTGTGGCAAGTAAGGTGATATGGCCGCAGAGACCAAATGCAATTCACAAAGTCCTTCCTGCCTGAGCCTATGTGTACATCACCCCCAAGGGGGACACAACCCTGCAGCCTCCTTAACATTCTGTAAGTGATACATCCTGCCCCTACTGTCACAGGAGACATAAATCACACTCTGGAGGAAGCTCTTGTTACATTGCCTTGAGTGGAATGTTTTACTGAAAATGGGCCCGAAATGAGAAAGCTTCAACTGAGTGATAGTCAGAAACTGTTCTCCATTTAGCTTATAACCCAGGGTGTGATATAACTATTGTACGTGTAGCATAATGACATCATTGTGTGCTTAACTGTGATCCTGAAAGGGGGTGAGGGTGGGGAGTGAGGGTGAGGGTGGGGCATGGGGGAGGGGGGTGTCAGTGTGGTCATTCAGGATTATTGGAATGTTAGGTACACATAATCTTAACCCCAAAAGTTTTATATATCATATCGCCCAGCATGAAGTTTTAGACAACTGTCAGTAACTGCACTGTGTCTACAATAGGTATTAGAAAAAAAGAGAGTCAAACACATAAATACCAGGGGAGGTTGAAAGTTCTTGGCCTGAGGTACTATGAGCCATCTATTCCGCTTGTTATGTAAGTCGCTAATTGAGCACCTCTGTATCAATATATAATTAATATCAACGAACAGGAAACATCACCATGTCCGACGAATTTTCTATGACAGCCTCAGGCCGAGGGCTCCTCAGATGTCCCATAGAGAACGTTTATTAATCTGTTGATTTATCTGATTATTCATTAATACATTCTTCAAGAAGGTTTCATTTAAATACATGTATATGAGTCAACTGGAGCGACTGTGGTAAACTATCATACCCCTCTATGCTTGGTACACGTGTACCTGACAAACCCCATGACTTCAAGCTGTCAGAGGTGTGAGTTGGATCTGAGTGCATAACCTCACTGGTATAGGTCTGACAGCTGCAGCGCACTTTTAACCGTCTGCCAGCAAAGACCCCCCAGAAAGTATAGATATATTTGTCTATTATAAGCTGTGAACACCACTGTAATGTTTCTACTTTAAAAATTAAATGATTAAATCGGTCATTAGTATTTATTTAATTAATTTATTTCATTGGTGTTTTACACCATATTCAAGAATATTTCACTCATATGATGGCGGCCAGCATTATGGTGGGAGGCAGAGCCCAGGGGAAACTCACGACCATCCGCAGGTTGCTGCCAGACCTTCCAACGTATGGCCGGATGTCACTGTTTATCATATGGTGAGCGAAAACTGTGGTCAAAATAAAATAAGCTGCCCATTTTCAAGAGCTTGATCATCAGTGTTCCCATGAACGAGGTTTCATTGCATTTGGCTTGGTACATGTAGTAATGTTAAGATGTAAATGTAGAAAATTTCTTAATTTTTACATTAAACAGGCAAACTTCAGGCATGGATTGAAAAGGACTTCTCAAACTTAATCTCACAGACAGTATTATTTGGTGCAATTATTGCACAGAACCATTGACCGATAAAAAAAATAACAGAATTTTCAGATTTGACTTGATTTATTTATTTATTTAATTGGTGTTTTACGCCGTACTCAAGAATATTTCACTTATATGACGGCGGACAGCATTATGGTGGGAGGAAACCCAGCACAGCCCGGAGGAAACCCACGACCATCCGCAGGTTGCTGCCTGACCTTGCCACGTACGGCCGGAGAGGAAGCCAGCATGAGCTGGTCTTGAACTCACAACAACCGCACTGGAGAGAGGCTTCTGGGTCACTATGCTGCACTAACACGTTAACCGACAGAACCACGGAGGCCCCCAGATTTGACTTTGGCTATATACAAACTAAAACATGCCCAAAAGATGTTTATCAAAATCAGATAATATTTGGAGGAGTTTATGCATGGAAAGAAAGTATGGCTGCTAGACAGATCCAAACTATAATATCCTTTGCTTTTAACCAAAACATGTAACTATGAACTATAGAAGGAGGTCAGAGGTTCATCACCAAACACTGTCCCCAAGAATTCATTTTCAACACACATAACACTAATCTATGAAGCAGAGCTGGAGAATTTCTCTACAATTTATACAACCATGCCACATGTCTGCATACATCAGTTTTACAGATTCGTTTTTCGGTTAAACTGACAAGGGACAGAGACAAACATGACCTGCATATAATCATTACATGCAGCGATGTGTACCTGTTGACCCTTGGGGGAACGTTCGGCTCAAATTCCTTGTGCAACACTCTTAACTACACAACATTTTTTTCCTATACCAAAAGAGAAAGGCTTTCATTTTTAAACCATAACTTTGATAAATTCTTCTTAGAAATATCTGTAGGCCTACTGAACCATTTATCAAAAAAAGACAGAACATTAGCTCCACTAGCAAACAGGAGTTAAGGGGGGAAATGCTGCCTGTTCACACATACTAAGCACCGAGGCAATTATTAGCTCCACTAGCAATAGCAGTTAAGGAAAAATGCTGTCCTTTCTCTCATATTCAGCACAAGAAAAAATATCAGCTCCACCTGTAAATGTAGTTGCAAAGAAAAGCTCTTTTTCCTCATATATTTACGCAAAATGAAACGAATCACAACAGAAAATAAGAACTCAAACATATAAAAAAGATAGGGACAGCGAGAGAAAGAAGTAAATAAAAGATTGAAGCTACAATTCAAGGTAAAAAATTAACATGCCTGAAGACTTTTCTTTTTTAGTTTTGTGAGCTTTAGAGTACTGCAGTTAGACAAATGCCAAATTACCGACTGCAGGATGAAAAGAGATCAATAAAAGGTCTGGAAGCCATATAAAATTAGCTCCGTTTGTGAACCTGCCCGTGGACATGTGATGCGAAGAACAGATACCTTCAGATCCGAAGACACGCCACCTTCAAGGTATACAAGATTTACATTGAAAATTACTCACAAATATTCCATCCAAACTACCCACAGGCAAAGTCAGGGCAAATGCCAGATCAATTAGAGTATGGCCTTATTTTTGTTTTCACTTTCTCTTTGTTCTCTTGAAAATGTTATCAATAGCATACTTTGACGATTATCTGTGTCATTCCTCAAGCTACTGAGAATCATTCATGTATGATAACATGGTGATGTGACTACACGTTTTGCAACTATGCAAAGTCCTGTGGGAAGTATGCAAAAGTCTTGTGGCAAGTGTGCAAAGTCTTGTGGCAAGTGTGCAAAGTCTTGTGGCAAGTGAGCAAAGTCTTGTGGCAAGTGAGCAAAGTCTTGTGGCAAGTGTGCAAAGTCTTGTGGCAAATGTGCAAAAATTAGGAGCCAAACTGTGTATCATGTTATATTATAACAATGGTCAGTTAATTTGCAGTTATTTGCACAGCGGTTTACTTTTGACCACTTCCATTGCCCACGAAAAGAATTACCTTTGTTTCATTGAACATTCCCGTCAAAATCTTGATTTAGACAAAGAAAATTTCTCATAATCTATCATCTTGAGAAAGATACCATGAGCTGTTTTCATAGGTTCATGGATTTTCAAAATTTCATAATGTATTCAGGTAATTTTCACGGCTTTTCCAGAGTCAAAATTCACATTTTCCAGGATTTAATCAAACTTTAAAAAAATAATAATACTATGCAGTCTAATACATAAAATGATCTTATTAGGTAACCTTTCTCATGAACACAGCAGTGCATCATACAATTTCAAAGACGCTGTAAAAAAATTTTTTTCCAAGACAAAATCTGCGTGTAACATGTACATACAAATATTCTAAGATAATCCTAGACCATACCTGTGCCAAGCTGGTTCTCAATTTCCAGGCCTTTCCAGATGCATGCAAACACAAAATGGCACTTTAAATTTCAAGGCTTCTGACAGTTATCAAGGCCCCGACTCTGAATCCAGAGGCTATAGTGTAATATCTATAAACCTACCTGTGTGAGTGTTTTGTTCTATCTCTTTTTTTAACTCCAGGACACTTGTCAGCTTGATTTCTCTCCGCTTTGGTCCTGGTTCCACCGTATTTTCCTCTTCATCAATAATAATGTTCTCCATCTCGCTTTCTTTCTTAATTCTGAAACAAATGACCCAAATTTCCAATTGTGCAAAAAAGAACATTAAAATGTAATACTTCGACCAACATTTAGAACCAGCTCCTATTAATTAAATCCAATGCAGTCGCTGTGATTTCAAGTCCAGCCCATGGTGGCTTCCTCTCCGGTTGTAAATGGGAAGGTCTGACAGCAACCTGTAGATGGTCAAGGGTTTCCCCCGGGCTCAGCCTAATTTCCTCCCACCATAATGCTGGCTGCCGTAATTTAAGTGAAATGTTTTTGAGTATGTCGTAAAACACCACTCAAATAGATCAACAAATAAATAAATAAATAAATACTAATTAGACAAGTTTTCCGAAGACAAGTACATTAGGTATGGATGATTTAAAATTAATAAATACAGGTAATTCGCATGCTATAAATTACATTGTTGTCAGCTGGCAGTCTCTTCAGTTCACGTGCAAAGCAAGTACTTATGAAGTCATATCCCACTGAACTACCTTTTAAGAATCTAACCAATAAGACCAGTTAAACTGTGAAGCTCGTGAAGCTCACAAAAATACAAGATACACAAAAATAAACCTGCTGAGGTCCACGTCCTACTATCTAGCAATAACAAAATATGCATTTATTTATTCGATTGAAGTTTTACATCATAATATTCAATATGGTGTAAGAAACCTGGGCGAAACCTTCAACCATCTGCAGGCTGCTGGCAGGCCTTCTTATACAGGACCAGAGAGAAAGCGAACTTGAGCTGGATTCGAACTCGGAGCGATCACAATACTGAGAGGCTCCTGGGTTATTGTTCTACCCACAACCCACAATATTAACAAAAGAAGCAAATGTTCTATTTTTATATACATGTAAAGGTACACCATCAGCTCTTGAACACATTGCCATCAGGTAACATCCCTGGATAGGAAAGCTGTCAATCATGCACAGACAACTGTCCAATTATCCTATATCATTATCCGGAGAAAGGTGAACAGCCGTGGAACAATGACAGATGAGCAGGATGTATGTGAAATCCAAAGCCAAACTTCTGAGCTATCATTTACAATTTTTTGAAGTTATTGTCTGAGGATAAAGTTAAAAGGTGAATGTTCACAATGGTCATATTGTTTTACATATATGCACAAAGACGAACACAAGTTCCAGCCGTTTGGATGACTAATTTAGCACGGCTTCTTGTACAAGTAGATGATCAATGGATAGAGGAGCACAGTATCAAGATATCAAGTTGTCATTAATACACATTAAGATAGAGGAGCACGGTATCAAGATATCAAGTTGTCATTAATACACATTAAGATAGAGGAGCAAGGGCTACAGACACATATCAAGTGGCCCGATTTTTCCGGTAGATGCATTTCACGTTGCCAGCTTTCCAGTTTTGTCTTGTGATAAGGTTCCAGATACACATCCAATATTTTATCAGTTCTGAATTTTGTTTCATGCCTAATCTTTACACCAAAGCTGAAGTCAGTCAAAGTTCCCGTTAAGATGTGATAACAGCTGATGTTTCTGCGATGAACAATAGGATGTTAACGGATGAGAAAGCCGTGTCAGATGAATGAGCTTCATGTGTCAATCTGTTTTCTATTTATTAACGTCACTGATGTTTAACGCAATGGCAGCTAGTCTTACGGATCGAGGAAACCAAAGTTAAGGGTTGTAAACAAGATGCCATTATTTGTTTTCTCAAAAACATAACACATAAATATTAAGGAACCCTGTACCCAGGTGGTTAGTGTGCTTGCACAGGACAATGACCCGGGAGCCTCTAATCAGTGCAACCATAATGAGTGAAAGTCCAGCTCAAGCTGGCTTCCTCTCCAGTCTTATGTGGTGGGCCAGTATTAACCCTGCGAATGGTCGTGGGTTTCCCCCAGGCTCTGCCTGGTTTCCACCCACCATAATGCTGGCTGCCACTGTGCAAGTGAAATATTCTCGAGTATCGTAAAAAATACCAATCAAATAAATAGACATGAATATTTGTAGAAAAATTTTTTTTTTTACCACTGCATTATGAAAGTATTAAGGGGAATCTCCCTGTTCGTGATGTGATGGCGTTCATCTAATTTAAAATAAAATTTTAGGCTAAAACATGCCGTGACAAAGGTGTTAATTTTATTAATGTTTTATATCCATGGGTAAACTTTCATTATCACCATACTTCCTGAAAAGGTGACAAAGTTTCAGTTTAAATCTCATTTTTCCCAGTATGAAAGGATGTAAAAGTCAAAAAGGCAGAGGTTCTATCAGCTGGGTATTCCTGTTGGTTGCTTATGTTTTTGATAGCCTAAGGAAAATAGATTTGCGGACAATTTTGCTTGGAGCTTTGAATGTTAGTGACTTGGTCACATTCATTAGGTTAACCTTATAAAAGGTGTTCATACCTTGGGGTATTAGTACTCCTCTCCCCAGGGCTTATTTCCATGAACTCGTCACACCCACCCTGTGACGACACGGACTGGCTGGTAGACGCCGCCGGCTTCAGGAAGAATGCATCCAGCTTCTGCTCTTTACTGTCCGTTCTCACCATGCTGTGGGCATACACTTTCGCTAGAAACAAGAAAACAAAGCCATGGAGACAACCAGATGTCCATTAGTAAACTGAGCAACTCAGAGGCCAACTGACAATGAAATTATCATATATTACAAACCTGACAAACTTTCCCACATATCAATGTGATTCACACGATTTGCCCGATCTCACTGCCCGGGGGTGACTTGACAACAAAAACACAGTCCATGACACTTGAGGATGTCTGTGTTGTTTGGCATTCGATGAATCAGATCAGATGTCTTCCACAAGTATGGTGACCATACAAACAAGGATTCACACACATTGATTTACGAACTGATATTGGATTCGTAAAATCGAGTTTAAAAATGAATTTTCTGGTCGGAAACTGAATATTTTTCTCCGAATCGCTGCGACCTCTGAATCGGAGCGGTCCACCCATAGCTATAATGAGACAACTTGCAGAACAAGCCCTTTTTAACTCCACACAAGTGATGCACAGTAAACTGGAGGATCTTAGATTTCTTTATCTGCCTTAATTGCTGGTGATCATGTGATTGGACACACAAAGCGATTAGCCTCATGGGTGTGAAAGTCTAGCTGATAAAGCCACAGTGGACACTGAAACCAGGAAATAATCAGACCTTGATGCGGGTCAAACTATAATGGCTTTCTTATCAAATTATCTGTTTTGCCTGGCCACTGTTTTTGACTGCACCTTAAGTTTTATCTTCATTTTCTTTTATTTGCCAAATAATAGCCTGTATAACGCTGCAAATGTCACGTTAACCTATCTTGTCTCTTACATTTAATGTGGCATGTTGTTGTAGTTTCACAGAGATTGCATCGGCTTTGTCATGCTTTCTCCCACCATTATGCTGGCTGTTGCTGAATAAGTGAAATGTTCTTGCTTGCGGCAAAAAAAAAAAAACAGCAATCAAATAAATAAATAAATGAAGTAAATATTTAACTACAGTATCTCCACCTGTCAAATAATAGGAATTCAAATTAAGAGTCAACTGTGCAGGAATCCTGGCAAAGTCTACACACTCAGTCAGGACGAGTACAATGACATACGGTATCACCTGGATCATACAACGACAACATTATGTTTTATACAAGCAAGAACTATTCTGTTAGCCAGGGGCCCACATGGGAGATCAAGCACTAGATAACTCCTCTGTACAACAAGTTTACCTTGTGGGCCCTAGAGGCCCTACCGAGTTCCTAAACAGATTAGCGATCCTTAATAGTATAACTTAAAATGTCAAGTGGTCTCTAGTGCAATGACTTAATGACACTGAGCATCAAAGCTGAACGATTCCCCATTGTCAGTGCCAGAAGGTTTATAGTATCTGCTACAATTACAGGGCCCAGCAAATTACTGTAAATGTATGAGTGAGTGCTCGAGTGCTTGGGGTTTAACGTCGCACTTAACAATTTTTCAGTGATATGATGAAGAAGGCATCCTTAGAGTGCATGTTATGTGTCCCCTTTTTGCAGGACGGATTTCCACCACTCTTTTATCTAGTGTTGCTTCACTGAGACGCATTACTGAAGGCAAGTAAGACCTCCTGGCCAAGCCATTATACTGATATGGGACACTATCACCTTCTTGCGACGAAGTTACAACTTTCTCTTTTAAGGTCTTAGGTGTGACTCAACCCAGGGTTGACCCTGGATCTACTGCTCCCGAAGCAGACGCTCTGCCAACTTTGCTATCGGGCAAGTAAAAAATTTGTAAATGACAGTCATGTTTCAGCCATCATCACATTTGAATTCTGCTTCCATATTTACAGATTTTTATTCAACCTTTATCAACATTTCTAACTCTTTCCACAAAGTTCACATACCCTGCACTGCACACAGCATTCAATTATACAATGCGCGTGGTTGCCATCATGTAAGTGAAACATGCCATAAAAAAAAACACCAATGAAATATTTATTTATTTATTATTATGCTGCACTCAAAAATATTTCACTTATACGACGGCAGCGAGCATTATGGTGGGAGGAAACCAGGCAGAGCAAAGGGGGGAACCCATGACCACCCGCAGTTTGCTGGCAGACCTTCCCATGTACAGCCCGAGAGGAAGCCAGCATTAGGTAACCTTGAATTCAGTGACTGCATTGGTGAGAGGCTGCTGGGTTATCACGCCGCACTGGTGTGCTAACCCCTTCTGCCACAGAGCCCCCCACCCCCACCCCCCTTTCCAATAAAATAAAATAAAATAAACAAATGAATGAATACAATGAGTACAATGTAACATTCTCCCTAACAGTTTACTCTGTGCCACATGGACATCCGCTAACCCACCTTGTCATTCACAATCAAGCAATGTCTCAAATTAAATGATATATCTTACCTGCTTCAGGCTGGTTGCTAGAACCCTGGACAACATCATTCAATAAAGGAGCTGCACTGGGTAACAGAGTCTGAAAACAACAGAAAACAATACCTGTACTGTGTTCGTTTTGGTTGATGAATTAATTGCACTAACCAATATTCAGATTTGTGCGTGTACATTTGTCTATCGTCGTATTATCTCCGTGATCAGTTGGCCATGTTCCCAGCTTGAAACTTCCTGATTAATGTATTTCTGAAAGGTAAGCTGGGAAGAATGAAACAGATCTCAGAGCTAATTGTCCATACACATGTATCCATTTTGTGCATGTATCATACATATATGTACCCCAAATTTCGGTAAAGAAAAATATTATCTGATCTGCATGATATTTTATAAATCCTGTAAACGTAAGATTTCATTGTATAAGATCTCACTGTGAAAGATCTCACTGTGAAAGATCTCACTGTGAAAGATCTCACTAAGATCTCACTGAAGATCTCACTGTGTAAGATCACACTGTGTAAGATTTCATTGTGTAAGATCTCACTGTGTAAGATGTCATCAAATCTGTATATCTGTTTTCACGTTGCACCTGAAGTTACACTTTACTAGACAAATTCGTGCAGAATTTATGGTGCATCTGCAGGTTTTTGTCGATGTTTGTATACTGGTATAAACTGTATGAGAAAGCAATATCTCAACAATAAACTGTATGAGAAAGCAATATCTCAACAAGGCACACATGTAATACGTAATACATAATAAATTTATTTATTTATTTGGTGCTTTACACTGTGCTCAAGAATATTTCACTTATACAACTGCAACCGTTACCAGCATTAAGGTGGGAGGAAACTGGGCAGATCCCAGGGGAACCCATGACTATCCCCAGTTTGCTGGCAGACCTTCCCTTGAACAGCGGAAGAATAACAAATCCATGAAGTTCTCACAGTCTAATATGTGTCAAAGAATTATTATACATCAATTTTTAATCTTGCAAATGAATGGTATTTGGTGTGAGAATATATATTGAAATAAATTGTTTAGTTTACTACTGTTTGGGATATTCTCTTAATTACATTAGAAGATGAAGAAAAATATGGAATATACATATAAAAAAAGCCTCACAATTTGATTGTAACATCACACCAGGTGTGTCATTACAATTCTCTATGTACACCTGCATAACGACTAATAGCAATTAGACAACATCAAAGCACTGTATCCATATGACCAGCTTCCTAACAAAATCATAATCTCATGTCCCGAATCACACCAGGTGTGCCAAAGCAATTCTCTATGTACATATGTATACTGACTGATAACAATTAGACAACATCAAAACACTGTATCAATATGATCAGCTTGATAAAATCATAATTTGATGTCCCGAATCACACCAGGTGTGCCGATGCAGTTCTCTATGTACATATGTATACTGACTCATAACAATTAGACAACATGAAAACATTGGGTATTTATCAATATTTGAGGAACAAATTGATACAGAGGAACCTGGATTTCAGTAGGGCCGTACACAAACGGGTGCAGGCCCTGGTACCTTGCACAGAGAGTTTGCATTCCCTTTCTTTTTAAGTGTTAGCTCGACAGGGGACATGGATTTCTCTACACATGCAAAACTGACTGCAGCTGTAGTAATAACTGGAAAATTCTTGAGTATGGCTGCCAACAGCCATCAAATATAGACTCATCAACTGTTGATTATTTTGACAGGTGCTTTAATGCGGTCAGGAATTACAATTAAAGGCCATTTACCGGGGTGTGCGTCACATGAATATTCATACACGGTATACGTTTGGTGTACACCTGGTTTTAATACAAACCTTCAAAGACACTTCAGCGTAAAAAAAACCTGGGTGTTTTAAAAACAAGGTGAAATTATACAGAATAGTCCAAATAGTCCTTGTGAGTTCGTCCTGCTCATGATAGCTTCCTCTTCAGCCATACAAAGGAAGATCTGCCAGCAACCTGTGGATGGTCATGGGTTCCCCCGGGCTATGCCCACTTTCCTACCGCCATAATGCTGGCCGATGTCGTATATATAAATAATTTTTATTCTTGAGTACAACGTAAAACACCAATATAAAAAAAAAATAAATAAATAAAACCGTTCTTGTACAGCATATTTTCAGGAGACCACAGAACTAAAATTTGTCATTGTTATACTTTTACAGTTTTGAATGGTATGATATATGTCAGGATAGAACTCACAATGTTCACCATGCACGGATACCCGACTAGAAATTGGGTGCAAACAATTCTGTTCTTACAAATGCTTTTGACATTCCAGCGTTTTTGAGCCCTACTTGATTATATCATATTTGCCAGACTCATAAGGCATATTATCACATCACACTGAAAAATTTTTACGGAAACGGCTGAAAATTTTGTTTCTGAAGGCTCTTCAGTGACAGGAGTTTAATCATTTTGAACAATTATGTTGACACTATTACAGACGATTTCTTTCGTATCCTTTTTTCTTTCTACCTTTTTCCTCTATGAAATGCATGGAGTCACACTTTCATTTATTTATTTGATTGGTGTTTTATAGCCTACTAAAGAATATTTCACTTATCCGACGGCAGACATCATTATATACTGTGGGAGGAAACCGGGTGAAACCCATGACCATCAGCAGGTTGCTGTCAGGCCTTCCCATGTACAACGGGAGAGGAAGCCTGCATGAGCTGGAGTTGAACTCATAGCAACGGCATTGGTGAAAGGCTAAGAAGCACTTTTAGAGATAGTGTTTACATAAAAGTGGATTGATGGTAAAGACTACAAAAATACATATAGGCTAATTTGCGAGGGTACCAAACAAATTATTGATTCATGAGAACTGACAGACATATATGTATACCTATATCTAGAATCTACATTGATATCCTTCAGTCAAACCATTGAGCAGCCAGATGCTGAATAAGCACTGGAATTTAATTCTCTGTTTTATTTATTAACCAAATGAGGTAAAAATTATCCCCAATTGTTGGATTTCAAAAGTGAAACCGAAAGATTTTAGAGTTTCTTGGGTATGATTCAATATGACAATGTACAGTCTTACACTAATTCCTCAACCTTTTCACATATGAAAGATCAACTTTCCGTGCAAATTATTCACTTTTTTAAAAATTTGACATTGGTTAGAATGGCCAATTTCAGGGCTTAATTCACAAAAAGATACAATTTTATCAGCAAACACAGAGTAATGCCTGAATATTCCTGAATATAAACATCTTGCAAACATGCGAAAAGGTTGAAGAACTACAGTATCATTAGCAGATGGGGAGAAGCCGCAAAAATAAACAAAAAAAATTGAATTTGTGCGATACCAATTACAGAATGACACACGTCTGACTGCCCTTACAGAAAATGCCTTCGTAACGCCCAGATGAACACAGTAGTTAGGTATGACTATAATGGGCGTGGGTAGATGGGTGTATTCCTTTCATTGGTGTTCAATTATATTTATCATTATTTCTGATTTGCAGATCATTATACGTTTGTCCCCAGGTTTTCGTGTGGGGGAGGAAAACATATAATACTGACTATTATGTGCTGTAAGTGGCATATTCGGACATTAAAGGGAGGCCATAAAAACAACGGGATCTTAATTGTAAAATACTGGGTACTCACACACTAAAGATTTCAAATTTCCAGGAGATTTCTAAGCTAAATTATATCGCAAGCCTAAAAGTATAAATACCATATTTTTCAGGCTACTGGGATTAGTTATCCCCGAGTGATACAAGCTTCAGATAAGGTATTAAAAAATACACTGTACGTAGAACTTTTTACATATCAGGGATTAATACAAATTCAGGAATAATTCTCACCATCAACTTTAGGTGTTAAGGGTGTTGGTTTTTTTTCTTTGGAAAAACTGAATACGCAACAACATACATACGTACTCCAAATACTGTAATAGTATCCCTGGACTTGATTGTTATTTTGTCCTACGATAGTTATGTCAGGTGAAATGATTCACCTTGTATTGGGTAGTGCGAGGCTGCACCATCTGAATCTGTATGGCCACAATATTAATTGTGGAAACAGCCAGGATCTCGCTCGTTGAGAACCAAGTCTCATTCATAAAAATTAAAGGTGGTAAAATATGTCAAATACTCAAAACAAATTCAGAGCAGAATTCATCTATCAATGCTCCACTATCCGATATCTGGCAACGGGCCATTTGCCAATTTGCAACCACAAATGCCATAACGGGCCATTTGCCAATTTGCAACCACAAATGCCATAACGGGCCATTTGCCAATTTGCAACCACAAATGCCCTAATGGGCCATTTGCCAATTTGCAACTACAAATGCCCTAATAGGCCATTTGCAATTTGCAACCACAAATGCCCTAATGGGCCATTTGCCAATTTGCAACCACAAATGCCCTAATGGGGGACCAATTTCCTACAGTACATACTCTCCAGATTTGCACACCTCTCTGGAGGAGGGGGCATTTTTTTTTACACCTGTGAGGTGGCGATGATTGAAGCAAGACCTTTAACCATTACTCCGTAAGGAATGGATTAGCACCCACAATGACACAACCTATCACTTTCTATCACAACATCATAGTGTCTTTTATAGGACGTCATCATGGTGAGGTAGGAATTAAAGGAACATTTGATGTCAACAAAATGACGTCAAGGTCCTGCAGCCAGGCGTTTGACAGCTAGGTTCCCACTGTTTGAACAGTGGTGGGTGAGGGGGTTGGGGGGAATATAATATGAAAATTAAGTGAAGGTTTGTGTGCTTGATAAGTTAAATCTGCATTTACAAGTTTTTATTCAAGGTACATGATCCAGGTTAAGCACCGCTTAACTGTAAAGTACACAGTGCTTAAAAAGCTAACTGGTACTCTTTTTTCCCAAAATATACGGTACTGCACTAAAATTTAGCCCCCTGTGAATCCACAGGACCTTTGCCCAAAATCTGTGGATTATGAAATGAAATTTAAAAAGAAACAAAATATTTAAATTTTTGCACAATACTGTAATTCTTCAAGCTTTTGGCATGTGTGCAAAGTGCTTTATATTCAAGTGAATTCTGATGGCATTATTCTGTATGTGTAGACTGAATAAATATCTATTTTTAATGAAGCCCTGACATTGGCCAATCCAACCAATGTATTTCTGTCTCACAAAATACACTTAAAAACATACATAAATTGCACCGAAACTTGCGTCAAAAGTTGAGGAAATAGGGTAGTTTGAATTAAGCCTTCTGTAAATCCAGCATACACGCAAAATATATTTCCATCCTACAGCAGTTTTAACATTGGAGTTATCGATTTCTGGAACAGTGCAAGTAACAGACTGACTATAGACAGATAGTGCTGTCGTAAAATAACAAACAGTTAGCAAACCACTGTAAATTTACTTAGGGTGTACATGAAAGGCTCCCAGTAACAATTCATTTTCAAAGTACATTGTAAACAGCCATATCGCGATCAACAAAGAAGAATAATCGTGCAAAAAAATTAGCTTTATTTTCAAAAGTAATGTCTCAGCTTTAAACATCAAAAGCCACTTTTGCCTATGACCAAATCACATTTAATTTTTATCTTCCCACCCCGACCCCCACATATTTCTGTCTGAAAAGAAACCCAGATACTTTTTGGGGCGATAATCCAAAAAGATAAAAGCATCACAAGTTTGATATCTTCTGAAGACATGAAAATGTTCCAAGCACTCCGCACAATTTGATGCAACCTTAAATTTCGCATTTATTAAACCTTTTAGTGCCCAGGCCAATAATATTTTGGTAAAAACAAATAAAAAATTTAAAACTAATAGATACTTAGCAGACTGAGTCAGGAAAGCAAAGAAAAAACAAATCACTCATGTCAATAAACTACTGTCCTATATAGTCACAGAAAAATAAATTAATTATACTTTGAAATTAAATCATTTATCTAAACTTAAAAAAAGCTCTGTGCATAAAGACGTATGTGCAATGGTAATAGAAGACAAAGATAGCTATGTGTCAGTTACATTAAAGAACTCTTGAAGCCTTTAAAGATTAAAGAACTATGTCCACAGCTGTATGAAAAAACATGAAAGATCTTTTTCTGATGTATTAAAGTTCTACAAAACTATTTCTATTTTACACCACACCTAAAAATCAAATAATTCCTGCAGGACAGGTCCTAGATTTTTATTATATACATATTGTTATGTGCACGACTGCCGTCAGCTTCTAAATTTAGCTTGCCACTGTTTACATACGCTGAGTTCAGAGCCTGCTGCCTGCCTCTACCTTAGAATGTTCCAGAGTACGCTCAGTTCGATGCCTGCTTGTTTACATCAAGTGTTCAGGAATTTTCTTATTCTAGACAATTCCACCAGGCCTATATAAGATCTATAAAAACCAGGTCAAAGGGAAGAGAACGGAGAATTATTGAGAGTTTTGGATGCTTTATTTTGGTGCCTTTATAGCCTCTGGCTTTGTTATATCTCCACCGAGCACTTGTTCAGTCTGAACTTGTATATTTAATTTGTGCTCTTGTATACACAGTGCTTATTAGTACACGGACCCTGTCTGTGGAATTTTGTGTATATTTCGTCATACACTCAGTTATACTGTGGATTTTCCCTCTTGTGAATTTGCCTCTGAGCATTTACGCCTGTGTGGTATATATTGTGGAATATATGCGTCCGTTTGGACTTGACACCGTTGTACATGTAAGTACTTTAGTGTTTGTATAGATACTACTATCCTTTCTTGTTAAACTTAAGTACTTTAGTATTTAGTAAAAGTCTTGTTATCTGTTCTTGTTCAATGTAATAAATTGTTGTAAAATAAAATCTGCTGGTTTTGGTTATTTTTTTGTGCGGCTAAACTGTCGTGTATTTCGAACAAGCCATCTCTTTATAATACAGACAGTTTGGGTCGTAACAATATATAAATGCAGATCATCAAATTTTTTCCCCACATACTTTTTTTCCAGACTGCCAAATTTCAATAATTCCAAAACGGCATGTCTATTTGTGAGACTGGAAATGAAAAACCAAAAAGATCCCTAATGAAGTCAGAATATGGACTAGTGGTTAGCTCAACATGTACCTTGAAGAAAGTTAATTATTGAAAATAGCCAGTATATCCTTAGAGATGGCATTGTCTATGGAGGGACTCCACATACATGTATGTATCTCCCTGTCTGAATGATGGCATTGTCTATGGAGGGACTCCACATACATGCATGTATCTCCCTGTCTGAATGATGGCATTGTCTATGGAGGGACTTCATATACATGCATGTATCTCCCTGTCTGAATGATGGCATTGTCTATGGAGGGACTCCACATACATGCATGTATCTCCCTGTCTGAATGATGGCATTGTCTATGGAGGGACTCCACATACAGGCACGTATCTCCCTGTCTGAATGATGGTATTGTCTATGGAGGGCCTTCACATACATGCATGTATCTCCCTGTCTGAACGATGGCATTGTCTATGGAGGGACTTCACATACAGGCATGTATCTCCCTGTCTGAATGATGGTATTGTCTATGGAGGGACTCCACATACATGCATGTATCTCCCTGTCTGAACGATGGCATTGTCTATGGAGGGACTTCACATACAGGCATGTATCTCCCTGTCTGAACGATGGCATTGTCTATGGAGGGACTCCACATACATGCATGTATCTCCCTGTCTGAATGATGGCATTGTCTATGGAGGGACTCCACATACATGCATGTATCTCCCTGTCTGAATGATGGCATTGTCTATGGAGGGAATCCACATACATGCATGTATCTCCCTGTCTGAACGATGGCATTGTCTATGGAGGGACTTCACATACAGGCATGTATCTCCCTGTCTGAACGATGGCATTGTCTATGGAGGGACTCCACATACATGCATGTATCTCCCTGTCTGAATGATGGCATTGTCTATGGAGGGACTCCACATACATGCATGTATCTCCCTGTCTGAATGATGGCATTGTCTATGGAGGGACTTCACATACATGCATGTATCTCCCTGTCTGAATGATGGCATTGTCTATGGAGGGACTCCACATACATGCATGTATCTCCCTGTCTGAACGATGGCATTGTCTATGGAGGGACTTCACATACATGCATGTATCTCCCTGTCTGAACGATGGCATTGTCTATGGAGGGACTTCACATACAGGCATGTATCTCCCTGTCTGAACGATGGCATTGTCTATGGAGGGACTTCACATACAGGCATGTATCTCCCTGTCTGAACGATGGCATTGTCTATGGAGGGACTTCACATACATGCATGTATCTCCCTGTCTGAACGATGGCATTGTCTATGGAGGGACTTCACATACATGCATGTATCTCCCTGTCTGAACGATGGCATTGTCTATGGAGGGACTTCACATACATGCATGTATCTCCCTGTCTGAACGATGGCATTGTCTATGGAGGGACTTCACATACATGCATGTATCTCCCTGTCTGAACGATGGCATTGTCTATGGAGGGAGTTCACATACATGCATGTATCTCCCTGTCTGAACGATGGCATTGTCTATGGAGGGGACTTCACATACATGCATGTATCTCCCTGTCTGAACGATGGCATTGTTTATGGAGGGACTTCACATACATATATGTATCTCCCAGTCTGAATGATGGCATTGTTTATGGAGGGACTTCACATACATATATGTATCTCCCAGTCTGAATGATGGCATTGTCTATGGAGGGACTTCACATACATGCATGTCTCTACCAGTCTGAACGATGGCATTGTCTATGGAGGGACTCCACATACATATATGTATCTCTTAGTTGGAACGATGGCATTGTCTACGTGGGACTTCAAATACATGCATGTATCTCCCAGTCTTAACGATGGCATTGTCTATGGAGAGACTTTACATACATGCATGTATTTCCCAGTTTGAATGATAATGAAACAGAGGAAAGTTCCTAATAGTGAAAGAAAATTATTCACTCCGGATCTTCAATTGTTAAAGTGAATGTACCTTCAGTTTAAAAATAGCTACAGATCAGCTACATGTAGGTTCATGTGTTTTATTGACTGGACTGCTGGACATGCTAATTAAGTTACCAGTACGAGATGCTGGTTGCAGCTAAAAAACAGTGTCACAAGTCAAAGATTCTCCCACAGGTACGATGTTTAGCTTGCATGATTAATGTATCGGCCCACCTCTTAAATTCCAAAAGGTGAAGAAATATAAAGGTTTATGGGTGTAGGAAAACTGTGTACTGCAGTTCAGCAACAAACCACTTCTTTTTTAAATTTTTTTAAACAATTTTTATTCTAACTAAAACTCAAACCTCAATAAAAATACGCTATATGTTTTATTCACATGAGAAACAACAGAGATACTTTATCTTCATTACCATACAATCAATAAAAGAACTCAAGCATGACTGTTCATACCTATACAATGTTAACATTATGATACAATAAATATAGTTTTGATCAACTGCCAAGGGTTAGCTGATGTTATAAAAAGAAAGGATGTTCAATTATATGTTCACAAGATACACATATTGATGAAAAACTTTGAAAAAAGTAATCCGCTCTGAGTGGGGAACAGGAACACAAATTTGCCCTTTTAGATCTAACGCTCCATGGGTCGCTATTTTATATCATGATAACTTGGATTACAAAATCAATGCGCTGGAAAGAGATGTGAATGGTAACTTTAAGAATGACTTTTCATGATACTAAACTAACTTTAGGGAATATATCAGGTGGGCATAAAAAATAGGCTGTACTTTGATGTTGCATTGCTTCAATATCCTTTGTTCAAACCCCTGCAAACTTTAGACAGTCGAATCGCATGATTTTGTAACTATACTGACCAATTTTCTTGGTTGAGTAGTCTGTACACAGGGGCGAAATTGAAAACACAGCCTCAAAAACGCACGTTCCGGTGACCCACATTGCATCACTTGTCAGGTGTCATGAGTACAGCGTACGCTGCACGTGTGTGACACGCTTCAATCAAGACACGCTGTCTGGCAGTTTCTGGAAAAACCCTTCTGCCAGATAGGCAGAAGTTTTGCTGAATCAAGATGGTTTTCTCTGCGGCGGACAAGGAATTGATCACCTTTTCAAGTAAAACAAGGGAGAACATCTTTTTGAAATGTCCGGAACATGTGTTTTTGATTCTATTTTGATTTTGGTCCCATGAACAGAAATCTTAAAGGATGAAATTGAAATTTGGTTTGTATACTAAGGACATAATGGCTTTTGGGTGTGTAAATTTTTAGAAGCTGATGTAAGAGGGTTTCGGAGATATTGAGTGTCAAAGTACAGCCCATTTTTTTTACGCCCCACCGATATATGGCCCCCAATACTGACAAACCTGGTTTTTATCTGAACTTAGGCTTATTCAAATATTTGAAAATCAGCCTACTATCATATGTGGTGATTGGAACCTTGTTTTATACCCTGTGAACAGCACTGACAACTACAAATATGTTAATAACTTTCAAGCTAGAAATTTAGTTATTCAATTAATACACAGTAATGGATATATAGATGTTTGAAGAGCTTCACATGAAAAACAAAAGAAGACATACATGGCGATGTACAAATCCACATACACAAGCATGATTAGATTTTTTTTATAACCACACTATATATATATATATATATATATATATATATATATATAACATCACTACAGTTGCAGACATTATCACTGATACTATTAAAATGTAAATTAAACAACAGAGGTAAATCTTACTGGAAAGTTATTTTTCTTTAAGATGTAGAATATATCAATCTTGTTAACAGAGAAATAATTCACACTGTGGAGGAATATGCAGTCCTAGTATATAACATACGTGAATTACCAAATGTCAATCGCCCGTATCTACAGCTAAAGATAGAAGATGACTTGTTTTTAGAAATTCTCTTGTACAAGATCAGAGGCACCACAATAAAACACTCTTCTGAAAAGAAAAAGGGAATCTAGTCTTGAAAAAGAAAATGAAAGATTAAAAAAACAGATCGAAAGAGATTTTCTGAAAGCCTCCCAGTACACATTAAGCACATTAGGGCAATCTGAAAACAGAACTTGGTAAAATCAGAGAAGAAAAAATAAATGGAAATATAGCTACTAAAGCAGCAATGTCGGGGTTCAAGCCGATATTGCCAGCCTATTGCCAACTGTGTCACTTGCGGTTACTTTAATGGTGTCCATGTATAGATGCATAACCAACTTAATTAGAAAGACTACATTCTTCGTAGTCATCTGTACATTGTAACTACACTGTACAGCATGTATACGTAGATGTGCCAAATGGAATAAATCGACCTTTGGACAGCTCAACGATAGAGTATATGTATTGCGCTTTGCACTCCGTGATTTTTAGCTTTACAGCTGTAACAGTTTTCTGTCACGTGACCTGCAAATATGTGGGAAAATGCATTTTTTTTCACGTTTTGATAGCAATTTGTGACAAAATGTACATCGCACAGCAAAACTAAGACCGGATTCGTGATCAGGAGCTCAAACGACGTCAGGTAGCATGTAAAGAATTTTAAGATTCAACTTTTTTGTTTTCCCATGGCATCACACCTTATGTAATAGTCAAAGCCTAATTTGTACACATATTGCATCCTTTTTCTGTTCAAAAAGCCTTCACAGAACGCTGTTTAAGTGTGCTAAATTTCAAGTTAATTGGACTGTGCGGTTGGAAAAAATGGCTGTCAAATGTTTTTACCTCAACCCATAATGGCTGTCAGATCAGGTGACTCTGGTCACCCAACTTTTTACTCTTAAGAGCAAATCTCCGAGTCTATCACCTGCCTAAGTTTCACATATTTTTGTTGTGAAGTTTTAGCTGTAGAAGTTTTTCAATTTTGAAAAAGGAAATAATAGTGATTGTTTTTTTTTGGCATGTACTACTTCCAATTTGCTGACGCCACTTCCAACTGTGTAAAAGTTTTCTACTTGCCTTGGGATAATGTTAGGCCTTAAGATTGCATCTCTGGCTTCATTGGTTAAGAAAATATGCCCATTTGAAGTATTGATGACATCACATCTGGTTTTGCAAAATTTGCATATTTGGAATCAGCATCCAAATCTGCCTCAGATACGACTATTTGTCCGACTTTTTCTTTGGAATTGTAGAAATCATTAGCCAAAAAAAAAAGAATTTTTGGTCACATGACATTTTCACCCAATAGCGAGCTTCTACAATTTTCAACAGAGAAAGTTCTCGTTCTGAAATTTAATAAGCCTCGGCTTTGTGAAATTTCAGTATTCGCATCAGCCGATCTGAAGATGAAGAATTTTTAAGAATTTCATCAAAATCCAAGATGGCCACCATGTCATGTGACTCTATCTGCTCAAAAGCTATGATGTACAACATCAAGTCCTATGACAAACGTTAAAATTTCATTAAATTCAGACTGATAGTTTTCTCTAGAAACACGTCACAATTTTGGTGAGAATAATAATAATAATAAATTAAATAAATAAAACAAATAATCTGAACAGATACAATAGGAATTCAAGCCTGAATGGCTTGAACCCCTTATTATAGAACGATCAAAAGCAGAACTAGCAGGCCTGGGATAGAAACCATCAAACAATTTCCTTGGTTTAGAGAGAGCAAATCACATGAACAGGGATAATAATTATTTTGAGAATAATTCTCGAAAGCACTAAGGAAACTTTTGACAGATTAAAAAATTAGGATGGAAGAAGAAAAATATTATGGTGACCAGTACAGTGAGCATATACATGTACATGTAATTGAAAAAGAAGTAAAAATCTCATTAGACGAGGTAAAAGAATTAGAAGGTGCAACAAGACATCAGGAATGTTTTGAGGAATACTGCCAATATTGCAAAATCGCATGGACTGGATGGTTTAATTATCCTTTAAATTCTTTTGGAAAGATTTAGGTTTCTTTGTTTTAAGGACAATTAATAAAGCACATGAAGCTGGAGAACTTACACTGTGTCTAAAATATGGAGTTATTTGGCAGCGTTCCCATGCAGCATTTTCTCTTTCGCAGTTTTCCTTATGTAGAGAACACGGTAACGGGCAACACCCACAATTTTCCACCGTTTTCAACGAATACCTCAGTATTCTAAAAACACCAAATGGACACTCAGGTCAAATGCTATCCCAAACGACTCTGCCCTCTTTGATGAGACGGTGAAATCAACAGAGCGTGTCGCTCAGCCCATTAATATGCACGGCTAACTTCTGCACATGTAGCTGCCGAATAACACCGATCAGCAACATAAGCCCTACATGCGCAGTCTGTATACAGAGCACTGCCGCCTTTCATCGGGTATGGTGATTTTACAACTTTCAAATGCAATAATTCTTGTGCAATTACCTACTGAACAAGTTGTGTTTAGCTACACAATGTTATCTGGTGTTTTTTGTATTACAGGTGATCAACATCGAAGGTAAAATGACATCCAGGAGTGCATAAGATCTATACCTCACTGTCCAAAACATTCACAGATATAATCTGAAATGAGCTTGCCTGGGAACTTGAGCAACTGAGTTCCATTAAACAAAAATTTATACATTTCATCAAACAAAGGAGAAGTAAATAGGGCTCCTTTTAGTATCTTTGGAGCAGGCCCAGGAAAAATGATTTCCCCTGTTTATCTAAATAGGTACAATGTTTTATGTCCAGCTATTAAATAGCTGTTTATGTATGAAATAACTTTTATACACATGCATATGAGCTGTAGACGCATTGATAATGGCAGATCTATTGGCGGGACTACTTCCAAAGCCGACTGCCTTTAGCCGGTCAAGGTGTTTCCCGCTGAGCAGTCTGCTTTCACAGCAATTCGCGGACCACAGCTAGAGGACTGTTGATCCGAAGATCCGAAATCGCAACATATATTTCTCCCTTGAGCTAACATTCTTGGTCAAATGGTTAGACAAGATGAAGATATTGTAGGCATATGTATAGAGGCCACTGAATATAAAATAGAGCAATATGCAGACGACACACAGCTAACTGTTGACGGTTCTGAGATTTCACAAAAAAGATCTCTTTCTGTATTAGACCCATTTTTTAAAATGTCAGGGCTGAAAATTAATGTCAAAAAGACAAAAGCTGCATGGATAGGTTCCATGAAAACTTCAGAACCAAAGTTATGTCAGGACGTGAAGTTAGATTGGGTTACAGATTTCAACATATTAGGAATACATTTTTCGACATTTAATTTAAACGCAATCTTTAAAATAAATTATCTAGCAACATCTGAAGAACTTAAAGCAGAACTCTACAAACAGACTAAGAAATTTAACATAGCTTGGGAAAGCCACAGTCATTAAACCCATGGCTCTGCCCAAATTAACACGCCTTTACTAGCCTGCCATCCCCACCGCTAATTCATATCCAGGAATTAAATTCCACTTTTTGCGAGCTTGTATAGAATGGCAAAAACACATAAAATAAAATGAAATAAATGAAATATAAAAAGTGAAGGAGGGCTTCGTATGGTCAATGTCGGTAACTATATTAACAGCCTTAAAATATCTTGGGTAAAACGTTTGATCTCTGATGACAGAAATAGGGCCCGGTTACTTTACGAAAATTATACACAAGAAATTCAACACCCCTTTTGGAAAGAGACATTTGAAGCCTGGAGAACTCTGAGAATTAAGATCACACCAACAACACTGTCATATATTTTAGATGAAACGATATGGTATAATTCTCACCTGAAAAAGCCTACACTTGTAAGAAACTGGTATGCAAAAGGTGTGAAATACATAACAGATGTTAGATATTGGAACAGCAAAATTTTGTATTTTTAATAAACTGAAAGCAAAATTATAACACAACCGATAGATATTTATACCTAGACCGCTTAATCATATCATTCCCAAATGAATGAATAGATAAAAGATTCAACCTTCTATTATTAGTTTCAAACTATATCGTCCCTCTCTTGCCAGGAGACATTGGAAATATCCCAGATATTTTCATGAGCGTTCTTTCTCGTACAGCAGAAACAAAACTGAGGAATTTTCAATACAAGCCTTTCCCCTGCATCATCTTTACAAACTCGCAATTTTCACCAAGAGGAAAGAAAGATCCTGATACCTTTAGTTTTTGCAGGATGGAAAAAGAAACCATTCAGCATCTATTTATTTTCTGCCCAGCGGTAAACTCTTTCTGTGAAGAGTTATGAACTTGGTTCAACAATACCCAAAGGCTACCTAAAAAATTAATAACTTCAAAAATAATAGCAGGACGGGCCGCAATGAATGTTTAATAAATTTCATTATAATTTTTGCAAAGAAATATGTATATAATAGTAAATCTGGAAATACCAGATTCAATATGAATAATTTTCTTCACTTATTGCAGGAATAATACATTATGGAAGCTACTATGAACAACAGTGCTAAATTATTTGATAAAAAATTTGTCAGCCATTAGAGGTCAATTTTACTAATTAGGTATATCAATATGGAGAAAATTCCTTGTAACAAACCACAAC
Source organism: Liolophura sinensis (assembly GCF_032854445.1). Classification (NCBI taxonomy): domain Eukaryota; kingdom Metazoa; phylum Mollusca; class Polyplacophora; order Chitonida; family Chitonidae; genus Liolophura; species Liolophura sinensis. Next base: position 18,792,847 of record NC_088305.1, on the reverse strand, counting down.
AGCCTTTCCAATGTCAATGTTTCTTCCGTAATGTATGTATATATGTAGGTATTTATGTTTGTATACATGTTCATGTTATCTCCTTGTAAATACGTATGCCTCGAGGCACATGATGTCTAAATGTAACATGTCTATGGACTATGTATATATGTTGCAGCTCATGTAACTCACAAAAAAAGTAAAAAAAAAAAAAAAATAGGAAAGTTTGAAAATCATAACTTTTTGTTTTAGTGATGGTGCACAACCGAGATATCACAGTTCAAAGTATCATAAAGTAAACCTACTCATATATTGATGATCGAAAGTGCTGCCATATGTTATAACCCCAAGACATAACAGCTTCAGCTTACATCACCTGAACCCTGTTTTGCCCATTAACCATATGTGTACAGGGTACAAGTGACGTCACGTTGTGTTTCCGAGTGCTCTCACAGGTACGAGTGACGTCACATTGTGCTTCCCAGTGCTCTCACATGTGCGAGTGACGTCACCTTGTGCTTCTGAGTGCTTTCACAGGTGCGAGTGATGTCACCTTGTGCTTCCGAGTGCTCTCACAGGTGCGAGTGATGTCACATTGTGCTTCCGAGTGCTCTCACAGGTGCGAGTGATGTCACCTTGTGCTTCCAAGTGCTTTCACATGTGCGAGTGACGTCACCTTGTGCTTCCGAGTGCTCTCACAGGTGTGAGTGATGTCACCTTGTGCTTCCGAGTGCTCTCACAGGTGCGAGTGATGTCACCTTGTGCTTCCGAGTGCTCTCACAGGTGCGAGTGACGTCACCTTGTGCTTCCGAGTGCTCTCACAGGTGCGAGTGACGTCACCTTGTGCTTCCGAGTGCTTTCACATGTGCGAGTGACGTCACCTTGTGCTTCTGAGTGCTCTCACAAAGAGTTCCTTACGACCACAGTTGATTTCGAAAGTTACCGACATGGACAGACATGTCAGAAAAAAATCTGTTTTCAAGCCTCTTCCTAAATAAGTCTTGTTATATTATTTGCTGTCCTTTCTTTTAACAAATAATAATGATGAATGAATGATCATGACGTTTTATGTCAAACTGGCAGTTTTTCAGCCATAACATCCTCTTGAGAACATGTTAAAACCAGGATTTTGACATGATACATTGTTGAAAATCAGATCAAAGAAGAAAATATAGAGGCTGCGTATTGCGCACAGCTTCATTTTACAGTATAATCTAAATCACAATTCGAAACATGTTTTCATCATTGATCAGACAAAATCACAATCTAAGGGACCTCAGGTTTGTAACAATGACTCAGTGTCTACCACAAACATGACTGAGCCGTTTAACAAGGAACCAAAAAAAAAACACACACCAAACAGCAGGGTTGGTAGACACAACTCTTTTGTTTCAAAAACTTTCAAAGACAGCTCATATTTCACTTCTTTTTATTACTGATCCTCCAAGAAATATCCCTCGGCAGATGAAAAAATCTTACAGACAGAAAACCAGCAAGGCTGTCATTATTTATAGCAGTGTTGTCTCTGTCATATATCAATTGGTTTGATCTTGTTATCACACAACTGAAAGAAAACCACTGATAAATTCTCGATAGATACAAAGACGTGGACGACACCTCAGCTGTTGTTGTTTTGTTTTTTTTATTAGAAAAATGTAATCTTCGGGCTATTCATGTCATGCTTGAAACTGAGCCATAATTAAAACATGCAAACCACTGATAAATATCGACGAAGAGAACAACTCTCGAGTTGTTTAGTTAATTTATTGCCACATGCAGCATTTAAGGCGCTTCGCACCTCAAACTGAGCTTCAACAACATTAAAAAGGAAAAAAAAAAAAACAAAGAAGAAGAAAAAAAAAAACACTTCACAGTGGGGGGAAAAAAGCTGATGTAGGCATTAATTATTTTTTACAAGGCAAATCTTTCAAATGCATCTCTAATACCTTAGCTCTGTTTCTGTCCGAGTTTAAGATGTCCTTGGAGGACTCAGCACTGACATATACACAAGAGCTGCAAGGAAGGAAGTAAGTCTGTTGAGAGAGATAAAACTTCCAGGTTGTTTGTCAGTGTGGGTGGGTAGTCTGAGAGGTCACGATGACCTAAAAGACCACGGCTGATTTCAAGGGGAGGTGGTCAGGAACACTCACAGACTAACCATCAAAACGGATGACCTCTACAGAAGACATCCCATGTTAACTGATTTTCAGTGGCTCCGGCCTTTCCTTTGCGCAGTTTAACTGTCACACTGCCTTAGCGCTAGTGAATGACTTTTGAACAATGAACCCAATTAAAGTCTGAGAGTCGAGGACAAGAGGACACTGGGCATGGACAAGAGAACACTGGGCATGGACAAGAGAACACTGGGCATGGACAACAGGACACTGGGCATGGACAACAGGACACTGGGCATGGACAAGAGAACACAGGGCATGGACAAGAGAACATTGGGCATGGACAAGAGGACAATGGGCATGGACAAGAGGACACTGGGCATGGACAAGAGGACACTGGGCATGGACAAGAGGTCACTGGGCATAGACAAGAGGACATTGGGCATGGACAAGAGAACACTGGTCATGGACAAGAGGACACTGGGCATAACATGCATAAGGTAGAGGACACTGGGCATGGACAAGAGGACACTGGGCATGGACAAGAGGACACTGGGCATGGACAAGAGGACACTGGGCATGGACAAGAGGTCACTGGGCATGGACAAGAGGACATTGGGCATGGACAAGAGAACACTGGTCATGGACAAGAGGACACTGGGCATAACATGCATAAGGTAGAGGACACTGGGCATGGACAAGAGGACACTGGGCATGGACAAGAGGACACTGGGCATGGTTTAGCTTCTAGAAATCCGGTTCTATACAGACCTTTTGTAATGCCTTGAAAGTAGGGTTATTCACTTCATGATCACCTTTAAGGTACAAACTTTGAATACACGAACTCGTCAACAAAACATGTATTCTGCTATAAACCCAAATTACACAGCTTCACATGAAAGCTGATTTATTTGCGATAGAGCATAGGCACTTGACACTGAGGAGAATTCACAGTCCCTTCTACCCTAAAGGCTTCATTGTCTAACAGGTAAACCCAGTGCAGATTAAATCAATTAGCATCTTTCATGGGATGACAATAAAAAAAATAGCTGTGGTTTATGGTAAGCTGCTTCACATGACAAGACTACAATGTTTTGCCATCCAGATCAGTTATTGCCCGTAGGTGTTGGGCAAAAAGGAAAACAACAAGGTTACGATAACAGGAAGAGTCGGAACGATCAAACGAAAATATACTGAACAAAAATAGTTCCTGATCAATAGCATCAATAGCGACAGTTGAGTAAGCCAGGGTTGGGCAGCCTTTTCACAATAGGAATCATGCAGCCATTCAACTCTTCATAAGCTCAGTCAGCAACCTCGCCAGAGGCAATCCTCTTCAGACTGATTGATTGCGAGTACGTTTGAGTGCTTTGTCATGTGGGCGTCTAATGCACATTAGATCTCCGCTCGTCCAGAACCTGTTTTACCACAAGCTGTTGCAAGGCTCTATCAAGCACTACAATTGGCTACCATGCTGACGTCTTCACCATGTGTGACTTTCAGGAATGATGCCAGCACAAGCTTCAACATCTAAACAGACATGGGAACACCTAAGGCTATTACAATAATTGAGGTAACCTGTACCTGACACATAACTATAATGTAATTGAGACAACCTGTTCCTAACATATAGCTGGTGTTAAACTGAGATAACCTGTTCAGACCTATAACCACATGTGTATTGTAATTGACATTACCTGTTCCTGACATCTAGCAAGTGTATTTGAGATAACCTGTACCTGACCTATATCTAGTGTAATTGAGATAACCTGTTCCTGGCACATAGCTATAGTGTAATTGAGATAACCTGTTCCTGGCATATAGCTATAGTGTAATTGAGATAACCTGTTCCTGGCATATAGCTATAGCGTAATTGAGACAACATGTTCCTGGCATATAGCTATAGTGTAATTGAGATAACCTGTTCCTGGCATATAGCTATAGCGTAATTGAGATAACCTGTTCCTGGTATATAGCTATAGCGTAATTGAGATAACCTGTTCCTGGCATATAGCTATAGCGTAATTGAGATAACATGTTCCTGGCATATAGCTATAGTGTAATTGAGATAACCTGTTCCTGGTTAGCAATATAAATGGCTTCAATCATGTGTTGCATAAATTTTGCTTAAAATTAAAAGTGAAAGAAATTTTCAGCTTTCTTGTCCAAAAAAAAAAAAAATAAATAAATAAAAAAATAACATAAAACAAATAAAAAAACCCAAAACAAAACATGAATGTCCCTTTTTTTCGTGCCAATAAAGGTATACCTTTATATACATTCCATTTACATCATTAATTCCTCACTTATACTGGGACTTAATGGCCCTTAACAAAACAAAACCACATTTGTCATTTGCAGTCCCCACCTCATCATGAAATTTCAAACTCAAATAAAATTTTTCATGTTTTAAGTGCCCCGACATAAATATTTATTTCTTTGCTGTTTTGTGAGTCATGTAAAGCATAAGATTTAACAAATATTCGCTTTATAGGGAGGATATATTGGCAGGATCCCCAAAGAGGTATCAAGTACCATGGAGCAGTGGCTGATTTTAAACACATGACCTCATGACAAGGTCAAGGTCACTTTGTGTAGAATCTATACAGTGGTTCTCTCAGGCAGAGATGGACTAGGGGAACGTAATAGCCTACCAGCTGAACAAACTCATCAGACACCATGTTTATATATACATAACATAGAATTCTGTGAAATGCCAGGTGAGACTGACATGATGAATAACAGTATAGCAGTAGTGAATTCCTGGTTAGTCCCTGTAAGTGGAGTGCCATCAGTGGTAAATTGATTGTACGAATACACTGCACATGGTTATTTAGAAGATGTAGCTCCAACTTACCCAGCTAAGCTGGTTTATCACCAGCAACCCAAGGGATAAAGCACCCCCCCCCCCCTCCCCTGCACCGCTATCTCCTCCCCATCCCAGAGATCAAAGATATAGCCAAGACTATGAACTAAGAAACAACCTGGTCCCTTGATGCCTACTTGCCCCATTGTCCCTGTAAAAAATTATGTGGCTTGCTAAAGGCCACTGGCTTTGTCAACTCCTCTGGTGTCTCTTGCTAAAGGCCACTATCTCTGTCGACTCCTCTGGTGCCTCTTGTTACAGGCCACTGGCTTTGTCAACTCCTCTGGTGTCTCTTGCTAAAGGCCACTATCTCTGTCGACTCCTCTGGTGCCTCTTACCAAAGGTCACTATCTCTGTCGACTCCTCTGGTATCTCTTGCTAAAGGCCACTATCTCTGTCGACTCCTCTGGTGTCTCTTGCTAAAGACCACTATCTTTGCCGACTCCTCTGGTGTCTCTTGCTAAAGGCCACTGTCTCTGTCGACTCCTCTGGTGTCTCTTGCGAAAGGCCACTATCTCTGTCGACTCCTCTGGTGTCTTTTGCTAAAGGCCACTATCTCTGCCGACTCCTCTAGTGCCTCTTGCCAAAGGTCACTATCTCTGTCGACTCCTCTGGTGTCTCTTGCTAAAAGCCACTACCTCTGTCGACTCCTCTGGTGTCTCTTGCTAAAGACCACTATCTTTGTCGACTCCTCTGGTACCTCTTGCCAAAGGCCACTATCTCTGTCGACTCCTCTGGTGTCTCTTGCCAAAGGCCACTGTCTCTGTCGACTCCTCTGGTGTCTCTTGCTAAAGGCCACTATCTTTATCGGCTCCTCTGGTGTCTTGCTATCTTGTGAATGAAAGTATTGTGGACTGGCAATTAAGGCCCTAGAAATGTCTTTAATAGACATTGGTCCTTGTTTGAATAACTCCCTGATCTATAAAATTATGTACGCAATAATAGCAGAAGTCAGTGCAAAGAATTTGAATAAACAACCAATCAGTTTCAAGAAAATCACTTTAAGTATGTAAAGCTCATGCATGGTTAAGGCTAGTTGTTTCGATATTGATCTAACATTCCAGAAAGTGAACTGAAGTAGGTTGCACTAAAATTTTTATCAACATCGGACAACATTTAGAGCAGATATGTTGCAAAGAAATCTACAATCCACAACAAAATCATGGGATTCAGTAATTAGCAATATGCATGTATCATGCTGTTTTCAAGCTTGATCACATAAAATGCGACAATATTGGTAGGAGTTACTGCCTGCATGGAGATAAAAATGTGACAAACGGACAGAGCCGACAGATCTAAATCAATATTCCTCCCTGCATGAAATAATCAAAGTCCTAATAAAGAATATTATGCTAATGAAGGTCAGCAGGTCATGGGTTTCAAGCTAATACACTGTACATGTATGTAAATATTTGTCTGTTCAGGACCTCCCCTGGCTCGGCTGTCTGGACTGCCTTGATCTGGACTATGTAAGGCACTAGCCTGCCAGCCCCAGTTCAACCTGATGTCAAATTCTGGCACTGAATATACTTCTGCAAGACTAGCAGCTGGAATGGTGTTTTAATAGTGTTTTTCTCCCCCACTCCCCTCCCCCCATCGGATCACAAAGTGGTCTTTAATGGAAGATAGACATAGTCCTAACTTCAAAACAGTTACTTGTGTTTAACTTGTGCCTTAAGTACTTTAGAAATTTAATGCTATACGTGGTCTTACAGTAATTCCATGGAAAAATTAAAAACTGGAGTTTAAATTTAATTACATGTGTTCTGGAATAATATGACAAGTTAAGACTAAGTCTATTAGGTATCTTCATGATGCGGGGTATATGAGTCAGTGCAAGTCACATTAACGTATATACATTTATAAATACCTTAATTCTTCTAAAATTTGGGACATTTATTAGTAGTGTTGAAAATAGAATACTACATTTCTTTACCAGCCTTTTGTTTATTTATTGATTTATTTATTTGATTGGTGTTTTACGCCGTACTCAAGAATATTTCACTTATACGACGGCAGCCAGCATAATGGTGGGAGGAAATGGGCAGAGCCCGGGGGAAACCCACAACCATCTGCAGGTTGCTGACAGACCTTCTGACCAATCAACTCCTGTATTATCTGGACTGGCAGTATATCCATGGGTAGTCATGTGATTGCATACAAATCAAAGGTACACTGTGATGAAAATGTGCATGTGATTCGTGAAGATAGATGCTTGTACGTAGCTTGTACCTCAAAGCCTGACTGATCAAGAACAGTAAGAATTTATGATGATCATAAAAAACCACCTGCGACCACTTTGACTGGCACGCAACTGTTGTTGATATCTTCAGATTTATCAAGATTTGCCAATAGTCCCCATGAAAGAGCCAGGAGATAAGGAAGATCATACAGACCACTAACCAAAAGTAGGACAAAAAAAAATTGATCCATTTATTTATTTCATTGCTATTTGACGTCACACTCATGAATCAACATAAGTTTTATGGATGGATGATACCAGAGTGCCCAAGGCTGACCACTTTATTCTATGTGGCAAGTAATACATTACACTGATCACCTTTCCCATGTGTGACCGGTACACCATACTGTACACTGCAAGCTGCAGTGATATAGACTCCACAAAGGTAAGACAAGAATCTATCAGCACAAAGGTAAAATGTCCAGCACAGCTTATAATCAGCACCGGTTTGGTGAAGCAGACCATGTAACTCTGAAAATTCACCAAGGGAAAAGCTCAAAGCCAGAGTGGAGAGCTGTTTGTCCAGTGCATGGATATGCCTTGAGCTACAGGACATGTCTGCTGTGTCCTAGGTCTGAACAGCTGGACTGCTCCCTTATCCAATCCTGGCTAAGCTGCCTCTCTGCTGAAGGATGAAGACTGGCTGCCCAACAGCTGGAAGCCAAACTCAGCCTCGAGGACAACAACTTTTGTTACAGTCTGTTCACATAACTCAACATTTTACTCTATAAACTCCATTTACTAATCTAACTTGTACAAAGTCTTATGGTTCCTTTTCACTTTGTTGGCATGGAAATTTTTCACAGCAAGTCTTTAATATCACTCAAACAGATGGTACATCGTAATTGGTGAATTTGCCATGAAGTTCTTTGTTCGGTCCATACATTGTAGGCCTAAGCGTACAAACATATTTGGTGAGTTTCAGCAAAATAAAACCGTGAGAGTATGATCATGTTGATTTTTCATTTTGAAATTTTTATACAACACAAAAGGCCCCGTAGAATTAATAAAAGATTCTAAAACAATGGCGGTTCTGGCCTGGCTATGGTTTTCTGCATCAAACATGCAAGACTCACCATTTGCTTATGCTGGTTACATAGGAATATAATTCCCTTTCACACCGTTCATTTGTATACCAGTACACCCAGACATTATTACACCTTACCAGTGTAAACTCTAATGATGTGAATAACCACATTCATTGTGTGGAGAATGAGGTATCAGTCTGTATAAGCGACCGAGTATTCAAATATAAACAAATGCGGAGTTGGTACCGTATGCAAATCACAATCAAGGGACCCGATCTGACTACAGATGTATTTTACGACACCTTCAATGATTATGAAATCACTTAAATTGCTTCTGCCTGTCAGTGAAACTTGTACGCAATTCGCTGTGGAGGTCTGTGTGAATTCATTAAAGTCTGTCTGCTAGGACAGAGTTGGTGAGAGATCTTCACTGAGGAGGTGCAGGTGAATACACTGAAGTCTGTCTGCCAGATGAGATTTGGCGGGAGATCTCACAATGACTACAAGTCACATCAAAGGACAATTCCCTCCCAATTCAGGGCAAGCCAGACATACTGTCCCCATCAGCCCAATCTGATTGCCTTCAGTAGCTGACAATGAAGCTCACAACAGTGATTCTTTCCATACATGCACAAGTGTATAGGCCTACATACCCTGCACCCTGTTTCTGTCACACAAAGTGAATAAACAAAACTCTGTCCAAGGATTTAATTCAGTGTATAGCTGACAAGTTTAATGTACAGTTTGAATTCTTGAAGAAGCGAAGGTCTTATATTCAATCCATGAGCCTGCAAGGTTTATAAGTGTTTCATCAGCCATAAAGAAATTTTCTTTCCTACATGTATCGCAATATTGAAAACATTTCAAACAGGAGTCTAAATTTGCAGCCATCCCCCCTCCCCCTATATTTTCATATCTATCACATCTGAATGCAAAATAGCATAGCAGTGTAGCCCACATTGCCTCCACCCCCCACACTTGAACCCCTTCAGTACAGGCCTACATGTGGGAAAAATTCCTAACATATTTGGACTGAGCTGCCAATCAACCATTATTCCCGCCTAAACCATACAGTTGTGATTATTCCAAGGGGCGGGTCACTGAAAATAAATAATATAATTGGTCAATGTTGAATTCATTAAGCTGTCAGATACAGACACGTGACTGTGAGCTGGCAGGAAATGTTAACCGCTTATTTACATTAATACACTGTTTCAAAATTGTCACATGTATGTGAAGCTTGTAATAGGTGTATTTCTGTGTATGTACCCATTTCCACACCTGCCAACACCATATTCAGGTATGACAAATTACAAACATTTAAAACCCAGCTTGCAGTCTGAATGTTTCCAAGCTGCAAATGCTTTTATTTCAACCTATTTTTTTTTTTATTGCTTAGTCAGGCGTGTAAAATGTCTTGGATTACAATCTCTGTGGATTTGACAAGACAGTTGTAGCTTCAGATTTACCTCACATGTGATTATGAGACAATATGAGACTGACTTGTCATCTACCAGGCTGATAGACTGTTTGGACCAACAGGTTATGCCTATATAGCCGGCTGGCCATTCCTAGATATTGGACACTAACGGCACGGATCCCACATCGGCATGCCACCTTTTCCGATCCGCCATTCTGGCTTAAGAGCTCTTCCCCAATTAACACTTTAGAAATTCTAATTCCTCAAACACATATGAGATAGCAACTTTCTGTGCAATTTCTGGACATTTGTAATTTTATTTTGGAGACAAAACTGCATCGATTGGATTGGCCAATTCCAGGGCTTCATAATTTCAGGAAGTATAATTTTTTAAGTGTCTACAAAGAAGAACGTCTTCAGAATATACTTGAATAAACACTTTGCATTCATGCGAAAAGGATGAAGAATTACAGTATGCACATTAAGTACAGGTAAGGCCTCCATACCGTGTCACTTGAGTCGATAATTACTCAGCTAGCAGACCGTACCACGCAGAGTTAATGCACTTTCCCAATGCCAATTTTACAAGAGCTTGGGACTTAATGAATTGTGTAAGTCCATTTAAATGACTCGGATGGTTTTTCTCCGAAAAAAACCTATGAAATTGCAGGCAGTCTCCGAAAAACCACTGCCTGTAGTGAAAGTCAGACTGAAAAAGTGCCAAAAGCTATTTAAGGCAGAAGATTAATGAAGGTACGACGTGGATTGCGTCTTGTGTTGGACGTCTTCCTGATGTACAGGATACTTAAGGTACTTCCTCAGAAGTATATGGTATGTAAAAGCGCACTTTCAGAAGCACGGTCAACTCGTAAAAGTTTTTCTGACAAGAAATTAATCATACTTGACAACAAGGGGATGAATCGACCAGAATAGAGCAAAATGTGTCACCTGAAAAATGCTAACCTTTAACTGAATAACAGTGCAATGTGCGTGCTTGTACACAGCCTGGCTTGTAATTACTAAGCCGAGAATCTAAAGCTAAAACCATCTGCCCATTAAGGCACCTTCAACAAATCTCTCACATCACTACCAATTACCCTACTTCTTCACCCTTTTATACAACCACTGCGACCAATATTTTGAAACATTCTGAGAAAATTATGAGTTGTAGAGAAATAATCTGCCCAGTTTTATGAAGCTTTCTTGAACAACACTGGGTGCTTGATTCTAACATGTGGTCTATAAACACAGTTGAGGTTTTATTTGTTCTTTTCGGAAAGAACTGCAACCAACCTATCAACGGATTAAACTTCACCACATTCCTTTGTTTCTCTGAGTGTGGTTTCATGCAATAGAAGAATGAACAAGAAACTCGTGTTTCCACTTGCCAACACCATATGGGCAAAAAACCAAATACACAGTGATTCTATTGAAATGTTTGAAGAGACATAATCTAGTTTAATTGTATTAATTAAGTCACTGATCAGGTAGATGAAATCCTTGTAACTGAACACCATTTAGACTGTCACTGCTGGTATCTGCAGTAGAGTTGAGCAACAACGCTATATAAATAAACCTGGCTGGTCACATAAAGGCAACTTTTCATACCCATTATGATACATTCGCAATGCCACCAGGCTTCCAAACTTTCCTTTTACTTCCTAAAGGGTAACTAGCTGTTTGAGATAATCAAATGGCTAACTTGATGATAATGATACATTTGAAAGTTCAACTCTCAAGTTTTGAATCATTTTACTTGTACTATTTGGCTGTGTTTTTTGCGATTTAAAAAAAAAAGGAAAATTTTTTCCAAAAAAAAAACAACAAAAAACAGCCCAGCCTATTTACTAAAATCGTTCTAATAAATACAAAACAAAATGACTTCATTTCTAATTTTTTAATCACTTCATTCTTTTAATCTGATAAGAGCCTAAATCTAACCGTGAATTATGTGATTGGTGTTGAATGTTGTAAATACATACAACAGTAATTATTGGTGGTTCTAAGACACTGAATACATGATCTTTTCACTTACCTTCTACAGAGTTGTACTTGGCTGCCTGGACCGGTCATTTGAAGTACATGTAATATATATAACATCCAAATAACCAATATTAGGACAGTCTTGAAGTCCCCACCATTCCTTAAGGCTATTTTCAAAAATGTTTGTTTCATTTAACCCTATTCAAAAAAAAAAAAACATCCTCATGTTATTTGTGGAGCATTTCTCCGGAAAATCTTTAAAATTTTTTGTTTAACTTCAAGTCTAATTTGCCCTTAAACTGAATAATTTGGCAAAAAAAAAAAAATTCCAACCCATCTTCTCAGGAAAATCTTTTAAATTTTTTTTCAACTTCAAGTCTAATTTGCCCTTACACAATGGGCAAATTTTGACCTCCCCCCCCAAAAAAAAATTCCAACCCACCTAACAAAATGTTCGAAATATAGTGTCAGGCAGCATGAAACAAACATGTTTGAGGATGGCCTAAGTTACAAGAACTTTCCACAAAGATTGCTACAAACAGAAAAGATAGGAAGAACCCATTACCTGCGTGAAGTATGTTCTGGAGGAATTAGATAGGAAGAACCCATTACCTGCGTGAAGTATGTTCTGGAGGAATTAGATAGGAAGAACCCATTACCTGCGTGAAGTATGTTCTGGAGGAATTAGCCCCGAGCAGCTTTGTCTCCACGGCTCGCACGATCGCCTCGATGATGGCATCTTCATGCAGGAAGTGAACTTCGTGCTTGGTTGGATGGACATTCACATCCACATTCTGTGGGGCTATTTCCAGGCTGTAAGTACGAAAATACAACACTTACACAGCACTAAATGACCATGAATATCCTCCTCGACAAACTTGCTCATTTTCCCTCATTCTGAGAGTTCTATAGCTTTTAGAAAGGTGTTTTGAGGTTTGCTTGGACCATGAGATGATATTATACTGGAAAATTGTAAGTTTCAGCACCAAAAACAGTATTTTGTGACTGTTACTTGCCTTTAAAAAATGCACATTTGTGGGCCAAATTTGAGGTCAATAGCACATTTTTTAGTCATCACGATGAACACATTTGCTTGGATTGTTCATAAGGCATGCAATCATCAGCATGAACACATTTGCCTTGGATCGTTCATATGGCATGCAGTCATCACCATGAACACATTTGCTTGGATTGTTTATATGGCATTCAATCATCAGCATGAATACATTTGCCTTGGATCGTTCATATGGCATGCAGTCATCAGCATGAACACATTTGCCTTGAATCGTTCATATGGCATGCAATCATCAGCATGAACACATTTGCCTTGGATCGTTCATATGGCATACAGTCATCAGCATGAACACATTTGCCTTGGATCGTTCATATGACATGCAGTCATCAGCATGAACACATTTGCCTTGGATCGTTTATATGGCATGCAGTCATCAGCATGAACACATTTGCCTTGAATCGTTCATATGGCATGCAATCATCACCATGAACACATTTGCCTTGGATCGTTCATATGACATGCAGTCATCAGCATGAACACATTTGCCTTGGATCGTTTATATGGCATGCAGTCATCAGCATGAACACATTTGCCTTGGATCGTTCATATGGCATGCAGTCATCAGCATGAACACATTTGCCTTGAATCGTTCATATGGCATGCAATCATCACCATGAACACATTTGCCTTGGATCGTTCATATGACATGCAGTCATCACCATGAACACATTTGCCTTGGATCGTTCATATGGCATGCAATCATCAGCATGAACACATTTGCCTTGGATCGTTCATATGGCATGCAATCATCACCATGAACATATTTGCTTGGATTGTTCATATGGCATGCAATCATCAGCATGAACACATTTGCCTTGAATCGTTCATATGGCATGCAATCATCACCATGAACACATTTGCCTTGGATCGTTCATATGACATGCAGTCATCAGCATGAACACATTTGCCTTGGATCGTTCATATGGCATGCAATTATCAGCATGAACACATTTGCCTTGGATCGTTCATATGGCATGCAATTATCACCATGAACATATTTGCTTGGATTGTTCATATGGCATGCAATCATCAGCATGAACACATTTGCTTGGATTGTTTATATGGTATGCAATCATCAGCATGAACACATTTGCCTTGGATCGTTCATATGGCATGCAGTCATCAGCATGAACACATTTGCCTTGGATCATTCATATGGCATGCAGTCATCAGCATGAACACATTTGCCTTGGATCGTTCATATGGCATGCAATCATCACCATGAACACATTTGCCTTGGATTGTTCATATGGCATGCAGTAATCAGCATGAACACATTTGCCTTGGATCATTCATATGACATGCAGTAATCAGCATGAACACATTTGCCTTGGATCGTTCATATGGCATGCAATCATCACCATGAACACATTTGCCTTGGATTGTTCATATGGTATGCAGTAATCAGCATGAACACATTTGCCTTGGATCGTTCATATGGCATGCAATCATCACCATGAACACATTTGCTTTGGATTGTTCATATGGCATACAGTCAGCAGCATGAACACATTTGCCTTGGATTGTTCATATGGACAATGATAGCATCAGCGAACAATTTGACAAAGTTAAGCATATTTTATTTCCTCGTCATATATATCCTCATACTTTTTTCATGAACGTGGTTATTTAGCCTGGGGATAGATGGACAGATTGCCCGTCAGACAGCCAAACTCTCCTTCTCCCGTCTTTAAAGCGGAAAATTGTTATAAAATGCAAATAAACTAACAAAACTCCCTTGATGAAAAGTTACAACCACTGGTTTATAATCACCTGCAGATAATCACCTGCAGACAATCATCTAAAAAGCTCACCTGAGGTAGATGAATGGGTGGGTGTTTTTGGGTAGGTAGGCCTGGTACACACCCTCAAGCGCCTTCTTAAGGGCACTGGAATCCACGAGTCGATCTGAAAACAGATGAAATCAAACTTAATATTGATCATGCTAGTCACGCTCACTCATCATGCATATGTATTTAATATGTATTTGATTGGGGTCCTGAAGAATTCGCACTTCCCTTTCATATCACAGGTGTCAATTTTTGGGTGGAGAAATTCAGAGAGCTCAGAATAAACTATTATTATTCATGTACATGAACTTATTTATTTATTTATTTATTTGACCTCTGCTCGGTTCCCACCCACCATAATGCTGGCCGCCGTCGTATAAGTGAAATATTCTTAAGTACGGCGTAAAACACCAATCAAATAAATAAATCAAATAAATTTATTTGACTGGTGGTTTAACAATGAAAATGTTCAATTTTACTTGTGGAGAAAGCAAGTGTTCCAAAAATAAATTAATGGCCGTAGAAAAGCCACTGATCAACTTTCTCACTTGTAATGTAAGCTCAATATGTATTTCATACTGGCAAATTTCCAACAAATTTTATATAAGCAATTTAGCAAATTCCCTTTTCACACCTTCTATTAGGCTTGGTTTACATTCACACACTTGATTGTTTGATTGATTGGTGTTTAGGGAGGGTAACCAAATATCACTCGAGAACCAATCGTTCGCGATCTGAGAATTCCGCGCTTGATCAATTTGTGGACAGAGAGAGAAGCCTTCCACACCTGTCAATCTATTTGCGATTGGCGTAAACTGGATTCCAACTGAGACTGTAAGATCTCGGCGCGAGTGCAAGATCCGTGTTATCAGAATCAAGGAAAGACGAAAGAAGTTCCTCGTGGCAAACAGGAGTTGTTTTGGCTAACTGTTGTTTTGGTTACAAACACTAGCAAAAGCCGTTTGTGAAAATTATACAACACGTTTTTCTTTTATATTTCAGGTGGAAAAGAAATTGTGGGGGTACCAGCAGACTAAATAGAGACAAATGTGTATGACACTATCAAATCCAAGTCAAGTTAGAAGTAGGCCTACATACAAGAGCACATCTACCAGTATACATTTAAATAATCATCTTGCTGAAAAGATGGTTACATAAAATAATCTCTGCACAAAAACCTTAACGTGTCTTTTGGGACAGCGTATAAATCTTTCCTTTTCCATGAGTGCTATCTTGATGTGCGACGTATGTTGCCGCAAATGCTGGAGAGCGACACACACAAAGGGAGATAATACAGATAAGTAACAGAGACAATCTTTCTTGATAACTTTATCTTTCATTTTCTCGTGTTTCCAGAGTTTTATCATTATTTTATTTCGCTTTGTATATGGGAAGTAGTGCAATAGCAACATATACCTGCATATTACAGTGGCAGTCAGTGGGTGGGAACAGTTACAGTAGGGAACCTTATCACAATTCAGGAAGTCACTTTGAATCTTGAATAATATGGCTTAGCATTAGAAATTAATATAAATATAAAGTATTACATGTAATATGTTCAATTTATTTGCTCTTTATAGCAGGATGTGCCTCTATTGATATGTGAGTGGGTTCATTTCAGTAACTTATGACACCTGCTGATAATGAGATCACAGGGTGTCAGTACTTACTTTCCAGATGATAATCACCTCCATGAGCACTTGTCACTGATATTGTATATATTTTGCTAAATGTCAGTGAATACTTTTCAAGACCTTGAATATATAATGTTTAAATTTCCTTAACTCTTCTGTAAAGCGTGGCAATAACAGCATGTACATGTAACTGTTCATTCAGGAGAATTCCACCAACCAGAACCTTGGTCAGAATAAGACCGAGAAAAGTTTTATTTTATAACCGAGAATATATGACAAGGCAATCCCAGTTTCAACTAACACAAAAGCAATAATATTTTTTCTTTATTAATTTTCTTTTTCTTTATTTCAAAAAAAAATCTTATGCTAATATGAACATATGCACCAGATGTCTCCTTTACCTAAGTTAAGCAGGCTGTCATGAAACTCTCACTGATTATTTATATTTTTTCATATTCAACAGAAAACTATACTTATTCACAAAATTTTTAAAATACTCTTAATTTATGATCATTGCTGCAACTACTCATATATACAAGTAAATGTTTTACAAACAAGATAAATATTACATATACCACCAATTAGGAACTGGAACTCCAGTATATGGTAAAAACACGATTTCTTCTATTTTGTCATAGAGTGAGTGCGTGAGTACTTGGGGGTTTAACGTTGTACTTAACAATTTTTCCGTCATATGACGACGAAAGAATCCTTAGAGCGCATGTAATGTGCCTCCTTTTTGCAGGATGAATTTCAATCCCTCTTTTATCCAGTCGTGCTTCACTGAGGTGCCTTACCGAGGGCAAGTAAGGGGCCCCACCTGAGCCATTATACTGATACAGGTCAACCAGTCGTTGCACTATCTCCTTCATGCTGAATGCCAAGAGAGCAACTTTCTGTTTTAAGGTCTTAGGTGTGACTCGACCCAGGATTGACCCTGGATCTACCACTCCTAAACCGGATGCTCTACCAACTGTGCTATCGGGGCCGGCGTTTTATCATAGAGAATAAAGCATTAAGTCCCTCAGGTTTTCAGAAACACCTAAACATTTTTCCTCATTACTGATTCACAAATGTTCATGGCTGGAAGCAAACAGAATACAAACAATTACGACTGGAAATTTGCCATTTTATCGTCAGCCACCATATTCCTGGCCAACTGTAAAATCCGGGAATATACAGCAAAGCATCTATAAAGATCTCATGTATTTACAAGAACAATGTGTCATTATTTTTGTTGTATATAAATCACTACAGAGACCAATCCATTGTAATAGTGGGTAGGACAATTTTCAGTGGTGTGCTTCTCTGCATTCTGTATGTCATGAATTCTAAGATTAGAATCTATGCATGGACAGAGACCTTGCCAAACAGAATAAAGCATATGCATTACAATAAAACAGAAGATGTGGACATGAAATGTGACTGTCTCTTCAGGCCTAGGTAACATCAGAAAACCGCTCATGAAGGGTGGAAAGGTGAATATGTAACATCAAAAAACCGCTCACGAAGTGTGGAAATGTGAATATGTAACATCAAAAAACCGCTCACGAAGTGTGGAAACGTGAATATGTAACATCAGAAAACCGCTCACGAAGTGTGGAAATGTGAATATGTAACATCAGAAAACCACTCACGAAGGGTGGAAACATGAATATGTAACATCAGAAAACTGCTCACGAAGTGTGGAAACGTGAATATGTAACATCAGAAAACCGCTCACGAAGTGTGGACACGTGAATATGTAACATCAGAAAACCACTCACGAAGTGTGGAAACGTGAATATGTAACATCAGAAAACCGCTTACGAAGTGTGGAAACGTGAATAAGTAACATCAGAAAACCGCTCACGAAATGTGGAAACGTGAATATGTAACACCAGAAAACCGCTCACGAAGTGTGGACACGTGAATATGTAACATCAGAAAACCGCTCACGAAGTGTGGACACGTGAATATGTAACATCAGAAAACCGCTTACGAAGTGTGGAAACGTGAATAAGTAACATCAGAAAACCGCTCACGAAATGTGGAAACGTGAATATGTAACACCAGAAAACCGCTCACGAAATGTGGAAACGTGAATATGTAACATCAGAAAACCGCTTACGAAGTGTGGAAACGTGAATATGTAACATCAGAAAACCGCTCAGGAAGTGTGGAAACGTGAATATGTAACATCAGAAAACCGCTCACAAAGTGTGGAAACGTGAATATGTAACATCAGAAAACCGCTCACGAAGTGTGGAAATGTGAATATGTAACATCAGAAAACCGCTCACGAAGGGTGGAAAGGTGAATTTGTAACATCAGAAAACCGCTCACGAAGGGTGGAAACGTGAATATGTAACATCAGAAAACCGCTCACAAAGTGTGGAAACGTGAATATGTAACATCAGAAAACCACTCACGAAGTGTGGAAACGTGAATATGTAACATCAGAAAACCGCTCACGAAGTGTGGAAAGGTGAATATGTAACATCAGAAAACCGCTCACAAAGTGTGGAAACATGAATATGTAACATCAGAAAACCGCTCACGAAGTGTGGAAATGTGAATATGTAACATCAGAAAACCGCTCACGAAATGTGGAAACGTGAATATGTAACATCAAAAAACCGCTCACGAAATGTGGAAATGTGAATATGTAACATCAGAAAACCGCTCACGAAAGGTGGAAACGTGAATATGTAACATCAGAAAACCGCTCACGAAGTGTGGAAACATGAATATTTAACATCAGAAAACCACTCACGAAGGGTGGAAAGGTGAATATGTAACATCAGAAAACCGCTCACGAAGGGTGGAAATGTGAATATGTAACATCAGAAAACCGCCCACGAAGGGTGGAAATGTGAATATGTAACAT
Source organism: Liolophura sinensis (assembly GCF_032854445.1). NCBI lineage: Eukaryota > Metazoa > Mollusca > Polyplacophora > Chitonida > Chitonidae > Liolophura > Liolophura sinensis. The sequence continues at coordinate 18,773,847 of NC_088305.1, read as the reverse complement.
CAGAAAACCGCTCACAAAGTGTGGAAATGTGAATATGTAACATCAGAAAACCGCTCACAAAGTGTGGAAATGTGAATATGTAACATCAGAAAACCGCTCACGAAGTGTGGAAACGTGAATATGTAATATCAGAAAACCACTCACAAAGTGTGGAAATGTGAATATGTAACATCAGAAAACCGCTGACGAAGTGTGGAAACGTGAATATGTAACATCAGAAAACCGCTCACGAAGTGTGGAAATGTGAATATGTCACATCAGAAAACTGACATTGAGTAATTCAGAATATCACTGAGTAAGTATTTGATTTTGAATTGTCACCCCTCTTTTTTCATGGCATCAACCACAGCTGACTGACGCGCTTTCACATGTATTTCTGTACCCTTACAATAAACTACCGGTAGGTCTTCAATCTGGGAAACTTGTCACCAATTTTGGTTAGTTTAGCCCGTTTACAGTTACAGCTGTACAACTTATTCTAGGAGCAGTTCGTTAATTTTTCTTCATGGTGCACAAAGCGGCATGTCAAAGCTGGGATGTTTTATTCACCTCGGGCTTTTTCAGGCCACACAGATATCAAGTCACACAGATATCAGGCCACACAGATATCAGGTCACATAGATATTAGGTCATATAGATATCAGGTCACATAGATATCACTCAATCTCAATCACTCGTTTGTTCCGATTGTGGAGGCAGAACAGTCCATGTACCGATCAAAAACCTACTGTATCACGATCATACTTTGGAAATAGTTTGATACATGCATGTAGGCCTAACGATATCGGAGTTGTGCGTTTTTCACAGAGGCCACTGTATCACTCCGCGACAGGACAGCGCTTAAGTCTCGCTTGAAACATGACTTCATTTAATCCAGACCAATCGTGAACTTGTCATCAAAATCGTTAAATTTACATGGAAGCAGCATGAAAGTTGCTGTTGCCATTGACAACCAACTGTTCGCGACCTTGAAACTTCGCGTTTTTTGGCTACGCTCCCTTAATGCCATACTTAAGAATGTTCATTCATTTTAACGTGAATGTCTACGATGGTGGACAGGATTATGGGTGGAAGAATTTATTTGATTTATTTGATTGGTGTTTTACACCATACTCAAGAGTATTTCACTTATACAGCCGAGGGGAACTCATGACTATCTGCAAGCTGCTGACGGACCTTCCCACATACAGCCGTGGGTGGAGGAACCTGGGTTGTCAGGAGTAAACAACTCACCTTCGTTATTTTCTTAAATACACGACCAGACAATCACTTTGTCTGATAATAAAGATAACTACAGACAGAGTATTATTATACTACAGATCCAGGCATACAGCTAATGACTTAAAATTTTGCCCTGGGCAAAGTTACACCTTTTGTCTGATAATAAAGATAACTACAGACAGAGTATTGTTTTGCTACAGATGCAGGCATACAGGTAATGACTTAAAATTTTGCCCTGGACAAAGTTACACCTTTTGTCTGATAATAAAGATAACTACAGACAGAGTACTATTTTACTACAGATCCAGGCATACAGGTAATGACTTAAAATTTTGCCCTGAACAAAGTTACACCTTTTGTCTGATAATAAAGATAACTACAGACAGAGTACTATTTTACTACAGATCCAGGCATACAGGTAATGACTTAAAATTTTGCCCAGGACAAAGTTGCACCTTTTGTCTGATTCTGGCCCCCGGGATCATGAACCCATTTTAGACTTGAGTTAATATTTAAATTCACTTTAAAACGGTTTTTCTGATGTAACCAGGTAAAACTATTGATTGACAATGTAAATTCTTGGTAAATTTATTGTAGAACAAATTTCAACAGACAACAGCTAAAACAATGGAAAGGAACATACCAAATTTGATGATTAAAATCTCGCCTGAAGTCTAAGATCATTCTTTTTGAGATGTTTTGAGGTTTGTTTGGTAGGTATGGTGATACCCTACTTGGGAAATGCTAACACCAACACCCAAACTAATAATACACACAGTTTATTTTTGCCTCTAAAAAATCCACGTTTTTGGTGAAAATTTTAGGGCGTTCTTTGTATTTTCAAGGCCAAGTGTACACAGAGTAATAGTTGAATACTTACGATTGATGAACAGCAAGAAAGTGCTTTTCTTTGCAGAATAATTTGCATTTGAGACGTGACCTTTCACCCAAAACGAAAGCTTGTCATCTTGATGATCAATTTCTAAAAGCTCTCTGAAAATAAATGCAAACTGATCACATTATTCAATTATGAGCAAATTCATTTCATCGTCAGCTGTATGGAAATGTTTTATGTAATCCATTTAAGCATACACAATTCTCTGAAAATTGAAAACAGATGTCACTTGTAATTCACAGGTTTGGATGTCTATATGATTTATTTATTTGATTAGTGTTTTATTCCCTACACATAAATATTTCACTTACACGACGGCGACCAACCTTATGGTGGGAAGAAACTGGGCAGAGCCTGGGGGAAACCCACGACCATCCGCAAGTTGCTAACAGGCCTTACGACTGGAGAGAAAGCCAGCATGAGTTGGACAGCGAAGGCAACAATGATATGTTCCTAGGTGATTATGCTGTGCTGGCGTGCTAACCACCTCAGCCATGGATGCCCCGATTAATAATCAATCAATTAATGCAAATTCACCTTACTGTCTTACACAACCTTCAAAAACTTAGAAATCTAGCTTGTTAGAATTGAATTACTTATTATTTACTCAATTTTTTCTCGGGCCATAATGAAGAATATTTCGCTGGTATCAATTTTTCTTTTGTTGACAGAGCCTGGAGTCACAGGTACCATTGACAAGTAATCCGATTTGCGATAAGCAGACTTGCCAGCCATATTGGAATGAACAATTGGGATTGAAAGCAATATTGGCAGTATTAATTAATTCGTATCACAGAGACTGCCATATCAATGAAAACAACTGATCTCTTAATGAATGCCAGATTGTACAAAAAGCCATTACTCCAGCACCACCAGGGACATTCAACCCATTGTCACCAATGCACCGTAAGGAATTAGACCAATGCAGGGTTATGAAGAAATTTCCTGCCCATGGTCATGAAGGAACATGTTGTCTCAAACAATTGTAAGACTGAATTCCAGATTTTAACTTTAGTAAAGTCTTCACTTTTGTATTTGGCCCGAAAGTAATTGTAATAACAGAGTATTAAATTTGATCTAAATCAGCTGCTGTTCAATTTGGTACAACTGTACACATGTATTTGTTGTGGGGGTTTTCTTCGTAAAATCCTAAATATCTATGACTTAATACTGGGTCAAGTATTAGCTAATAGACTTTTGAACAACCTGGTGCAGGACTAAACGATGCTGTGCATCTCGCATGCCAGTGGTTGGTAGTCACGCGCATTAACTGCTGAGCTATTATTAAACTTGCCCACTGTACCACAAATTGCTGCTACAGATCAATTAACTACAGCCAATTTTCACAAAAATTTCATTACTAACCACACTGTTCTGCAAATACTAGCACTTAAGCTGTACCAGGAAAATTGACTAGAATCACCATACTACTGTGTGACTGGCAGGGGATTTTTTTTCCTGCTTGAAGGTAAATGTAGCAAAAATGTAATCACAGGATACCATTAATAAAGCACCACATAGTGAGTTAACACCATTAAATAACATTAACCAATGTTGACTGATTAGATCAAACAAAACCTAGTAATTATCAGTGACTTTGAAGCGCATCCATGATTCATGCAATCTGGATGTTAGAAAGGTTCGTTGCGATCAAATAAATTTTGGGCTAACCTTCCGTCAAAACAACTAGTTAATGATCACCCTAGGGAAACAAAAACCATTTTCCCGCTGGTTGAGGCAACATTTGTAAAACTGTGTCCCGTTGTTTAGTATCTAATAACCACATCAAAGAACCATGTACCAATTGTTGGACATGAATAAAACAGGTTACAACCTCACCAATACTGATAAACAAAATGATAAAAAGGTACTTTGCTTCAACTGAAATTTGGTTGGGGAAAATGCACATTCAGAAGCATATGAATGCAATTAAAATGATCCTTCAGGAGGAAATTAAGAAAATGTTCATAACTCTTTAAGTGGTCCTATAAGGTGAACAAATCATTCGGAATTGAGCAAAATGTGGCACCTGGAAAATGCTAAAGTTCAAGTGAAACACGGTAATTCTGTTAAAAAGATGGCAGTGCCACGTAAAGTATGTAGAGAATGCTTAAGTACATGCCTGGTGTTTTGCATCGTACTTAACAATTTTTCAGTCATATGAAAACCAGGATTAATGTTATTACACAGTTGGTAGAGCGTCCCCTTCGGAGGCAGTAGATCCAGGGTCCTAGGTTCACTAGATGCATTCCTGGGTTGAGTCACACCTAAGGCCTTAAAAGAGGACCTTTCACTGTTGGCTACTTCCGGTTAACGGATATGTAGGCCAAGCCGCAGCTATCAGTGTTTTCAACAAGTAACCCAAAATGGCTGGTGTTTTGTTTTACTTTGACTGCTTGGTTTGGTTCGACACTTGTGAGTATTATTTATTCCAAATGCAATACCACGGGCCTATTGTTCTTCAATCTTGTCACTGCTGGACACGAAAGACAACATGAGTCCTTCTTCCTGGTCTCTGCATGACACTTCTGAGTAGTTTCACTAAGCCTACAATAATCCACTTTGCTACTGATGCCCAACATCCATGTTATTCTCTCCCACAAGTACAGTAAACACCAAAGCATTTTTGTCCAAACCGTAAAAAAAAAATAACAACTGGTATACATACGTTTACTGATACATGTGTTAAGCTATTCACATACATTTTGCTTCATCTTTTATTCAAGTTCACACAATAATAGATTCCTGCGTTCATCCGGGTGTGGGTTCAAATAAATTAACAGTTCAAGTTCACACAATAATAGATTCCTGCCTTCATCCGGGTGTGGGTTCAAATAAATTAACAGTTCAAGTTCACACAATAATAGATTCCTGCCTTCATCCGGGTGTGGGTTCAAATAAATTAACAGAGTCAAATGAATTCCATGAAGGCATTTTATAGTCAACGAGTCAGAAAAGAAAATATTTAAGGTACACTGTGCCCCATGATACAAAAATTCAAATAAAGTTTACTGGATCATATGAGAAATTATTATTTCTTTTTCTGTGAGGAAAAACCTTTAGAACAAATCACTTTTTTACTTTCATGCGTTTGCTTTATGGGTGCTGTTCCTATCTGGTTTTGCACAAACTACAAATTCTTCACATAGACAAAATCTAACTTGTCCTTTATCGTGTTTTCCTGTTTCACCGCTTTTATACATTAAATTCATATTGTAATATTGTGTGGTTGTTGTTGTTGCACGGCGTGTCAATGTCAAAGTGTCAGTTTGGTTTTCTAAATAACTAAGTGGGAGATAATTTTCACTGGCAGATGACTCCCAAAACAAGGAAACCTTTCTTTGGAAGAAATGAAATATATTTGTCCACTTTTTAACTTTTTTTTATGGGAGATGAAGAATAAGCTAGTTTTAGCAGTTGTGGTGATCCATTACAAATCTCGCATAGATCCACTCATAAATCACTACTTAAAAGAAAATTGCTGTTGCAACACAAAATTCAAACATCACACATTTTACTTTCATGTGTTGTGTTAGCCCTTCAAAAATCTTTTAAATCGTTCTTACAAAGAACTAGATTTTCTGCTGTCAACTTTCCGCAGCCATCGTGCAGGCCTACCAATGCTCAGCCACGTGTGTGTGATCAGTCACAGTGGACGGATCACTGACTCTGCAGGTGACTGTTCCGGAGCTCTCCACAGACACTCTTCAAACTCCCTACAAGGCCTCGAGGAACACACTAATCACCTGCCTGGATTTGACTTCTCAATAATGGTCACACAGATGTTCGAGAAATGTCGCAGGAATTGATCATCACATATCAAGACAGGCAGAAAATTAAAATTACAAGCTACATAAAGTTACATGAAAAGAAGCCAGCAAAGAGGTTTTAATTACCTTGTATGTACTGAAGGAGCTCTCCAAACTCTCAAGCCATCAACATGAAGCTGTTACTTCTGTTAGACCATTTCCTATTGCACATTTATTGACTGTAGCTTTTGGTTGGTGGGTACTGGCTCTTACAAAGCCATACTGGACCCACAAACAATGCATATAACAAATTATCTGTATTGGAAGCATTGCATGAACATACCCTGTAGAGACCCTGTAGTGGTTTCATGTCTATACTGCTGGAGACAAAAATTTACTTCATATAAAATTCAATACATCTCTTGCAGAAAACTCAATTTTTTGATTTTTTTTTTCTAATTGTAGTAATCACAGTGAGAAAGTGGCTATAAAAAGCCCTGACACACCGAGCAATAGTTTTGCAGTGCTTGCCAACTAGCTCTTTAATGATCTCAAGAGGCTATCAAGGCCTTTAACGAGGCATTCAGAGAATACTGTTTTCTCAGTTTGTTAAAAACCCATAATGTTCAAGTCATGTGATATATTCAAATATTAACCTCTACCCCCCCCCCCTCCCCCCAAAAAAGATATAATGACTGACACTGTCATACACAGGTAATATCTTCTAATTATACAGTGCTTAGATGTGGCCATTATTTCAACAAGAAAGACCAAAACTGTTCTACTGTCACAACTCTCACTGTTTATTGTATGTGTAAGAATTGCAGAGCAGTGACTTCAAATGTTAGGGAGCTGTAAATCATTGTGGCGGTAAAAGATACTGTGAGGAACTAATGCACAACTTTAATATCACGATGGTCTTTGATATGCAAATCGTGAACTGTGTTTCGCAATCCATGTACTGTGGGAGGCAATTGCAACCATGTGAATAGTTGAGCAAAATGTTGATCTGTGAGGTTAAAGACTTCCTAGGTCTTTGATACTCAAATTGCTACCAATGACTGGCTATCTGGGTTGCCAATGCAACCCTATGATTGGCCAAAAACTTGAACCAAGCTGGACACTGACAGCATCTGACGGCCATCTCACAATACCTCACCTTACTTCGTAAGGCGAGTTTAAATGATGATTTCCTTAAAGTAGAAGAAAACTTTAAAAAATGACACTATAGGCTGAAAAGAGCACATTTTTTCTTATCTGTTGGTGCCTGCTGCATAATTTTACGATTTTTCCTCGCCATACACGTAAATCCTGAACACGGCAAATCTGGCATAAATCGCTGAGTCTATTGCATCCTCCATCTTTAACACCGTGTAATCCATGCTGGGGGTGTTTTGCCTCTCAGCCCATGAGAGTCGTTAAAACTGACGGCTTGTTCGTGTAAACTCGGAACCTACGTCCAACATTCCGTTTTCCAATTGTCAAGCGGAAAATGAACCATATTGTTTGCTACCTTCTGGGAAGAAGAGTTCTAATAGAAATGTACGAACTGCATTTCGGCAGTTTCCAACGGCAATTCTCCTCCTAACACAGAAGACTTCAGGACTAGTTCTTAGGCAAAATGGAGTCGCCCACAGCAGATTTTGGTGGTGACTTTATTTATAATTTATCAACTTGAGGTACATTAGAACTGTTTTTATGGCATGCATGTGTGAGGAAATGCATACTCTTTTCAATGGTATTTGATTGATATTTAAATTTTCTTCCCCTTTAATGCTTAATGATCTGTTAGGTTACATAATGATCTGTCAAAATAGAAATTGCAATCCAAGAATCCTTGCCTGTCAAAGAGTGAATCTGAAAAAAAAAACACTTTACGGCCATTTTGAATTCTTCAAATCCTGGGCTCCCAGCGCACGTTATCAATTTATCTGGCATTTTGGTTTAATTTGCTTTTGCATTTACAGCTTAATTCTGTTCATTCCCCCACCCCAAGCCCCCACCCCGACAAAGCAAGTATTCATACTAATTTAGACAGATAGTTTCACTTCGTCATAAGCTATGCACTGCTGTAAAACGACAAAAGTTCATTATCGTGAACATCATGGCAAAAATTCAATGCCTATATAAAACAGTAACTTCATTGACCTGGGTGTCAGGGACTGCTTAATGGCCAGATCAAGGTTATCCTTGGAGGCATGTACAGACAATTTGAACCTTTAATTATACATTTTAAATCATGAAAATAAAACTAACATCCCCATTTCAAATTACTGCCAAAACAAAATCAGTCCTACACAATTCACTTTAGTATTCATGATTTTAATTCAGGAAAAGTGAAAAAGAACACATTGAGGATGCAGGGGAACATCCTCTTAATGGATTCAATCCCTTCCTTGGATTCTTTTTGGAGCAACATATCTTTTTTTCATGACAATTTGAACACATCACTTTGCCATTAAACCCACAAACGATATATGCAATCCTTAACATCAAAGTTAATCGTCATGTAACATGAAAGTCGTCACGTAGTATAAATTTAAGGCAATTATGCTTCTTTCCTAGCATATACCATCCGTATGAATGTTGGCTGCAGTCTTTCTGATAAAATTGTCATGACAAGGAATTTAACACTTTTTCTAAGTTACGTATAACAGTTTAACTTGAACGTTCTTGAGATTTCTGGTGCTCCCAACACTAGAGAAGTTCCTTTGACTGTTCCAGCACGAACTCATCATAAGCTCAAGCTGCCTCAGACTGCCAGTCTCTGTCCACCATAGTATATACTACACTGGATACATGTTGTTTTTTTTACAGCATGACCGTAAACAATGGTAAAAAAAAAAATCAGAGCTTTGGAGTTAGCAGGTCATTTCTCACAGAACTCCCTTTTTTTTTTTGTTCCTGGCAATGCTTACTGTTTTTCTGCGTGTTAAGGTGATGAAGATCACAAACAATTAAGCATTCTTTTTATTGTTTGATTTATTTTATTTGATTGGTGTTTTACGCTGTACTCAAAAATATATCACTTATACGACGACGGCCAGCATATTATAGTGGTGGGAAACTGGACAGAGCCCGGGGGAAATCCACGACCATATGCAGGTTGCTGCCAGACCTTCTCATGTGCGTTAAACATATTTTAACCAGAATTAATTAGAATAGCAAAAAATGTAAGCCAATTCTATAATAACAACATAAATCATCAAGAACCTAATGCTTTATACATCAAAACATGTCATCTTTTAGGATATTTTTTTAAAGAAACACTATTTCTGTACGCAACTGATCAGCAGTCACTTGACCTGATCGTAATAGTCATGTATTTTTATCCCGTGATTTTAAGTCTGAAAAACAGTCGGTCAGTTAGAATAAAACCGTAACTGCGGTTAATGTATGCATGACCATTTACCAATTACCACACAATGGTCAGGAAAGGGAAGAGCTCATCATTCAGAACCTTGGATTGGACAAGGTGGCGTGTCGATTTAGCAATCATGCTGATTGTGTCCAATCTCTAGGAACGGACAACTGGCTATGTAGGCATAATCAGGAGGTTCCAACGATCGGACACGCTAGCGCAGCGTAGTGACCCAGAAGCCTCTCACCAATGCGGTCGCTGTGAGTTCAAGACCAGCTCATGCTGGCTTACTCTCCGGCCGTATGTGGGAAGGTCTGCCAGCAACCTGCGGATGGTCGTGGGTTTCCGCCGGGCTCTGCCCGGTTTCCACCCACCATAATGCTGGCCGCCGTCGTATAAGTGAAATATTCTTGAGTACGGCGTAAAACACCAATCAAAAAAAAAAAAAAAAAAAAAAAAACGATCGGACACATGGGTGATATGTGGCTGGATAGGATACCAGTCCGTCTCAAACAAGCAATCACACATGAGCTAAATCTGAAGCTTCCACTGTACTTTTAAAGTGGACGGAGATTGGAGTCCAAGGCATTTTACAAGCAATAAAAATATTTTGATGAAAGGAAAGCATTTGTGGACTGAAACTGCACCCTGTCTGAAATCTGATTTGGCTGATGGGGACAGTACGTCTGGCTTGCCCTGAATGGGGAGAGAATTATCCTTTGATGTGACTTGTTTTCATTGTGAGATCTCCCGCCAAATCTAGTCTAGCAGACGGACTCCACTGAATTCACACAGACCTCCAGAGTGAATTACTTACAACTTTCAATGACAGACCGAATTAATTTATACATACGCAAATCGATTATGCTTATTTTCCTTGTATTTTGGCATTTCAGTGAATTTTACCTGACCTTTTGTGTAGTATAAGAGTTTCGAAATGATAAATAAACAGGATCATACACTCACGGTTTTATTTCGCGGCTAATCACCAAATATGTATGTACACGTAAGCCTACAGTATACTGACCAAACAAAGAACTTCAACACTGTTTCAAATACATAATATTCGCAGCAAATTAACCAGCTTTGACAAGCATGGTCTGCTTCCTCCAGGGGTCCATATCACGCTAGCAAGTGTATTTTTGTAGTTGTGTTGACAATCTGGTGTCCATTACAATGTACCATCTGCTTGAGTGATATTACTTGCTTCGAACTGCTTTGGAAGCTGTAAAATATCAACCATGGCAACAATTTGCTTGTTTTGTTTTTTTTTGTTTGTTTTTTGTTTAATCAGCGACCATAAGACTTTGTACATGTTAGATTAGTAAATGGAGTAAAACGTTCAGTTGTGTGAACAGACTGTAACAAATGTTGCTATCCTCGTGGATGAGAGAAGCTTCCACCTGTTGGGCAGCTAATCTTCATACTTAACCAGAGAGGCAGCTTGGCCAGGAACTGATAGATAAGATAGCAGTCCAGCTGATCAGACCTATGACACAGCAGGCATATCCTGTAGCTCAAGGCATATCTATGCGCTGGACAAAGACGGCTGTCCATTCTGACTTATGAGCTCTTTCATAAGTCTATCATGTGATCCTATATTCTATAGTTCAAAACAGATTATTTACCTTGATGCTAAAGTAGGCTGATTTATATGTTATTTATCTCATTCTCCAGTACATACACTTGGAGTTTAACACTGTACTTAAATTTTTTCCAAAGTGCTGCCACCAATGAAGTATCTTGCCAGAGACATCAAACATGACACCTTACCCAGTCACATAATACTAACACTAAGCCAACCAGTCCTGTTTCGTTACAGTTACCTCTCAGCACTGAGCGCCAAGCCATCAAGGTACTACCAAGTACTATTTTTAAGGTCTTTGGTATGTCGACTTCTAGGCAGACACTCTAACCACTAGGCCACTGAAGCGGTTATGATCAGCCAATGAGAAACTCTCATATATATTTATAAATACACTGTATATATGGCGTTGTAACAAGATGTCTAGTCACACCTGAGTGTCTTGTCATTCCTGATATGGCCAAGTATTTAGACCAGAGAAATCAGTTTGACGGAAAGTGATACTGGTGGATATGTGAACTGATGTTCTCTACCCCACATTCTGGCCACATTGTATCTTGCTTAAGGCCATTACAGACTGTTACTCCAATAAACAGGCCTAACTGCTTCCTTCCAGCCCAGATGATACTGGACATTATGATCAATATATGATGGATATATCAAATGGGTATATGACCCAAGGGAACGTACCGTCATGGTTTGGTGGCTTATTTATAGCTGTTATGCCTGAAATATACAGGCATATCAGGTTCTGTTCATGTCAGGCAGTTATTCTTGTGTGTGAGAAGTTTAGTACATGAAACTGATTAAGTCTCCCTTTAAACAAGTTCTGAAGATGTCCTGAAACCTGATAAACTCCACAGGGCTATCACCTATAGTCACTCACACTTGGCCATGAAGATTAAGCCAGACGTTGAAATATTAAAGAGTGTCTGCAATTTCATACGAGTTCGCATCTTCCATCTCTCTCCACTTAATTGTTAATTATTATATATTAACATGTCACATGGCCCAAAGAGATAACACAGGACTCAATGTTGTCCATGGATACACCAGTCTACAGACATGGCAGACGCCCAAAGTTCCTGCATAGACAATACATGTAAAATCTAAGGAACATCTGCAGACAATCCAAGCAACACTCCTAGATTGATCCTCTACAGATATTCCAATGAACACCTCTACACCCTATACAGACAATCCATGGAACACCTCTAGACCCTCTACAGACAACACATGGAGCATCCCCTACAGACAATCCATGGAATATCTCTAGACCCTTTACAGACAATCCGTGGAACACCTCTAGATCCTCTACAGACAATCCAAGGAACACCTCCACATCCTATATAGACATGCATGGAACATCTTTAGTTCCTCTACAGAAAATCCATGGAACATCTCTAGATCCTATACAGACTACCCTTTTTTTTTTTTTTTGATTGGTGTTTTACGCCGTACTCAAGAATATTTCACTTATACGACGGCAGCCAGCATTATGGTGGGTGGAAACCGGGCAGAGCCCGGGGGAAACCCACGACCATCCGCAGGTTGCTGACAGACCTTCTCATGTACGGACGGAGAGGAAGCCAGCATGAGCTGGACTTGAACTCACAGCGACCGCATTGGTGAGAGACTCCTGGGTCATTACGCTGCGCTAGCGCTTTAACCGACTGAGCCACGGAGGCCCCCAGACTACCCTTGGAACACCTCTAAATCCTACACAGACAGTGCATTGAACATCTCGAGACCCTCTACAGACAATGCATGGAACATCTCTAGACACTTTATAGACAATCCACGGAATGCCTCTAGATCCTCTACAAACAATGCATGGAACACCTCTAGACCCTCTACAGACAATGCATGGAACATCTCAAGATCCTATACAGACAATTCATGGAATATCTCTAGAACCATTACATGTACAAACAGTCCGTGGAACATCTCTAGATAATATACAAACAATGCATGGAACATCTTTAGCTTCTCTACAGACAATCCATGGAACATATCACAGATCCTATACAGACAATCCATGGAACATCTCTAGATCCTCTACAAGCAATCCATGGAACATCTCTAGATCCTCTACAGACAATCCATGGAACATCTCTAGATCCTCAACAATCAATCCATGGAACACCTCTAGATCCTATACAAACAATTCATGGAACATCTCTAAACCCTCTACAGACAATCCATGGATCATCTCTAGATCCTATACAGACAATCCATGAAACATTTTATGTTGTACTTAACAACTGATATGACATGACCCGGCTTGGGACCATGGTCTCCCTCAACTTTGATGTGTCAAAAGAAGCGTCACAGAAAGGTTTTTAAGTTTTTTAAAGTAGACAAAGGATGGAGAAAATTGCGGAGCTGAATGTTTCCGACCTTGAGAAATTTCTATTAAAAGAGGTGTCATTTGTGCCTCTGGAACACTGTGAGGTAAGTTTTACATAGTCATTTAACGGCAACCAGCATTATGGTAGGAGGAAACCAGACAGAGGCCAACTTGTTTTTTCGCACATATATGTAGATGATGCATTACTTTCCAAGTTTTCAGGTATCCAAAGCGTTCTTGAATTTTTACTGTCCAAACATACGCCCCGAAAAAAACAAAAATCACGGAATGACAGCACAAATATCTCTGTTTTCCTTCTGTTTCCTCAAGGGCAACAAAACCCTAAACTTAACAGATGGGAGCAATGCAGTGGCAAAGGAGACATTTCCATTACCTTAAGCCAAGAGCTGCAAAGCAATTTAACAAACGTTGAACTCCAGATAAAAACCGTTGTATTTTTAGTGTTTTAAATCTTCCATTGATCAGGATTAAATTGTCCGTATTGATTTCAAAGCGGAGTGTGTTTGGCCTCTAAGACCATGTAAATGACAAAGGACGATGCACCCAGAAGACTCTGTGTGGGGCTTCTTTGTTTTAACCAAGCAGCCTAATGATTGAGTCATGCGTAGAGTATCACTCCATGCATGTTGTCATAGTTGTGGATTACAACAGGCACAAACTCCAACTGTTTTGAGAGGTTAACAAGAAGTCCTGCCAGAATGTAATCCTATAAAATGTAGCCCAGACAACATATTTACTCTCACAGGAATTACTTCACTGATGTTATTTATTGCAACATTCAAGAGACATTCTTTCCTTAAATTTTTTTGTTTTTTTTTTTTGGTTTTGGCAAGAAAATCTCCCGTGTTCATGAAATAATTCACGAGAGTTTCCCATTGTAAGAAAGTTCTCAGCTGAAAAAAAAGGAAAGGGTCTGTCAATTTACAAGCAGTCAAACTTAAATTTTTACAAGCGGATATCATCCCATCTTCTAAATAAACATCACAGCACCTTTATAAAATCAACAAAACTCTCAATGATCAGGAAAAATGAGCAACCGTAGTTGGTGAAAACTCCATCAGACCTGATTGATTTAGGCCAAGTGGGCCCTAAGATACGTTATAGACTTTCCAGAAATACATGATTACATAATTAATTAGCAAGTCACACGTAGTTCAGAAAATGTATATCTCAGGCTAAATATATCGATATCAATTCCGATTAACATATCATCTGTCCAAACCCACATGGACATATCAATGTTCACTAGCCAATCACCAACCTGTCATAACTGACATTAACACATCAAACTTGTCCAGGCCCATATTAACATATCAATGTTAACTAACCAATCATAAACCCGTCCAAATCAATATTAACATATCAATGTTAACCAACCAAACATAAACCTGTCCAAGCCCTCATTAACATATCAATGTTAACCAACCAATCAACAAACTGTACAAGACCACATTAATATATCAATGCTAACCAACCAATCAACAAACTGTACAAGACCACATTAATATATCAACGCTAACCAACCAATCAACAAACTGTCCAAATCAACATTAACATATCAATGTTAACCAACCAAACATAAATCTGTCCAAGACCACATTAATATATCAATATTAACCAACCAATCACCAATCTGTCCAAAACAACATTAGCAAATCAATGTTACTCAACCATACATACATTTATTTACTTATCTGATTGGTGTTTTACGCTGTACTCATTATGATAGGACACCGGGCAGAGCCCGGGGGAAACCCAGAACCTTCAGCAGGTTGCTGGCAGATCATCTATGTGAATGTAATGTTGACTAATTGGCCACGAAGTATTTGAGATATGGTACAGTATGTGTCCACTGGACTTACAATTACCTACATCCAAGCCATTAGGAAGATTTTTGTACTGACTATTGATTTAAAAATAGGCTGAAAGTCAGGTTAGTCCACTTTAGATCTTATGTGTATACCTAATCAGCATGGTTAGGCCCTTTTAGAAAAGTTTCATTTAAATCTGATGATTGGTTTAGGAGATTAATTGAATTGTGTTAAAAGAAATGAAGAAATATAAGACGGGTGCTGAACATCAGGCCAGATTAGTACAGCACATAAACAATATGCCTCAAATCCCTTACCCTAACTCCTGAACCTTTTCCCAATGGCAGAGCAACTTTCAGTGCAATTTAGGCACATTTACAGTTTGCTTTTGAAATCAAAACTACATTGGCTAGATTGACCAATTTCAGCGTTACAAAAAGTATAATTTTATTTGTCTGCACAGAATAATGCTCTAAGCATCTGCTTGAAAAAAACACCTTGCAAAACTGCGAAAAGGCCGAGGAAAGCGGGGCTGGGAGGGAGGGAGGGAGGGTGGTAGAGAGGGAGTCAAAATTGCTACTTCCCAACAAAACACACATGGTCAATCCGTTATCACAACAGCCAGAACATAAGTTCCAGTTTTTGATGCTTATAAATTTCCACAAAATTACATCAAGAGCAACAGGTGCAATTGCAGCAGGCCAGGCTAGAGCCTATAAGCACGATGCCTTAAAACAGACAACCAGTCAAAAGTTTCCAGTAGCGTTTGTGTATCATTATGTCCACGTCAATATCTACCAGTGTGGCCTGCAAGCTATAGGCTCTATCTATCCTGCCATTCACAACTGTTGCTTCCTGGGAGTTACAGTGCCATGAGTTAAGCTGAAGCATTGATTTGTGTTGATGGCCTTAACGGTACAAGGAGAGAGCATTGCCTCGCAACACCTGGCAGAAGCAGATGGTTATGACATACAGAGGCAGCCACACGGTTTAAACCGCAGAGTCAGCTAGGGTAGCATGGGAGGCCAATGATAAAGCTATTGGCTACTGCCTATCTACACATGTTGGATCCAAAAGAATGGAACCATCTATGAGGAGCTGTTTGTGAACTGCTGCTGTTCATGCTTCTTATTATAAATGCTGAAGAAAAACTTTCATGTCAGCATTTTTGACAAAATCAATGTTGAAGAATCGTCTGATTGTGACGGGGTAGGATTGGGGTTGGAATTACCATTGTGACAAGGGAACATTTCTGGTCAGCTTCTGAGGTTTAGCTACAGCTCAGACGCTTGACAAATGGACTGTCACACAGCTTTCCCTTCTGGAATGTAGTTCTGTGGATGGCTTTAACAAAAATGAGTGCATGACTACTTTTAATCTGATTCCCGCAAAAAAAAAAAAAACAGACAGTGATGATCGAAGGAAAGGCAGGCCAATAAAACAAACCAGGATGTTCTAATATGCAGTCTGGCATCTTCTGGAAATATCTGTACGAAAAACCCTGAACAGGGTGTTTTGAGAAAAAGGCGCACCTCCTATTTGTGGTTCTCTGTTCGTCACTCTCACTAAGTATCAAATGGACTAAGGGAGAAGAATGAAGAAACAGATGTATTTATGGCAGGAGTGTTGACTACATTCCAGTGACAAAAGAGATCAAAGGATATCTCCAGTTTGATCAAGTTGATCAAGTGTTTGACAGGATTAGGATAGCACAACAGCATATGCCACAAAAACTACGGGAAGTCCAACTGAGTCGAAGGCTTTACACAACTACCCGGGTGCTTTTAGATTTTCCAACGTTGCCATGGAGGGAGGTAAAACTCAGACTTCAAGACTTGACGGTAAGTCATCACTTGTTAAACACTTTTGATTCATGGCCTATTATTCGTGATAATCACACATTCACTATTAACTAACTACTATGTAATTATTATTATTATTACTAAATGTTACCACAATGAATGAAAAGGAATTAATTTACCAAAACAGTTAAAATTTTCCAAAAATTAAAATGCAAAATGTATGTATATTTCAGCATCATAATGTGAGTTCTACAAGCTTAATTTATGCCAGAAGAAACAAATGGTTCAATGAACAGGCAACAAACTGGTTATTGTAAAAATATATTAATTTACTACTACGGTCACAATATTCTAACATTTCATAAACAATATTCCATAGAAACATCAAGGAAGAAATTCCCTTGACAATGCAAAACTATTTTGTGCCTGTTCCGTGTTCCTTTTTTTTTTCCAATTCGCTATTAACTGTCTTTTAGAGTTGACGGTGAGATTTAACATGCCCTTAGTAAAACTAATTAATCCCATAGCCACATTTTTTACCTTCCAGATTTCAGGTGAAATATTGTATATCAAGTTACAAACTATCTACAAAACATCAAATATACATTACTCAACTTAAAATCTTAATTCAGTATTCTTAAACTGGAGTGTGGGATTCCTGAAAACCATGTGTTTGTGTGTAACTAGATATACAGTATTTCACCTGAAGTTTGGAAGGTAGAAATGCACTTTCAATTTGCACACAAAGGTCTTAAAACAGTGCTTTAAGAAACTAACCACACTTCACAAAGACTTCTTAAGTTGCCCTACAAGGAGGATCGATCGATCAGTGATACTCAAAGTTCTTAGAAAGGGTCATCTCTTAAACAAAAATTTAAGCCTTCAGAAACATTATCTGTGTGCTCAATACACAGAAGAGTCTAAGCCTTCAGAAAACACTATCTGTGTATTCCTTATGAAGAGAAGTTTAAGCCTTCAGAAAACAATATCTGTGAGCTCATTACACAGAGGAGGTTACGCCTTCAGAGAACATTATCTGTGTGCTCATTACAAAAAGAGTTTAAGCTTTCAGAAAACATTATCTGTGTGCTCATTACAAAAAGAGTTTAAGCTTTCAGAAAACATTATCTGTGTGCTCCTTACACCATAGTTTAAGCCTTCAGAAAACATCATCTGTATGCTCATTACACAGAGGTTAAGCCTTCAGAGAACATTATCTGTGTGCTCATTACACAAGAGTTTAAGCTTTCAGAAAACATTATCTGTGTGCTTATTACACAAGAGTTTAAGCCTTGAGAAACATCATCTGTGTGCTCATTACACAAGAGTTTGAGCTTTCAGAAAACATTATCTGTGTGCTCATTACAAAAATAGTTTAAGCTTTCAGAAACATCATCTGTGTGCTCATTACACAAGAGTTTAAGCGTTAAGAAATATGATCTGTGTGCTCACTACAAAGGAGAGCTTAAGTCTTCAGAAAACATTGTCTATGTATTTATTACACAGAAGAGTTTACGCTTTCAGAAACATCATCTGTGTGCTTATTACACAAGAGTTCTAGCCTTCAGGAAACATGATCTGTGTGCTCATTACACAAGAGTTTAAGCCTTGAGAAACATCATCTGTGTGCTCACTACAAAGGAGAGCTTAAGTCTTCAGAAAACATTATCTATGTATTTATTACACAGAAGAGTTTAAGCTTTGAGAAACATCATCTGTGTGCTTATTACACAAGAGTTTAAGCCTTGAGAAACATCATCTGTGTGCTCATTACACAAGAGTTTAAGCTTTCAGAAAACATTATCTGTGTGCTCATTGCACAGATGAGTTTAGGCCTTCAGAAAAAAATATCTTGTGTCCTCATTACACAAGAGTTCAAGCCTTCAGAAAACATGATCTGTGTGCTCATTACACAAGAGTTTAAGCCTTAAGAAAACATCACCTGTGTGCTCATTACACGAGAGTTTAAGCCTTGAGAAACATCATCTGTGTGCTCACTACAAAGGAGAGCTTAAGTCTTCAGAAAACATTATCTATGTATTTATTACACAGAAGAGTTTAAGCCTTGAGAAACATCATCTGTGTGCTCTTTACACAAGAGTTCAAGCCTTCAGAAAACATGATCTGTGTGCTCATTACACAAAAGTTTAAGCCTTGAGAAACATGATCTGTGTGCTCATTACAAATGAGAGGTTAAGTCTTCAGAAAACATTATCTATGTATTTATTACACAGAAGAGTTTAAGCCTTCAGAAAACAATATCTGTTTGCTCATTGCACAGATGAGTTTAGGCCTTCAGAAAAAAATATCTGTGTGCTCATTACGCAAGACTTGAAGCCTTCAGAAACATCATCTGTATGCTCATTACAAAGAAGAGCTTACGGCTTCAGAAAATATTAGAAAAATTTAAGACTTTGCTCATTACACAGAAGAGTTTAAGCCTTTAGAAAACATTATCTATGTGCTCATTACAGAAGAGTTTAAGCCTTGACAAACATCATCTGTGTGCTCATTACACAGAAGAGTTTAAGCCTTCAGAGGACATTATCTGTGTGCTCATTACACAGAGGAGTTTAAGCCTTCAAAAAACATTATCTGTGAGCTCATTACAAATAAAAATTAAAGCCTTCATAAAGATTATCTCTGTGCTCAGTACACACAGGAGTTTAAGCCTTCATAGAACATTATCTGTGTGCTCATTACACAGAGTTTAAGCCTTCACAAAACATTATCTGTGTGTTCATTACACAGAGGAGTTTAAGCCTTCACAAAACATTATCTGTGAGCTCATTACAAATAAAAATTAAAGCCTTCATAAAGATTATCTGTGTGCTCAGTACACACAGGAGTTTAAGCCTTCATAGAACATTATCTGTGTGCTCTTTACACAGAAAAGTTTAAGCCTTCAGAGAACATTATCTGTGTGCTCATTACACAGAAGAGTTTAAGCCTTCAGGGAACATTATCTGTGTGTTCATTACACAGAAGAGTTTAAGCCTTCAGAGGACATTACCTGTGTGCTCTTTACACAGAAGAGTTTAAGCCTTCAGGGAACATCATCTGTGTGCTCTTTACACAGAAGAGTTTAAGCCTTCACAGAACATTATCTGTGTGTTTATTACACAGAGGAGTTTAAGCCTTCACAGGACACTGTCTGTGTGCTCATTACACAGAAGAGTTTAAGCCTTCAGAGGACATTATCTGTGTGCTCATTACACAGAAGAGTTTAAGCCTTCAGAGGACATTATCTGTGTGCTCATTACACAGAAGAGTTTAAGCCTTCAGAGAACATTACCTGTGTGCTCATTACACAGAAGAGTTTAAGCCTTCAGAGGACATTACCTGTGTGCTCTTTACACAGAAGAGTTTAAGCCTTCAGGGAACATCCTCTGTGTGCTCTTTACACAGAAGAGTTTAAGCCTTCAGAGGACATTACCTGTGTGCTCTTTACACAGAAGAGTTTAAGCCTTCAGGGAACATTATCTGTGTGCTCTTTACACAGAAGAGTTTAAGCCTTCAGGGAACATCATCTGTGTGCTCTTTACACAGAAGAGTTTAAGCCTTCAGAGAACATTATCTGTGTGCTCTTTACACAGAAGAGTTTAAGCCTTCTGAGAACATTATCTGTGTGCTCATTACACAGAAGAGGTTAAGTCTTCAGGGAACATTATCGGTGTGCTCATTACACAGAAGAGTTTAAGCCTTCAGGGAACATTATCTGTGTGCTCTTTACACAGAAGAGTTTAAGCCTTCAGGGAACATCATCTGTGTGCTCTTTACACAGAAGAGTTTAAGCCTTCAGAGAACATTATCTGTGTGCTCTTTACACAGAAGAGTTTAAGCCTTCAGAGGACATTATCTGTGTGCTCATTACACAGAAGAGTTTAAGCCTTCAGAGGACATTATCTGTGTGCTCATTACACAGAAGAGTGTAAGCCTTCAGAGAACTTTACCTGTGTGCTCATTACACAGAAGAGTTTAAGCCTTCAGAGGACATTATCTGTGTGCTCATTACACAGAAGAGTTTAAGCCTTCAGAGGACATGTTCTCTTTCCACAATACACAGAAGAGTTTAAGCCTTCAGAGAACTTTACCTGTGTGCTCATTACACAGAAGAGTTTAAGCCTTCAGAGGACATTACCTGTGTGCTCTTTACACAGAAGAGTTTAACCCTTCAGAGGACATCATCTGTGTGCTCTTTACACAGAAGATTGTAAGCCTTCAGAGGACATTACCTGTGTGCTCTTTACACAGAAGAGTTTAAGCCTTCAGAGTTAAAATCAGTAATTTTAGTAATCAGCAAAAATTTAAAATCAGTATTAAATCTGAAACACAGAAAAAAAAATTAAAATCAGAATGGTGCACAACTTCTGGGACACCCTGTATATATAAAATATAGTAGCTAGTCCAATCAAGCCTCTGATAGGCAATTTGTTACAGATTTCTATGCTTTCATTCCATGTTGGGCTTAGTTTGATATCAACACACTAAATCGTCAGCCTTTTTGACATGAATTGAAGGAGCAACCTTCAGTGCAATTCAAGCATATTTTAAACATGAGTTTGGAAACAAAACTACATTGGTTGGATTAACCAGTTTCAGGGGTTCAAAAAAAGTTGAAGGATTACATTGATTTTCATAGTGACCATCAACACAAACTCACGTGTTACAGACTGAGTAATCAAAAGTGGAAAAGTCTGTCTGTAGCTTGCCAGATGTTGAAGGTTTATCACGTCCATTCTGTTTCTTCCACTCACAAAACTGACAATCATCACACATGTGAAAATTTTTTTGAGTACAATGGTAAATAACAGTCAAATAACTAAATACATATTGCAGGGAGTGGTACAATATCTCTTTACAATGGCCAAGTTGGTTTCGATACTAAAAAAATGATGTTGATTCAAAACTGTTGCTGTAATGAACAAGTTCATCATGAGATGGAGGGTGCGGTGATGTCAGGGTTACTGTAGCAGGGGATGGGATAATGAAAAAGAAGGTCTGATCTTGTAAGCCATAAGCATGATAAACAAGGTTCTAATCACTCTTGGCCATTGGCAGAGGTAGCCTCTCCTGAAGCCAATTCATTTCATAGCCATTATATACAGTTATCACAAGTCAATGGGGTGCGCAGCTTATTTGTGCCCATAAAGCATTACGTGTCATTGTCAAAAACTGAATGCTTGAAGGTCTTCAAAATCCAGGCATGCTGTAATCACAATCTCACTCCTTGGCACTCCTGAGACAAAAATCTAGGTGTGTTAGCCAGCACACGGCTGAAATAATCTGTCTGGCATTCTCCAGGGGCAAGAAGTATGGGAATCTACTCCTAGTCTTTATTCAGGGCATGGTATCCACACCTTTGCTAAAGAACAATCAAATAAAGACCTTTGATTTATTTGTTTATTTTACTTGTGATGACTATATAATGACAATGAATTGAACTGGCTTCCAGGAGGGGCTACATCAACGGCCAATCGCCACGAGAGATTAGAGCCCTGTTATCAGTGTTATGTTTAATATAAGATCAGGCCTCGTTTTATGCCGTACTCGAGCACACTTCACTTATATGACTGCGGCCCTCATTATGGTGGGAGGAAACCGGGCAGAGCCACACGTTGCTGCCAGATCTTACCACGTACTGCCGCTGAGGAAGCCACCATGAGTTGCCCATAGACTCAAACAACTGCTTTGGCGAGAGGCTCCTGGGTTCTTGCATCACACTGGCACACCTCTGCCAAGCAGGCTCCCGAAGGCCTTCGAATATTCTGTTGTAAATTTTACAGACAAACACGGACATGACGGATACATGCCTGTTCCTACCCTGTTTTTTTTTCTTTGTTGTCAACTGAGTAATTCTTTTAAATCTCAAAGTTATGTGACTTGACTGTAAATGTGATTCAAAAATTTAATTAACTCTACATCCATAAATATTAATCATTTCTATCAAGCAGACATTTCCCCCTTATAACAACAAGACTGAACTGTTTTTCCAAAATACATTTAAAATTTAGAACACTTTAGTTTTAAAATTTAAGGTCCACTCCCTAACCTTATACACTCCTGCAAGAAGACTCAGATATGCTAATTAATAACACAACTGACAATTTGTCTGGGATGAGTGAATTTATGTGAGCAAGTCATGCTCCTAGTTTTCTGTAAAAGTGTGATAATCACGTACCTGCTCAAAAACAAAGGCCTGCTTAATTGTAATCACCTTATAAAGTTCTAGGGGCAAATAAGCCATATGAGTAATGGAATAACTTCTTTGAAAACTATATAAAACATCACAAATTTTTAAAACTGTTAATTATTTTAAGTTTTCTGCTAACTGCTCGCCTGCAAAATTATGAAGCATTTTTCTGGAAAATACCATAATCGAGATTCACACCTTTTTCATCAAACAATTATCTGAAAAAGAGAATGAGAGAAAACAAACAAAATATGTCATCTGTATAGAGAAGCCTCATAGCGTGACAAAATCTGTCATTAACTTGCAAATGAATTTAAGTTCAATGAATTTTTTAAAATTTAATTCCTGCCTCCATTCAAAAAATGCTTGTAGCTCTGTCAGTTAAAAATCCTGATGGTACAACATAACTGATGTTTGACAGTTCTTCGCAAACCCTGCTGGAATGTGCTTATTAATATAATGAATTCCTAATCCAGGTATTTACAGCTAGGCTAATTGCTTTTGTTAACTAGGCTGTCAATTATTTTTGTTAAAGGTGGGGGGCCTCCGTGGCTTAGTTGGTTAGCGCGCTAGCGCAGCGTAATGACAAAGGAGCCTCTCACCAATGCGGTCGCTGTGAGTTAAAGTTCAGCTCATGCTGGCTTCCTCTCCGTCCGTAAGTGGGAAGGTCTGCCAGCAACCTGCGGATGGTTGTGGGTTTCCCCCGGGCTGTGCCCGGTCTCCATCCACCATAATGCTGGCCGCCGTCGTATAAGTCAAATATTCTTGAGTACGGCGTAAAACACCAATCAAATAAATAAATAAATTGTTAAAGGTGGAGAAAACATAAAGAAATTACATAAAATTCAGATAGAAAAGTCAGAAAAGGTTCATATCACTGTGGTCTTCAATATTATTCTTTTTATTTCTATTTTTCTTTGAAGAGAAAGAGACACTTGAAAATAACTTGTGTACGGCGAGTATTTGTCACCAGCTCTTGGTATATATTGTCTCTGTCTATCGTATTAAAGTTACAAATGAGGACAGATGCAACATGCACAATAAATATAATTGCACTAGAATTTAGTTTTTTCTGCCAAGAAATGTGTTTGCCCTGGATTGTCATCATGTTTATATTTTTAATATTCGTATGTTCATAAATATTATTATAACAAGGTCGCACCGCTTAATCTCCCTTGAGCTTACTCTCCCATTTAAAAGGTCCGGTTTTATAGGTCTGGCCTCAGACAATGGATAACAGCAAGTTTTGAAGTTAAAGTGGTATAAGCTAGTTGAAGACCTAGCTTTAAGACAGATTTAAATTTTGTATACTTGCTTGAAAAGCCATAACGTTATGTATTTTTTTGTTATATCCATTCAGAGGTAATTTTAAAATCCTGGCCCTAAATAAATACAATGAACAGCTTCAGTGAACTCTTTTGCTGAAAAACATGGATTTCATTTAAGATCTCAGAACATTTCTCTGACTCTCAAAGGTTGATATCATGCTTTTTTACATTCTGTTACCTAAACTTATCCATCTATCATGACATGGCCCACATAGGCAGCAGCATGATGTAATAGGTGAGATCCCACTTCTTATAGTTTCACATCTCCAACAAACAATCTCGAGTTACATCGTAGTCTCCGTCGTGTAACAAGGGAGATAATTCTGAGCAGGCCTATTCAGACTAATGTTATGGCTTACTGAATGTTAAAAAGTGCCTGTATGCATGTAAGTTGATATAAACACGCACCATACAGAAACATTTCTAAAATGTGCTTTCCTTCTCAAAGAAAAAACCCAAAAAAATATTAAAGACCATACTTGCAAATACGTTTTTACGCTCTTTTCTCTGGTTTTGCCCTCATTTTTAATGTTTTTTAACCGTTGTACATATTAACACATGCATATGGTTTACAATGCCTACATGTTCAGAGGTCTGCAAAATCAGTGGTTTACAGCCCAGCACACTGACCCATCTGGCTTATCCTGCAGTCATACAGTCACATGCACAAAGGTCTGGCAACAACCTGCGGATAGTCAAGAGTTTCTACCGTACCTTGGGTTCCTTGCTCCTACCTTAATGCTGTGTGCCTTCGTATAAGTGAAATACTCTTATGTACTGCGCAGAACAACAATCAAATAAAGAAATACATAAACATTTAGCACAGAAGGATGCATAGGCCTATATATTCACAGTACATATAATCACCCACCCACTTCCATGAGTTAACTCCCCTGATCTGAGGGAACATAACTGGACTTCAATGATTCACTGCATGTCATGTCAGATTTAAGGTCTTTTTAATTCGTATGCATATAGATTGGCTTTAAATCTTTAAGTCACTGAGTGCAAAGACATGATAAGAAAATGGAGAATCACAATGTGCAATGAAGAAGAAAAAAAAAAACAAAAAAACAAAAAAAAAAGGCCAAATTTCACCTGAGGGATTCCAGGATCATCATAATTCTCTCTGCATCAGCCAAAAATATCCTTCAAAAATTGCGAACTGACATTCATGTTGATGAAAATCAATTGCTCTTTCCAGTTCCCAGTTTGGTCTTTGCTAGACAGGTTACCGCTAGGCAGTGAGATTGAGGCATTGCCTTGAAATCCATCACCAGTACAGTAAACCCTCTAAAATTGTGTACATGAGTATGTAAAATCTTCTCAATTTGCCTCGATGACTGTGAGAGTTATACAATGATTTTACAGGCGTGTTTTGAGGTTTTATGTGGAAGGTAGAGTGATACCTTAAGTTGAAAATTTAACATCCAGCACAGTATATCTGATATTTGCTGAAGGCATAAAAATGCACATTTTTTGTGTGAATTTACAGCATTGATGATCAATTTTGTCTGTCACACATATCCTAAGCACCACCATGGCTGCAGGACATCTAGGATCCTTGTGGCCAATCAAAACCTCTTATATGGAATGTGAACAACAGTGTATTAATCTGATTGCAGACTAATTCTGGGCTCTCACAAATGAAAGAAATATTTCTGAAGGACTTTTAAGTTTCAAATATCACAGCTGCATGTATATTTTCGTGCACTCCCAAGTGCCATTCAGTTTCATGGATACATGAAAAGGAACTCTGATCAAAGTTTGCAGGTTTAAGGGAAATGTTTCAAGAACAAAAGTCATGCCAAATTTTTTCCTGAAATATTTTCTATCACTTAATAGCTTGGTTATATTATGCACATATTCTATCAAAGGTCAACAATGTTCAGAAATGACATCAGCGACCAGATTTGCACTCTCCATTTAGACTCTCCCCACAGGGTTGTTTTGACAGGTAGCTGCAAGGCTATGCATACTTAATTTCCAACTGAGATGAAGGGTAGCTCTATTAACACCAAGATGAGACCTGGGATGTTTTTCTTTGTGCTTCTGAACATCCTAAATTGCATATTAAGAAAAAAAATCCAAATATTTCATGATTCCATTAATCATATTTCAGGGATAGAAATGTTTTTTTAAAAATACCTGTCCCTGTGACAGGTTTTTTTTTTTTTCTACCTGTTACCTCCAGGAATCCTCTTGTCGTTTTTTGGGCATACAGAATTTTGATTCAAAATCCTGTGGAAACCATTTATTTCATGACTAAAATGTTTGTTCTAACAGCATTCTGATGAGAGACCAACCTCATCAATGAAGTGAGCGACCAACCTCATCAGTGAATTGAGGCAATATTTTTTTATACTTGGTGAAAAACTTCATTAGAATATATTTTAGCCAAAATACATCTAACATGTAGTATGCTTCTAAAAATTGTACAAGTGGTCCATTAAAATTTTCCTCTCAAGGTTGCAGTAACAAAAGTGCTTTCATAAACAAAATGAACGTTGATGACTAGAGTATTTGAAGTACCATAAAGGTTCAAACAATTCACTTCCTAATCCTTCCACTTTAAATTGAAACGTTAAGTGCATCTGGGGTATGAACCACTCTAAGTTAAGAAAAAGATAAACCATTATATGGTCCATGGATTTTGTCATCTTCTTTTGTTCAGAACTCCTGAAAATTGAGTATCTGACAGACAGGAGTTGAGGTCAGGCAAGGGAGGAAATGCTTGAGCCTTTACCCGCACAGAAATTAATATCTGTTAAACTGATTTAAATACATGTACTACACTGTATTCATATTGAAAAAAATAAAAACAGTTTTCAAAATTGTGATCTTGGTTGTTCTTTATTCTCCAAGCCGGCACAGCCAAAACAGCATGTGCAACAGAGTTATTTCTTTGACTGGTGTGGCCCATAAGCCTCTACGAACCGCCTTGTCTTTTGGCAGTCAACTGACCAGAGTCTGATAGCTGGAAGAGGGTCAAAAGTAGACAAGGTTTTATCTGACAGTGCTAATGTTAACAGGTCATTTAATGTGTCTTTGGTCAGCCTCGATCTCCAGTCAGTTTTGACACGATTCATTAGTGAAAAGCCCCTCTCTACAAATGCTGTGGAAAAAGTTAGAACCAATAGTGTTTTCACAAGACAAAAGATGTTCTTTAACTCAAAAGAATCTGCTTTTTTTCTTAATATTTTAGGCCAGAAACACCTGATAGCCCTTCCTTCCTTAAGAGTTGTTTTTAGTGTTTTTGACACAAACTCCCACAGAGTCAGTCTCTCTCCCTCAACTTTTATCAGAATCATACCCTTTCTCTTTCATGACACAGGAAAAATGGTCACTAAGAATTTTCAGTTCTTCTTTGCCATAATTACTATAGTCATCAGTGTCCATGTCTGGTAAATCACACGAGTCCAATATAGTAAAACATGACGTTACTGCACTGTTGCCCAAATTCCCATCACTTTGTAAGCCAAATCTTGACACTAAAGCTTTCTTTAAATTGTCTTTCAGTTCGTTGCCTTGTTTTACAACAGGGGCTGTTAAATCATGTGTGTTTCTACTCCCTGTCCTTTTGGATTTAAGTGTCACATCTCTGAAAACTGTCGCCCCTGGGTATCCAGTGAAATTGTTTGCCTTGAATGTGTTTACTTCTGCTTCACAGTCAAATGTATCTAGTTTCATGTGGGCACGTTTCACTGTTGAGACTAAAGTATCGATGCTCACATCCTCACTTTGTAGTAAACTACTTAAACATGACACAACTGCTAAAAGACTCCTTGAGAACAACAAACATAACACCATGTTTCTCATCCAGCAGCTTGTCCAGAAGACCTGTTGCTAAAAGACTCTTGAGAACAACAAACATAAATAACCCAATGTTCTCATCCAGCAGCTTCTCCAGAAGACCTGTAGCCTTTGCTTTGGTTTCCTTGCGTTGAGTGTTGTCTCGCTGGCACTCGTGCAACTGTGTGCAATTCGCAGCATGATTCCTGTTCACTGCTTCAGTAGCAAGCTCCTGATGTGCCACCCACCTGGTGCCTTTAGCCACAGTATGCCTCAGTGTGTTGATATGTAATAGTTCACCTGTTCTTCAGCATACGACATTGCAGGTTGCTGTTCTCGTAAAAAGAATATAACCCAATGAGCAGTTCGTGCACCTCAGCATGTAAAGGTATGGTCTTGGTTGCATCCTTAAATGCTAACTCTAGCCTATGGTTAGCACAGTGAAATGATAGGAGTCCTTTGATATCCTCTTCTTGGACCAGTTTACAGAAGTTTTTCATAACTGAAGGCCCATCCGGATACATGCCAACTGGATACATTTGGATTTAACGTCTATGCCAAGATCTTCAAATGTTTTGAGGAAACATTGCCTCAAACCTTTCACAGTAGCGCGTCCTGTAATGCTTTTTATTTTTACAAAGTTAGAACAAGGCTCAAAGTTCTAATCTATGTAGGAGACAAGAAATAACTCTTCTTCCAAGTTTGCTGGGTCTGCTGAGCCATCCAGGGCCACCAAAATAAATTCAGAGGAGTTTATTGCATGGACTGTCTGATCAAGTTCACACTTTGCAATATATTTGATGAAAGTCTTGGCCTCTTTGTCATTGTTATAATGCTTTGTACCTGAAATGCCACTGAATTCCTTGGCAAAATTGACCTATTGGAGTTCATTTAATAAAGGTAAATCAGTAAATGGTCTTTCATTTTGTCCAATAAAAAATGCAGTTCGAAAAAGTTTCTCAAGTAAATCTTGTTCCCTTGGTCCATATTTGATATGGCTTTGATAAATGGTTTATCAAAGGTGGTAAGCTTGGAATTAGGCATGGCCGTTGTGTTGAGTTTATGGGCAGAACTAACTTCGTGTGCACGGACGTTTTCTATGCGCAGTGATTCGCAGCCTGTGACAAACTCATTTGCAGCGTCCTTCCCAAAATCCCTGCATGTTCTGCAGAACATTCGCTCAGAATTAAATCCTAGCCAGTCTCTGTTCTTCTTCCACGCTTCATAGAATTTAAAAACCTGTCGTTTTTTTCCGCCATGAGTGTCGTCCATAACACCAGGCCTCCCTTCATCACCGGACTGACTCCAACTTTCAGCTTCAGGTCTATCGTGGTCCCTCTCACTAGTACTTGTAGAAGCTGTGTGTTCAGTCTGTTCGTTGGGTGCACCTTGCAAAGCAGGCTCCTTCCTTTTCAAATAGCGAAGCATTTTTGTGACAAATTGCGGCTTAGGATACTTAGTCGGAGTTATTCCCCTTAGACGTACACATAAAATGTAGTAAAGAGAAATGTTGACATCGGAGGTCAGATTGCTTTCCCTGAACGTAAGCGTAAATATGATTGGCTGTTAACGGTATGTTTTATCCACTCAGTAATGCGTTTACTGTAACTTGTAACTTCAAACACAGACTGTATGTTCGACATTTTTAAAATCTTTATTAAAACGAAAACCGAACCGAGTAAAACCTACTCGATGCTTTCCCACAGCAGAACCCTTTACAGTCATGCATGGAGCTATGGTAATAAATGGTGATTTTAAATGGCTTCTAAAGTCTACTTGTCGCAGCGACAGGTAATATTTTTCATTACCTGTCACTTTGAAAAGTCACCTGTCATCGACAGGCAGACAGGCGTTATTTCGACCCCTGATATTTTTCGAGCAACCCTTCATGTAGAGACAATTGGAGACTTTTTGATAGCTTCCTTTACAGTCCATTTCCAACATAATGCAATATGATATTTGACAATGAAATATCCCAAAATGCCAATTTCAAATAAAAAGACTATAATAATCAAATTAATTTTCCAGGCACTGCCGCTCAATGTACCCAGTGGTACTTTCATACGATACAAACTGGCAATAAATAACTTTTTTCTGAAATCCTCACAGGATGATTATTAAACTTTAAATTATTATTTATTTAAACTTTAAAGACCATCATTTATTGCCAAGCATGATTTGCCTGTGAATGCTGCTTTCCTCAGCTGACCAACACAGTTCATTCTGTCGGTATCTGGGAGTTTTGAAATCTTTGTAATGGTGACGTCTTTTTACAGTGTTTGAGAGCAAAATTCAGTACACTTTAACATGGGAAGGTATATAATAACGAATATTATCTGCGTGAAGTCCTAAAATGTTTAGGGGGCGTCCGTAGCCAAGGGGGTTAGCACGCCAGCGCAGCGCAATGACCCAGAAGCCTCTCACCAATGGTCACTGAGAGTTCAAGTCCAGCTCATGCTGGTTTCCTCTCCGGCCTTATGTGGGAAGGTCTGCCGGCAAGATGAGGATGTTTTTGGGTTTCCCTCATTTTATTCCCAATATAATGCTGGCTGTCATCTTATAAGTAAAATAGTCTTGAGTATGGCGTAAAACATGAATGAAATAAAAAAATAAATTTTTAAGGTAACTCAATAAATTAAAATGATCTTTAGTGAATATCTTTCAATATTGTATTTAATAATTGCATTTGATTATCCCTCAAGTGCTAGCAGTGATGCCACATCACAATGCACAAAAGCACATCAGCACGATGTTGAAACGTCAAACCTCCATTCCTGTCTTACTTAACTACTTAAACTTTATGTAACACTGAAGCTCGCAGCGTTTGTAGATTTAAGACTTGGGTATAAGTATGTTTTGTGTGGGGAAAAAGGAAATTTTTGCTGCATGCTCTTATGAACTTTATACAAATTACAAATTTACATGTTTTATGTAAATATACTGTAAAATGAATTTTCAGATTTGAAAAGACCATGTGGTCTGGAACACAGATGGTCAGTTTAAGTCAGAAAGGCTCGCAGCCAAGATGGCGGCTGGCAAAGCCCATTACCCCAAAAAATACAAAACTCACTGCACGCCATCTGTTCCTCTCTATAGCCATCAACTGTATTAGTAAATACTCCCCTATAAATTGTTATTCACAATTTTCCACAGTCTTGTGAACAACAGACCACAGCGGCCATGTGACAAATATAAAATGTTTACTCACTCCAACTTCTGAGAGTTCTGTTCATCTTAGAAATGTGTTTTTTTAAAGTTTGCTTGGAAAGGTGAATGACATAATATTGAATTAGCACCATAAACAATATTTTATGGCATGACAGTCCTTGGAAAATGACTGGCCCAGAGAACACAGTTGGTAGACAATCTGCTTCGGGAGCAGTAGATCCAAGGTCAAATCCTGGGTCGAGTCACACCTAAGACCTTAAAACAGGAAGTTGTGACTTCCTCGCTTGGAGTTCAGCATGGAGGGGATAGTGCAATGACTGGTTGACCCGTATCAGTATAACAGCTCGGGCGGGGCAACTTACTTGCCTTCGGTAAGTCGTCTAAGTGAAGCAGCACTAGATAAAAGAGCGGTGGAAATCCGTCCTGCAACAAGGAGGCACATCACATCCACCCTAAGGATTCCTTCGTTGTATGATATGACTGAAAAATTGTTGAGCACGACGTTAAACCCCAAGCACTCACTCACTCCTTTGAAAATGAATTTTGCACATACAAATTTCTATGGCAAAAACAGTAAAATCCAAAACTACTGAAGCCATAATATTAAGATGCACTGAAAAGCACCCGTAGTTACCAGCAATTACTATTCCAATTAACCAAAGGTTAACCAACAAAAATCAAAAATTCTACCATCTGCTAGTTATATCTGTAGCATTAATTTACAAATCAGTCAGGCCCTAATTTCACATGCATGTGTTGAGCAGATACCCTTTCTGATTTCTACAGGGCATTATTATTTGATAGTGTATTATTATACTTCATTTTCGGAGTACAATCATTAATGTTTTCTTTCTCCATTCACAGGAAATATGACTACCATATAGGAACCCAGGTTCCACGCTGCAAAAAGAAGGGAGGTAATCCATGCAGCTAAGAGAGACCAGCCATGTTGAACAGACCAACAAACCTGGTCAATTTCAGTGCGGAATCTGAAGGCTTTCCAAACGTGTCCTTCACCATAGAGATTAATGATCACTTAAATGCCACAGGTAATTTTACCCCGTTAACTTGGAACGACAACTTGCACGATCGTGTGGACTACTTTTTCCACCAGCCACATTTCGTCGTGAGCCTGATTCTGGGTTTAGCCACGTTCCTGGCCAATGTCATGTCCATAGCAGCGATACACCACATCAAACGAACAATGACCACACACATCCGCCTCATCGTCAGTCTGAATGCTGCGGATTTGCTAGTCAGTGTCAGCTTGCTCCTTAACCTCTTCAACATGCTCTTCAACCCAGTCCTTCCAATTGGCCTTTACACGGCGGAGGAGAGACAATTCTCTGCCTGTATGATCGCGTTTATCTTCGCTCTCCACCAGATGGCAACACAGATCTCCATCTTGAACATCATGGCGATGGCTGTTGACCACTACATGGCCGTCATCAAACCACTCGTTTATCTGACCCAGAGTTCCAAACGCCAATGGGTCGGCATCATTATCGGGATGTGGTTCGTGTCGTTCTGTGGTGGGTTTTCGGGTTTCTTAACAGGAGTGAACTCTTACAAAAAGACCTGGGCTTTCAACTACTGCGAGTTCATCACGAACTCCGGAGATTACCACCCTGAGTTCACCACCTGGGCTATGGCTTTGATCGCCGCGATGACGATCGTCTTCATCTATCTGCGCATATGCTGCGAGGTGTGTCATGTCAACAGTCAAATGTCCAACATACGGCAGGGTTACATCAAAAACCAAAAAGCAATCCAGACCACTTTGTTTATTATCATGACCTTCGTGATCTGCTGGCTGCCCACGTGTTTCTTCCAAGTGATGATGATCATTCAAGTGTCCGAGGACGAGTCCCACATAAGAACCATGATATCCTCCCTTTTCCAAGTGAACAAATATCTCAACCACTTGTATCTTCTCAACTCTCTTCTTGACCCCATTATCTACGCCTTTCGTTTGCGTGAAATGCAGCAGGGCTACAGGTGTCTCCTCCTCCACTGCCTTCACTGTTCATGTGCCTGTGAAAAGGGAGATAAGCGGTACAAGTCTAGCTTTCGCTACAACAAGGATTTTACCTCCATGACGTCAACCGTGGAGCGTGGCTGTTTTGTCAACGGACAGGAAAGCCGGGTACTGCGACAGGAATCCTGTCGCTTTGTATTTCCTGGGCGCCGAATAGTGCTGCAGAAAACGTACGCAGACAGGATGTTTTCCCACAGCAAATGTCTTCAGGACCAGACTGTGTTGCTTCAGGAGGTGGCGAGTCAACAAAAGGCTTTGAAGGGCAAACCGATCCAATCTGGCAACCAAGCCAATGGGGTCTGCATCCAATGCTGTGCGTCTCAGGCCGATTTCAACAACTCTCGCTCTGCCTTGTGTAACAGCACTTCTGCAGACTTTAATGTTATGTGTAAGTCAAGGTGCTACAGGAAAAACGAAGGACACAGCTCATACAGGTATCCTGCCAAACGACAAACGTCCCAACATGCCGCTGCATACATGCTAAACGACAGTGGACGCCCATGGTGTCACTGCACAACGTCTGTGTGACAATCAGGTCCAGGGTCTAGTGCACGTTACACATACATTCCCAATAATGCCACTCAAATAATAACCAGGTCCACGACTGCAATTAAACTACAGGATTTTCATTGTGTTGTGCCATGAGCAGGGTGGAATTTTAGAATCAGGGTAACACTCTTCTTTACCATAAATACTGGATTAACATTTTGTTGTACCATGAAGACAGGATTAATATTCTGTTGTACCAGGAAGACAGGATTAATATTCTGCTGTACCATGAAGACAGGATTGATATTCTGTTGTACCATGAAGACAGAGTTAATATTCTGTTGTACCATGAAGACAGGATTAACATTCTGTTGTACCATGAAGACAGGATTAATATTCTGTTGTACCATGAAGACAGGATTAACATTCTGCTGTACCAGGAAGACAGGATTAAAATTTTGTTGTACCATGAAGACAGAGTTAATATTCTGTTGTACCAGGAAGACAGAGTTAATATTCTGTTGTACCATGAAGACAGGATTGATATTCTGTTGTACCATGAAGACAGGATTGATATTCTGTTGTACCATGAAGACAGGATTAATATTATGTTGTGCCGTGAAGAGAGGATTAATATTCTGTTGTACCATGAAGGCAGAGTTAATATTCTGTTGTACCATGAAGACAGGATTAATATTCTGTTGTACCATGAAGACAGGATTGATATTCTGTTGTACCATGAAGACAGGATTAATATTATGTTGTGCCGTGAAGAGAGGATTAATATTCTGTTGTACCATGAAGGCAGAGTTAATATTCTGTTGTACCATGAAGACAGGATTAACATTCTGCTGTACCAGGAAGACAGGATTGATATTCTGTTGTACCATGAAGACAGGATTAACATTCTGCTGTACCATGAAGACAGGATTGATATTCTGTTGTACCATGAAGACAGAGTTAATATTCTGTTGTACCATGAAGACAGGATTAATACTCTGTTGTACCATGAAGACAGGATTGATATTCTGTTGTACCAGGAAGACAGGATTAAAATTTTGTTGTACCATGAAGACAGGATTGATATTCTGTTGTACCAGGAAGACAGGATTAAAATTTTGTTGTACCAGGAAGACAGGATTGATATTCTGTTGTACCAGGAAGACAGGATTAAAATTTTGTTGTACCGTGAAGACAGGATTAACATTCTGCTGTACCATGAAGACAGGATTAATATTCCGTTGTACCATGAAGACAGGATTGATATTCTGTTGTACCAGGAAGACAGGATTAATACTCTGTTGTACCATGATGACAGAGTTAACATTCTGTTGTGCCATGAAGACAGAATTAATATTCTACTGTACCACGAAAGACAGAATTAATATTCTACTGTACCACGAAAGACAGGATTAATATTCCGCTGTACCAGGAAGACAGGAATAATATTCTGTTGTACTCTCAACACAGGATTACCATTCTGTTTATTCTGTACAGAATAAACACTGTGATGTAAATGTGTCATCAACACAGAATTTGCCTTCTGCGGTATCATCAAAACAGAATTTGCCCTCTGCTGTACCATCAACACACGATTTGCCCTTTATGTACCATCAACACATGATTTGCTCTCCAATGTACCATCAACACACGATTTGCTCTCTAATGTACCATCAACACACGATTTGCTCTCTAATGTACCATCAACACACAATTTGTTCTCTGCTGTACTATCAACACAGGTTTAACAATGTTGTTTTGCTGTAACATTGTTTTCTGCTAGCAATACAAGATTTTTACTGTTCTGTAATAAGGACAGGACTTGTAATCTATCAAAACAGGACATAATGATGCCTTCTGAAACACTGTGCATGTCATGCATAATGATGCATTTTGATACACTGTGCATGCCATGCATAATGATGCCTTTTGATACACTGTGCATGTCATGGATAATGTTGCCTTTTGATACACTGTGCATGCCATGCACGCAAGGCCTGTATTCTGCTATATCATCAATGTACTCACAGAGGTTACACATTCTGCTCTACCATCCCTAGACTGGATTTGCATTCACTGTACCCTTAGTACACATTTTGCATTCCCCTACTTCATGTAAGACTACACGACTGTGCATCATCAAATGCCTACTGCAAACAAGGCCCCAAAATAAATGAATCCAAAAGCAGGGATTATAAATTTTTTTCTGTCTGAGTGTAGGTTTTACTTTGAAAACCACAAGCACCTGTAATCAGCAGATTACATCCATATATAGCACATTCCTTTTTTCTATTGAATATTCAACTGCACGATCAACAAGTAAACCTTACTCCGAACTCTTAACACTTAACATTTACGGGATCTCCAACAAGGGACCTTGTGGTTTATTTATAGAACAACAGTTAAAAAATTGCTTTTTAGTTCAAGAATTATTACTTCGACTTGAGTCAAATGTAGTACTAAATCCATCTAATAAAAAACATATTCATATCTTTTCTTTCCCAAAAACAAAAACTGGGAGAGAAACGTAATTCTTTGCTTTTAGCACTACTGATATCTGTCCTACAAATTAGGAGAATTAAGGTACGGGATACAAAACTTTCAGAAAGAGTTTACTGTTTCCTGTAAGAAACATATCAATCATGAATCTTCAGAACTTTACGCACACATCAAACATACACACACATCATAAAATCATGTATACCTGTGTGCACGCACATATACACAAGTTTGTTGCTCAAAGGGAAGTAGTCTTGTAAAATAATAGAGAAGAAAATAAGCCCATAGAGTTATCTCCCTTTAACGTGTACTCCGTGTCCTTTGTGTGAAAACATCAAAACTGACATTTAACGTCATTATTCATATAATTATTCCATGCAGAGGATGACATATCAATATTTTTTTATTGCTTGCACAATTCTGTATTCAACAGGGGAAACCCACGACCATCCGCAGGTTGCTGTAAGACCTTCCCACTTACAGCCGGAGAGGAAGCCAGCATGAGCTGGACTTGAACTCACAGCGACCGCATTGGTGAGAGACTCCTGGGTCAATCCGCTGCGCTAGCGCACTAACCAACTGAGCCACGGCGGCCCCTCAAAAAAGATAGCAAGTGGCGAAACACAAGTTCACAAAGTGCACTGAACACAAAATAGATTACAAATGGCGAATATCGAATGGTGTGAAAGCCGATATCTCCAAATCCAGTAAAATACTTCACAATTTTTTTATTTATTTAATTGGTGTTTTAAGCCGTACTCAAAAATATTTCACTTAAACGACGGCGGCCAGCATTCTGGTGGGAGGAAACCGGGCAGAGCCCGGGGAAAACCCACGATCATCCGCTGGTTGCTGTCAGACCTTCTCGCGTATGGTTAGAGAGGAGACCAGCATGACATGGTCTTGAACTCACACCGACCGCATTGGTGAGAGGCTCCTGGGTCATTACGCTGCGCTAGCACACTAACCAGCTGAGCCACAGAGGCTCCCAAATACTTCACAATGAATGAGAGTAAATATGACTGCTCACAAGTGGACTTGAGTAAATGACTACTCACAAGTGGACTTGAGCAAATGACTGCTCACAAGTGGACTTGAGCAAATGACTGTGAGCTTCGCAACTCCATCGCTCATATTTATAGACTAACGTAAAGAAAATTCTGGATGGTTTCATTCTAAACATGTTTAGAAGACCGATACATGTTTCCAGAATGTATACTCTATGTACAATGACACTAAGCTCATAAACACAGAATGCCTTGAGAACACTTGACTAAATTACAGCACAGGATACTAAGAGGGAAAAATGTAGGTCAGACACTGACACAAAAAAAAAAAATAAAAAATACAATACAATGTTTAAAGACGGGGTTCTTAACACAACATCTGTAGACATTAAATTACCAATCACTAAAAAATGTCCCACCATGTTTCAGAGGCACAATGATATATCATTAATACCAAGACAATGCTTTTATGAATTTATGAACTGCTCTTTCTAATATGAAATTTTTTGAGAAGAATTTAAACACATGAACTAGTTTCTGCCATCAACCTTTCCCAAGATTTCTTATATCCTTGAAAAAAGATGGTTGTGTAAATTAACTATTAGTGTTCTTGAGTTTTGCATTTGTATTGGCCCACAGTGCACAGGGTGACCAAAGATGAAAGAATGAACCAATGCTCATGGACAAATGCCAGTAGCAGTAAATATCTCACCATGCATAATGTGGAATGAACTAATGCTCATGGACAAATGCCATGCAGTAAATATCTCACCATGCATATTGTTTAATGAACTATCTTAAATAATTAATAACAATACAATAATAATTCTTTATTTCAGACTGAACAGTCATGATCACAAATAATCCAGGGAAAAAGAGATACAAAGATGTACCATAATTAAGGGCAATCTGAAGTATTTTATTATAACAAACTGAACTATCGTATAACGCAGTTGCTTAGTTCTTCCTAAACGCATGTCATTTTGCTAGCGCTTATATCCCACATTGTTATAAATAATTCATTATTAAGAAAGCTCTACTGTCTGCTATTTTTTTATTGTTGTTGTTGTTGCACATTTGACCGAGTTCCAAACAGCCATTTTCACCTCAATAACGCTGATTCACTGTACCCTAATGTGATGTGTAAATATTTGTCCTCGGTAAACCAAAACATTCGTAACAACAGACCTATACTTTGCCATTATTGATTGCATCGATGCACGAGACAAAAATTGGTCTGCCAAAACCTGCAGGATGTTGATTAATCTTTCACACAGGTGAGTCTTGGGAGGTCATCATGAAACTAGGACAATCTGCTTCGTTTTACTGATACAATGTACCTGGGGTCGGCTCAAGAAAGAAATTTCTGGCTGAAGCCAAAATACAAAATGTCTTCACCGTGCTAAGTTTTTGGTGCAGAAAGTTGAAATTTTGATACATTTGTCTTAAGACGACATTTATGAGGTGGTCTAAATGGTCAGATCTTGATGCCAAAAAATAAAAATAATTTTCAAATTTTGACTTAAGCCAGAAATGGCTCTGTGAAATCAACCCTGCAGCTTTTCTATTTTTACATCTCAGATGTGACCACATATTCACCACATGATGTATGATATACAGACTTTCCAATTTTTTTAGGTGGTGAGAGATGTTGGCTGTGATTGTAATGCTAAATGGTACTGCATATGTAAACTGTGGACATTCTGCTCAAGAAGAGTCTATATATACAATATATTCCAGTTACTCAAAGATATTATTCTCTTTAATAAGAGCTTGTGCATAAAATATCATAGTTTTTACTCATATAAATTATTCTGATTACAAACGAGCGTGTACATAATATATCATTGTTTATGAACATTAATTACCATATTACAGTTATTACATAAAATATTAATTTTTGTGCTAAAACTTACATTTTCATAGTAAGGTATCATTCTAAATTCCAGACAAACCTCAACACTAGAGAAAAAAAATTCAGGAAAAATAAGTAAGGCATTTTGACATTAACTCTATTATTATATCCACATACAAGTTTAATTCTTTTGTACTTACGTTTATTCTACATGTAAAAAAGACAAAACGACCTTACAGCAGAAAATGATCCATTATAAAATTATAGACATCATAACGCCTCAAGGTCCTGCTTCACACTGTCAACACCTCACAGGATGAAAAAATATATGCCACCTCACCGTTGGACATACAATTATGTACAAGTTTTCTGCACATATGTAAGAAAAAACAATAAGGACCAAAACTCTAACTTCATAGTGACAGACGAAATTCTATGTCAAATCCAGTCAAATTCTGTTAAATAAGAAGTTGTGAATAGTACAGATCATGATTCACTCATATTGTTCTGTTTACAGGGAATCTGTAAATAATACATGTGAATTGCTTTTTCACGTCAATGGTAAGTTTTAACAACATCTTGTTCATCCTGAAATATATCCTGGTTTATTCACATTATTCCCTTATCACAGTTTATTCACACATGTAATATTTTAGAGAAGTTTAAAAATAGCTTGTCCATCCAGCAATATATCAGGTTTTATTCACATTATTCTGTGATCACGGTTTATTCATAGCAGTAATGTTCTGTTAAAAAAAAAATTGTACATCCAGTAATTTATCACGGTTTATTCATACTATTCTGTTATCATGTCCTGTTTAAAAAGAGCCTGTACATGCAGCAATATGTCACGGTTTATTCACATTATTCTGTGATCACGGTTTATTCATACTGGTAATGTTCTGTTACAAAAAAAATTGTACATCCAGTAATATATCATGGTTTATTCATACTATTCTGTTATCATGGTTTATTAATACAGATAATGCTCTGTTTAAAAAGAGCCTGTACATGCAGCAATATGTCACGGTTTATTCACATTATTCTGTGATCACGGTTTATTCATACTGGTAATGTTCTGTTAAAAAAAAAAAAAAACTTGTACATCCAGTAATATATCATGGTTTATTCACATTATTCTGTTATCATGGTTTATTAATACAGATAATATTCTGTTTAAAAAGAGCTTGTACATGCAGCAATATATCACGGTTTATTCACATTATTCTGTTATCCTGGTTTATTCAGACAGGTAATGTTCTGTTTAACCCCGAGCTTGTTCATTTTATCAGTATATCACAGTTTGTTCAAATTAATTATTCTGTTTCATATTAAAGAGACTGGTAATATTATATCTTGGTACAAATGAATCATTTGCCATGTCCACATATCTCTCTACACGTGCCTAAATGTTTATGTGATACTCAATTCTTGATATTGTAACAATAAGAATCGACAAATAAGGGACTTGATTAAATAATGGTACCTGAAGCATATGTTGCTGTGCTTGCTACATCTGATTTATGGTTCACTTCAGTGTAGTTTTATGCAATACTTACTGTAAATTTTCAACCTTTTTCAACCTCTTAAGTCTCCAGCCTTAGGAGGGAAGTTCTGCCAGCAACCTGCAGATGCTTGTGAGTTTCCTTCGGGCTCTGCCCGGTTTCCTCCCACCATAATGTTGGTCACCATCGTATAAGTGAAATATTCTTTAGTATGGCGTAAACCACAAATCAAATCAAATAAATAGATTTTCAACCTCTTAAGCACTTTTTTCAGTGGAATTTATGAAATACATTTATGACAATGGCAGTAAAATGATTTGTTTATGACACTTAAGATGCAAGATGTATAAACCTGTGCAGATTATTTCTTTACACCTCATAAAACATCGGGTTCCGTAGTGCACAACTTCAGGTATTAAGGAATTTTCCTGCAAAATTTCAAAACTTAAGTTGCAGAGGCGGATGAAAAGGCTGAAGAATTAGGGTGATCAAGTTGGAATACTAATTCTTCATTTATACCATGGTGATCAGTTTACGTCCATTCAAAAGAAATAGCATATATTAATAGACAAGTTTAACTGAGAGATTTTATGGTGTATTTGTGGAAGACTAGTGGTACTCAGCAATCACATGATTGCAAACATGGCGACGAGCGCAAATGAATGCTTTCTGTGTTGCTAAAGCCTGGACTAGACCTGTGCATCCTGTGCATGTCAGCAGTTGGATTGATGGACTGACTCACTGATTGATCAGGTGTTGAACGCTACATTCAAGAGTTTTTCACTAATATTTCTTTATTTATTTGATTGCTTAATGGGTGGAGGAGACTGGAGTACCCACAGTAAAAAAAACACCCAACTTTCTCACTGTATGCCAGGGGATTATAAAAGCCATTCGGATAATTGGTACTCGGTCTGTCGATTGAATAAAAAACTCAGCATCAACCTGTTTCTCTCTAATATAATAATATTAATTAAATACTTTTGGAAAAAACTTAAATGTCATAGCCAGATGCACAAGGAGTATTTCCATCGCAACTTTGAGTACATATTTGCTGATTGGTTTCTTTTTCGCTCTACGCTGCTTCCCATCACAGTAACAAACACCAGACACATACAGGGAATATCTGTTTTAACAGATTCAACCAGGGTCACAGTAAAGAATACGCTTATGTCATTCAACATTGAAGCATTCATGGATATGGCACTGCTACACTAGGGGAGACAGAGCATAACAAGGGGAGACAGAGCATAACTAGGGGAGACAGAGCATAACTTGGGAAGTCAGAGCATAACTAGGGGAGACAGAGCATAACTAGGGGGAAGAGGGCATAACAAGGGAAGATAAGGCATAACAAGGGGAGACAGAGCATAACTAGGGAAGACAGAACATAAATAGGGGAGACAAAGCATAACTAGGGGAGATAGAGCATAACTAGGGGAGACAGAGCATAACTAGGGGAGACAGAGCAAAACTAGGGGAAAGAGGGCATAACAAGGGAAGACAGAGCATATCTAGGGGAGACAAAGCATAACTAGGGGAGACAGAGCATAACTAGGGGAGACAGCATAAATAGTGGAGACAGGGCATAACTAGGGGGAAGAGGGCATAACAAGGGAAAATAAGGCATAACAAGGGGAGACAGAGCATAACTAGAGGAGACAGCATAAATAGTGGAGACAGGGCATAACTAGGGGGAAGAGGGCATAACAAGGGAAAATAAGGCATAACAAGGGGAGACAGAGCATAACTAGGGGAGACAGCATAAATAGTGGAGACAGGGCATAACTAGGGGGAAGAGGGCATAACAAGGGAAAATAAGGCATAACAAGGGGAGACAGAGCATAACTAGGGAAGACAGAACATAAATAGGGGAGACAAAGCATAACTAGGGGAGATAGAGCATAACTAGGGGAGACAGAGCATAACTAGGGGAGACAGAGCAAAACTAGGGGAAAGAGGGCATAACAAGGGAAGACAGAGCATAGCTAGGGGAGACAAAGCATAACTAGGGGAGACAGAGCATAACTAGGGGAGACAGCATAAATAGTGGAGACAGGGCATAACTAGGGGAGACAGAGCATAACTAGGGGAGACAGAGCATAACTAAGGAAGACAGAGCTTAACTAGGGAAGACAGAGCATAAATAGTGGGGAGAGGGCATAACAAGTGGAGACAGAGCATAAATAGGGAAGACAGAGCATAAATTATGGAGAGGGGTCATAACAAGTGGAGACAGAACATAAATGGGGGAGATAAAGCATAACAAGGGGGAGATAAAGCATAACTAGGGGAGACAGAGCATAAATAGGGGAGACAGAGCATAAATGGGGAGACAGAGCATAAATAGAGAAGAGAGGGCATAACAAGGGAAGACAAGAGCATAACAAGGGAAGACAGAGCACAACTATGGAAGACAGAGCATAGTATGACAGACCAAACCTCTGTGGTCACAAATTAACTACTGTAACTGACTAGTTGCAGCACAAGATGTGCGCGATGAAGGGAATAACTTTCGCCGGCAAAGAGAGCTAGCATTCGTGCTTGAAACTTACTTTGTATATTTAAGTGACAAAATTTATATTTTTTTTCTTTTATATGTTGGTGTTTTATGTTATACTCCAGAACATCTCACTTATACTTAGGCAGGCAGCATAAGGTTACAAGGAAAACAAACACATCAGTGAAAATCCACAACTTTCCACGTACGACAAAATAGAAAGCCCAAAAGAGCTGGACCTGATATCTCATAATAAAATTGAGATGAAAAAATCTCCAATAATGGGGCAATAAGATCAAATATTCTGACTTCAAAACATAACTTGGTGTTACACTGTTTTCATATTTAATTGAACAGGTGACAGAAATGTGAGGTCTTTCCTATGATACTTTTCAAAATAGTCATAGAAAATAAATTGAAAAATAATCAAGATCTGTCATGATACTCTTAAAAATATTTATGTAAGATAAAATGGAAAAATATTCAAGATCTATCTTGTGATACTATGAAAAATATTTTTATAAGATAAAATGGGAAAATATTCCACGAGGATATACTTGAGGGCCAGACTAAGAACCCCAAATTATGCCCTGGTAAATTCTTCACTAGCTGTCCAAAGCCACCTTGCACAACAGCTTGTTTACGGAGGTTGGATACGCAGACTAGGGGAGGCAACTCTGTCAGCCTAAACATGTCCCATCCTTTATCCTGTTAATATCTTTCCCTCGGTCACCATACAAATACATCACCCCACCAATACATACAAACTGTGTATACAGGTATTCAGTCATCTTTTTTGTAGGTGCCCCTTAAATGGTTTTGGGATCAATATCAAATATCACACCAACAGAACAACATCTGATGAAAATCAAAACTAGCAGAACACATAAATATATATATCTGTATATTGGTTAGAATTTAATGTCAATGGGCTTCTTATCAGGAGTTTACTTCAGCTCATGAATATTCATCACTCTCTAAACAAGTGACTATCTTTGTGGTGGGCTTAAGGCTATACGTCTAGTCATATCTAGAGTTGTATGGGGAGACTGAAACATGAAAGAACTTTAATTTATGGATTGAATGACTGAATTAATGTGTGATTGAATGAATGTGTGAACGTATATATGTATGTATGTTTGTAGTTTTACCCCGTACTTCAACAATTTTTCAGTCATATGATGAGGAGGAGTCATTCTGCTTGTATACTAAGTTTGCTTGATGTAGTGTGAATCCACAGTCAAAACTGAAATACACTGACAAAGACACAAGACATGACGCACCCACCCAGTCACATTACACTGACAATGGATCAACCAGTCTTGTTTCTTTGCTCTAACCTTTCAGAGCTAAGCACCAGTGAGGCAGCACCACGTACTATTTTTAACATCTTTCACATGACCCGACCTGGGTTTGATACCAAGGTCTCCAGACTTCAACGAAGCCTATTTATGGACTGAGACTTGAGTATGAAGTAAGGGGGTTAAATCTTTCATCCTACTTTCAACTAATGAAACACGTAGTCAGTTGTGTCAGTGGTACTTTACGAGAACGTTTTGTTTTCTTAAAGGTTCAAAGTTTCTTTATCATGGCACCTCC
Source organism: Liolophura sinensis (assembly GCF_032854445.1). Classification (NCBI taxonomy): domain Eukaryota; kingdom Metazoa; phylum Mollusca; class Polyplacophora; order Chitonida; family Chitonidae; genus Liolophura; species Liolophura sinensis. The sequence goes on along the minus strand of NC_088305.1, from coordinate 18,729,079 downwards.
ATCCTTTTCAGTACGTACGAGTCAAGATATAGCCATACTATATGCGGTTACATTCACATATAACATTTCCAGGTTTTTTATTATTTAGTTATTTCCCAATTATCAAAATGTGTCATATGTGCAGCTTTACTGCAGGTGTAATGTGCTGATGTCAATTAAGAGAAAGTGTAATACAGCCTAATTACAAGTGTAATGGACAGATTTTAACTACAAGCATAACATAAAGATCTCAAAGCCTAAGACATCATCCGGCTAAAGCATATTTCAATTTAAAGCAGAACGCTCAAAATCTCTAAACAGTACTTTTTTTTGTGATTTCACAAAAGATCTAAAATAAAATGACAATGCTAAGATGCTGGCTGATGCAAATCAAGACATCTATCTAAAACAATTTATCCAATCAAACCCTTGCAGTGCATGCATTGCTCCCAACATCTGCTTTACATCACTGTGACCGCTTGTAACTTTTGTAAATCTAAAACAACACCAAGGTCACCGAGGGGGGTCACGGTAAGAAGGCAGGAAGTGATGTAATAAACCTCAAAAACTGTCTCAAGCTTTGTTTCTAACAATACTTCATGCACATTCAGTCTCTCTATCAGAAGTATACACAGCATGATTCTAACAAACACCTGAAAAAATTTTATCAGTCAATGCTGATTAAACACTTCCACGCGAGGACACCAGTGCTGAGGCTAAGTCTAAACAAGCCCATGTGGGTCTCACATGTTCCAAAGGTCAAAGCAGTCTAGTGGTGGCAGTGATGTAAAGCGAAAGGTAGAGAATGACGCATATGGGCTGTTAGGAGTATGGGAAGTGACATATAGTCTTTTCCCACTGAACTCACGACAGGACAGCTGACAACATTCCACTGGTACACGGGACATCATTTTGACTTTGCTTACAACGATCTAGATACCTGATTTACACTGAATCAATGATCAGCAAAAACCTAGTACAATAAAACAACCACACCTAAACAGGGAAAGAGAATGCCTTGAAATGGATGTCATAATAAAAACAAATCTTGTTGATGGTGATTGGTCAGATTTATGTGAGGGGCATGATGGGTGATTTTCAACTCTCTGCAACCTGGCCTGACTCATAAAAACAACCATGACAGATGCTTCATTGCAGGGTAATGTGAGGTTGGCCTTCAGGTGGTTTGATACCATCTGTAATTGTTAGAAAATAAGAGTTTTCCACTCACCTTGCCACTGATGCCCCATAAATAGTACGGATGTTGTCAACAGTTGAGGAATTTGGTGGCGTTCGTACATCAGCAACACCTTCTCCTTGCTGCAAATGAGAAAAAAAAGAAAAAAAGAGAAACAGCAAATTTTAAATGCATCAGGCACCTATTGCAATAGCCAGACTTTTTTCAAAACAGTCAATCATTTCAACTTCCTCATAAGTAGCACCAGATATCAGCAGACGTTTTGTAACAGTCCATCATATCAACTGTCTCATAAATAGCACAGGATATCAGCAGACGTTTTGTAACAGTCCATCATATCAACTGTCTCATAAATATCACAGGATATCAGCAGACTTTTCAAAACAGTCAATCATTTCAACTTCCTCATAAAAAGCACCGGATATCAGCAGACTTTTCGTAACAGTCCGTCATATCAACTGTCTCATAAATAGCACAGGATATCAGCAGGCTTTTCATAACAGTCTATCATATCAACTGTCTCATAAATAGCACAGGATATCAGCAGACTTTTCATAACAGTCCATCATATCAACTGTCTCATAAACAGCACAGGATATCAGCACTTTTCATAATAGTCCATCATATCAACTGTCTCATAACTAGCACAGGATATCAGCAGACTTTTCATAACAGTCTATCATACCAAATGCCTCAAAAATAGCACAGAATATCAGCAGACTTTTCGTAACAGTCCATCATATCAACTGTCTCATGAATATCACAGGATATCAGACTTTTTTTCATAGCATGGTGCTCAATCAAACAGCTACAAGGTACTTTGTGATCTGTGATTGGTCAAGTATATGGCGCCATGAGCCACCACAGTCTAAAGAAACGGGCGCAAGGCATAGCGTTTGCTGAGTGCTTGCTGTATCTGCTGCTATGAAATGCTACATGCAACTGCATTAACTCTTATATTTCTTATATTTTCACTTTTCCAATAAATCTTAATATCTACAATGTCTACTAGAAATGGTGGTAAACTAAAGAAAGGACTTGCATGAATCCCTTCCCTACAGCTGTACTTGAGTTACATCTTACCTTTTTCAGAGTGAATCCAACCCTGGAGTTGTGGATAGCATATCTTCAAGTAATAAATAGAAATTTTTACTCATCATCACACATGTGTAGATGTACATATAATCTGATCAAAAGCAAAAATTACTTGTTGCTGAATAAACAATGTTTTACATCAATTCACAAATACCCAATATTTGACTTTTTTTAGTTGATCTGATTGGTGTTTTACACTGTACTCAAGAATATTCCGCTTAGGAAGGTGATTAACATTACGGTGGGAGGGAACTTGGGCACAGCCAAAGTACTCCTACGTCCATCAGGGGAATCCAACAGGAGCTGGACGAACTCATGATGTAAGGGTTGGTGAGAGGCTCCTAAGTTATGATTCTGCATTAGCAAGCTGTCCACTCGGCCATGAAGACCCCCCTAACATACCAGAAGTGATTTTGACACACCATAAACAACAAACTTATTTTTTTTACCTGTTTTACTCTCATGAGTATACATGTATCATCTATGGAACATACATGTATCATCTATGGAACATACATGTATCATCTATAGAATTTATATGTATCATCTATAGAATATACACGCATCATCTATGGAATATAAATCTATGGAATATATATTTATCATCTACAGAATATACACGTATCATATACAGAATATACACGTATCATGTATAGAATATACACGTATCATGTATAGAATATACACGTATCATCTACAGAATATACACGTATCATCTATACAATATACATGTATCAAGTACAGAATTATACTGCCACAATTTCTCAGCTATATGTACCTTAATTCTTCAACCTTTTCAACCACCTGTGCAACCAATACTTCGAAATATTCTGGATGAACTATGGGATGTACAGAAATAATTTGTACAGTGTAATAAAGCTTGCATCTTCGGTGACACAAATAACTCTTTTTAGTTTTATTTTCATAATTATTGCACGCAAAACTTCCATTGACCAAAGTGCTTTAGAGGTTGAAAAGTTATACAGTACACATATATGACTTCCTTACCGGACTCTTGTTCCTCAGAAGCTTCAACAAAACTCATTGTAACAATGTAATATTTCACTGGTGTAAACTGCCACAAATATTTCACTTATAGGGTGGATTTCAGTTGATTAAGTGAGTGGAGGGAACTAGAGTATCCCTGAGTGAAGTATCCACTTGCCTTTTTGTGAGTATTAGACCCTATTTTCAATCTCTGAGGAACTCTGAAAGTAATTTCTCCACCTTAATTTTGTTTTGGTTGGTTTGCCAACATCAGGGCTTCGCAGAAAATATCTCTCACTTTAGACATTAGAGAAATGCAACTTCATGTAATAGACAGACAAATGCAACTTCACATAATAAACAGACAAATTCAACTTCATGTAATAGACAGACAAATGCAACTTCATGTAATAGACAGACAAATGCCTCTTCATGTAATAGACAGACAAATGCCTCTTTATGTAATAGACAGACAAATGCAACTTCACATGAAAGACAGACAAATGCAACTTCATGTAATACACAGCATAATCCAACTTCATGTAATGGACAGAGAAATGCAAATGATCAAATGACTACTGTTCTATTGTAATACATGAGCTGTGCATTACCAGTTTGCCCATAGACCACCACCACAAGTACATAGGAATGAGTTACTTTAGGTAGTAGTGGTTCCCCATTAGGCGATAATTAAAAAAGTTGTTCATTGGGCTAAAATCGGGCTGACTCAAACTTAATTTTCGGGGAATCTAAGAAATCTTGGTGTTTTGAGAAGGGAGGTGGGGGGGGGGGGGGGGAAGTGATGGCTACAACTTACCAAAATTAGGCTCAGCATTACAGGATTGCTCTCGAAAAAAAATCCATTTTCACCAAGCTTGTTTGCACGCCTTACCAATGTAAGCTCTACTCATACAACAAATAGCATTTAATGTGTGGAAATTTTAGTGAGGGAGCGCTAATCTTTTCCTTTTCTGTCATCGCGCCAACTCAAGACTTGGTGAAATAACCAACTCCATAAGGAAAAGAAACTCCATGCCATTTTACCCGAGGAAAAAAAAATTTGCCAACCGACCAACTCAACTTTAAAAAGAATAGCTTGTTACCCAGAACAGGTTTTTAATGATGGCCTTTGTTTTGATCTAGTGTACAGTTCTAACACTCACCTACTCACTACCTCAGCAATTTTGGCGTGCTCTTCTGCAGGGCTTTTCAAGGCCTTTCGTCTTGTTGGAATGTTGTAAAATAAATCTTCAACCTTGAACACACACATTTCAAATATACATGTCGTAATTCCAAACATATCAATTCTCACACCATATAGCCCTACATTCATAATTATGTTTTTTTTTTAATTTTAATGTATTTATTAAAGTGTTATTCAAACAATAAATATAAAGTTATACTGCACTTAAGTTTGCGACGTTTAATTAACATAACATACAACTGATAGTACATTGTACCAGTCTGATATTGTACAGCATTACCACCTGACTCAGAATTTGCTTTGATGAAATTTTTCATCAGAGTTTATAAGACGTTACAGTATACATAATTATTTAGTTGATTACTCAAGAATATTTCACTTATATGATGGCGGCCAGCATTATGGTGGGAGGAAACTGGATAGAGCCCGGGGTAACCCATTACCATCCGCAGGTTGCTGGCAGACCTTCTCACTAATGGAAGGAAGAGATCACAGTACATATGTCTTCTTCAATGTCCCTCTCAGTTCCAATACACACCTAACGTAATAAAACATTTTTAACAGCCATACTACCAACATACACCTCCGCTTTACATTTTTACAAAATAATTTAACACTTTAACACTACAATGACATTTCTAATAAGCTGTTAATATAGGTTATTACATACCCACTTTCACATTAGCACTGGGGCTGGTTTCATGAAGGATACTTAGTGTTAAGTTACTCTTAGATAAGTGCACTTCATATCTCACAGTAGTTAAGGGTAAACCTAGCAAAGTGAGCTTCATGAAACCGGCCCCTGGTACGTGCATTTGCCAAAGGGAACTAAGAGGTTAGAGCAAGGAAAACTTAGAATTGAGAGAGCCTGATTTCAAATTTTTGCTAAATCTATGCTTGTATAAGGCAGTGGCGTGAAACGCTGGCGTGAAAGGTCACATGGGAAGGCCCAGGAAAATCAACAACTTTGGAAGTTATTCCCAGAAGAACGGCTAATAATAACAAGAAATTACAGGATATACGACAGCAGAGCAATGCGCACAGCATACATAAATCGTGAACGTCAACACAACCTGGTTTTGGGTCTTTCAAGCAGAAAGCTGTATTAGCTCATAACGTTTTCACGGCTGTAGGGGAGCAAGTAAGGCTTGTTGGCGCAAATAAAATGGTAAATGCCCAGTTGTCCACAATCAGAAATCCTTAGATCAAAACATGAAATAAGTGAAAGTTACTGACACACACACAGCAATAGGCAACATGGACAACAAGCTCAACCGTGTGTGAATTGGAGAGCTCTGTAAAGGAACTTCACCCAAGTATGTACAAGTTAGATACTGATAATCCACCACAACACACATTCCATGCTACAGATCCAGTTTTGTTTGCATCCCGGGCAAATATATACATGTAAGTATGCATTCTTGGGTTTTAATGTCATACTTGACAACTTTTCCGTCGTATGACGACATTGAGTCATTAGGTGTGAGCATATATACTCTGTCTTCTTGCGGCAGAGAGAGAGAGTCCACTCTGCGAAAGTGCTGTCGTCACTGAAGTATCATGCCAAAGACGCCATGCATGATACCCCACCTAATCAAGTTTTACTGACACTGGGCCAATCAGTTAGGTTTCCTTGCTCTAACCTCTCAGTGCTGAGTGCGAAGCAAAGCAAGTATCATTTTCAAAGTCTTTGGTATGATCCAACTATGGTTTGATCCTGTGTCTCCTGACACTAATCAATCAACCACCGTAGTGGTCCTGGCAAATACCGGTATGTGATAAAACACCACACAACACACAACAGAAGTACTTACAGAGATCTGAGTGCCCTGGTTGCCCGCACACGGTTTTAAAGGTTCCTTCAACTTGCTATCCACATACTTTCCCCTGTGAGAAAACATAAATTGGCTGATGTATCATTTACACATACAATAAACAAATGAGGAATGATTTATATTAATTATATTATACTAATTCCCCGAGGGACGACTCCCCTGACTCAAACGCACAGCTTTGCCAAGGGCAACAAATCCCAAGAAATACATCAGATTACCTCCCTTGATGTCACTCACACACATACATGGCACTTTTTGTTCTGAAGATTACTGAGGTATCATGAAGGTGGCATGGGACACCTGAAAAGGGTTAATGGCAGGTTTCAAAAATAAAGCCGCATAACCTGAGGGTGTACTTTCAGGGAACTTTACCCTGGAGGTATCTGGACCAAAATCAGAAACCTGTGAGTGTACAATAATTAAGGGTTTCAGCACAATTTTACATTTCCTTTAAATGCCTGTGAAGTCTTCAGGAAGGCAATGTTCACTATGGACAAGTCTAACTGCGAAATTACGCAGGTTTACAACAGCAAACATCATACCTGAAAGCGCATTTTGAATCCGCAGTTTTGGTTGTTATGGTAACGTGGGCCACGTGACTTATACTAGCCAATGCCTCCCCACGGAAACCGTAGGTTGCTATGGAGTTAAGATCTTCAAATTGCTTTAACTTGCTGGTTGTAAATCTCTCGCACACAATCTCCATGTCTTCTTTCTGGCAAAAGATTTCAGCAGTTTGATGACATTAAAGTAATGCAGTACAAAATTTGGAAAAACTGTGAATGGATATTTGAACTGATGTTGGTGGTTCTGACAAAATGTGAGAAAAAATATAATGCTTTAACAGAAAAATAAACAATAAATCATGAAAACCATCCTCTTTCTTAGAGTTTATAAATTAGAGTTTTTTCCATTGTTGATTTTGAATAAAAATATTTAAATCTTGCATAACCACACAATTATTTTCAGCAAACAGACATTTCAGTAGAGGCTTTTTTTGTAATAACTGTATGCATAAGTTCCACAGAAAAAGGTAGAATATTTACAGTAAGTGGACTTACTCGTATTCCTGTGCCTGTATCCTGAATCTGTAACAGTTTCAAACCACCCTGTTTCACCGTCACTTGAATACTGGTGCTTTTAGCATCCAAACTGTGCAACGAAACATGCCACAAATACATCGTTATTCATCAAGTTACAAGTGACTGATTCAATGATACATTAGTACAACTGCTTATCCATTCATATAGGGGTCAGGCAGCAACCTACGGATGGTTGTGAGTTTCCCCGGGCTTGGCCCGGTTTCCTCCCACCATAATGCTGGATGCTGGAGTACGGCATAAAACACCAATCAAATAAATAAATAAATAAAATTCTTAAAGGGATTGACATATGCTTTTTACCTGCCACATGTAATTTTTTTTTTTCTCAAACCTGTAGAAAAATGTCTCTAACCGTACAGACCTGTGTATCAGAGGGGAAAACATCATACTGCTTTTAACCAAATACACAATCAAAACAGTGGTTATAAATGTCTAGTTTAATACCTAATTCTGATAAAATATCAGAAATTTTAACAAACAGTTCACTAGTGACAGCAAACTTTTGTTTTCACCTGTTAGGGATAAATTTAACACCAGTCCAGAACATGTGGAAGCATTGTTTACCACAAACATTCTTTCTTTGCAGGAAATTTCAACCACATAATAAATCCTAAGAGCCTTCTTGCTGGCCCAAATGAACAGGATCAACTTGCCTTATTATAACACAATAACGGAAGGTAGGCTTGGAGATTTTGGAATTTTGAACGACATACATGGGCCTATGTGGCCAACTGGTTTAGGGTGCTACCACAGCACATTGGCTCAGGAGACTCTCACCAATGCAACTGGTGTGAGTTCAAATACAGCTCTTGACGGCTTTTTCTCCACTCAGAAATCTGCCAGAAACCTCCCCTTTTCCCTGCAGCTCTGCCATGTTTCCTTACACAATACTGCTGGCCCCCATCACACATGAAATATTGTTGAGAGCTGCGTAAAACACCAATCAAATACATAAATAAAAAAAAAGACCTCCCAATGCACTTAAAACCCCTCAGCCTTGAGCACAAGTGCAATATAATAGATTCAACTTAGGCAGCAGGTTAAAATTCGGAACACCTGATCGCAGGATTAAGATCGCTGGCGAGTTCTAAAGTCTCTCTGGTCAAGATCGCAGTGGCACCAGAGGATCGTGTAAAAGTTCCTGCATTCCTGCATGTAGGATCATTCCTGTGATCCTGCATGTAGGATCATTCCTGTGATCCTGCATGTAGGATCAATTCTGTGATGCTGTGAAAATATTCATTGAAAACCTGCACTGTGACGTGACAGTGGCCTTACTTAACGAGAAATAAGTTCAAAAAAAAAAAAAAAAACAAGGGTGAAAATAGTAAAATAGCTTGCCAGTGAAGAACTTATCGTAAAAGTTAACAAACTGTTTTTCTGTATAATAATCACCATTTAACAGCTCTACAGAATGTAGACGGTTATTTTCACAGCTTAAACCTGGAGCTTTAATAAGTTCGCGACCGGCACACAGTATGAAAAGGCCTGTCAATGATCAGCTTTTTACATGCTGACAGAAAGCACAGCATTCAGTCATCTGTGTGTTAAATAAGCTTCAAAGCAGAGAGGGCTGTATAATACAGAAATGAGTGTGTTCAGGTGATTTGCATGGCTAAAAATGATAGGAAACCACATAAAGACATATATAAACACGTTTTTATTTAATCATATAGAGCAGGTAGTAGTGAAACCCTGGGCGAACAAGAGTTGTTATAAGAAAGCCCGGCGGGACAGCTAAATTTAAACAGCAGGGAGAGAAAATTAGTCTTTAAATATATACTAACTTGGATGATACTGTAAAGTACATTTTATTCGCTGGAATTTATTTTTGCAGATTTTCTCCAAACTAATTTTCGCGTATTTAAGGAATACTAAAAAACAAATCTTAAAATATTCCAAGATATAATATGGCCAAAATTATTCAAGCACGTCAAACAGGTATCATCATGGGTCGTTTCCTCCTTTGTTTCCTGCGGTGTCGCTAATCCTCGTGATCTGGATTAGAGATTAAAACAATGGGGGATGGATTATTGCTACACAAGAAGATAATTTTTCACACCTACCGTGAGAATTTATGTACATGAGCTCGCAACCACGGTTATATTTCCCTAATTTAGAGACCTATCCAGGCCTATCCAGATTTTTATTTAGAGGCCTGTATCTGGCTATAATTATTTCTGCAATACTACCGTCTTGATGAACTTCAATATAGTCTGAACTTCAACACACTGCGAGTCACTTAGAAGGAATTTAAAACGAATTATATTTATTTAAGCCTAGGTATCAAAACAAACATGTACCAGTCGTCAATCTCCATAATACTGTTCAACATAAACATTAAAACTGAAGTCAAAGAATGTAAGCCAAGCTAATCGTGAAAAGTTATATCATTATCTAATCAACTCCACAAAACTTAGTTATAGGGCCTATTACATATTGAAACAACAAAAATATTTTTCAGCCAAGAAGATCGTGACATACACTTTAATTTTCAGTAACATCTGTTTTTTGTTCTAATACTTTTGCAATGTACGTTTATTCAAGTTGTACTGAACATTTACTGTCAAATGTCGGCAAATTTTTTTTTCTTTTCCTTGATTCCTTTTTTTTTAAATCACAGAATTAGCAGACAAGTCTCTTTTGAATGAATAAACACTGAGAAAAAGACTGAATCAATCCTAAAAGTTTCACGGCAAATTAAATATCAAGACATCAAAGGCTTGTCGTATCGGCATGACAACCAGCTGTGTGACCGTGTGTGAGCAGTGATCCTGATGTAGCGGTGCTTCTTCTCTCCGTGTGACTGGAGGACCACATGACGGTGTGACTGGAGGACCACATGACGGTGTGACTGGAGGAACACATGATGGTGTGACTGGAGGAACACATGACGGTGTGACTGGAGGAACACATGACGGTGTGACTGGAGGAACACATGACGGTGTGACTGGAGGAACACATGACGGTGTGACTGGAGGACCACATGACGGTGTGACTGGAGGAACACATGACGGTGTGACTGGAGGAACACATGACGGTGTGACTGGAGGAACACATGACGGTGTGACTGGAGGAACACATGACGGTGTGACTGGAGGAACACATGACGGTGTGACTGGAGGACCACTAATGTGTTCCTCCAGTCAATCACAGGATCACCAACGTGTGATTTCGAGAACTCCAGTCACTCCATGGCCTGCATTCCAAATTTAAACCTACTCTCTTAATGTTGGTTTGTAATGTCTTCGATCTTCTTCTAGTGGTATTTAGAAAGTTGTGAAACATGAAGCAGGAGAACACCTTTTTTTTTGGATAAAAACTATTTTGTTTATTTCAGACTGCCGTTGCAGCCTCTTATATAAAATTAAACTTAACTCATCCCTATGACATTGAAGAAAAAGGTCAAGGTCGCTGAAAATCAATAGGGTTCTTCCTCAAAACAAAGTGTAAGTGTTGTGTAAGTTTGGTGACCTTGGGGTAAACTTTTCTGGAGATAGCATGTTTACAAGCTTTTTATAAAATTTAACTTAAATGACCCCTATGGACAAACAGGAAGACAGATGGACAGATCCACGCTGCCCGTTACAACAATACCCCTTGCCCATTATTGGCTGAGGAATGGTAAATCAACGATATCCACTAAACAACCCATTGAGGAACCAAGAAGCTCAATGGTTTAATAGTGATCAATACTCGACAGACAAAACTATATAGAGCAGTACCTGTTTTCTATCATCTCCTTCAAAGCATTTGCAGGACGCTGGATTACCTCCCCTGCTGCAATCCTATTAACCACAACCTCATCAAGTTTTCGTATCACACCCGGGACAGTTTTATCAGCCATACTGACTTACATCAGAGCTTACCTGAAACATCCCAATGACAGAAAATCAAATGGATATGAATATGAAGGATTTGATAATTATTAATTGACACATCATGGCATCACAATTTTTTTTTTAATATTCCATGAACATTACATACAACGACTGGATTTACACTGGCAAGAATGAACAAAAACATCATAAATTCTCATTAATGAATGCAAAATTGACATTCTATTCTAATCACCTAACAGCAGATTTTAATTTATTTATTTATTTATTCATCCCAATGATCAAAGAGATATCAATACCAATGAGTGGGTCATTATTAATGGGACGCACCACGACATCTCAAAATGATTATGACATAAGAAAAGTAAATACGTGTTGGGATTTCATGGACGTGTCAGAGTCGAGATTGGATTAACACACACAACAATGATAAAGACATCTTGAATATTCTTCAGTCAATGCACAAATTGAATGTGCTATTCTTTTAACCAAACAGAGCAGTTTAATTTACTTATTAATTTGATTGGAGTTTTATGCCATACTCAAGAATATTTCACTTATATGACAGCGGCCAGCATTATGGTGGGAGGAATCCGCAGGACTGGGAAACTCACACCCTTTTACTATTTGGTGGTAGACCTTCCCATGTATGATTTGAGAGCAAACCACCATGAGCAGTCACATTTGTGAGGGGTTCCTGGGTCATTCTGTTTTCTGAAATCCTCAGTGAATTTTAAAGTCAACTTGGTAAAGGTTAGGTCCAACAGTACACTTCAGCTCCATGATTGAAAGTTACATGTAAGTCTGGTAAATATCAGAAGCTGTTACAACAGTCATTTCCAAGACGACAACCAGTATTATGGTGGGAGGAAACCAGGCAGAGGCCAGAGGAAACCCACAACCATCCGCAGGTTGCTGTAAGACCTTCCCACATACAGGCGTAGAGGGAGCCAGCATGAGTTGGACTTAAACTTACAGCGACTGCATTTGTGAGAGGCTCCTGGGTCATTACACTGCACTAGTGCACTAACCAACTGAGCCACACAGACCTCTTATTCATCAAGTAACTGAAATTCAGTCAATTGACAAAGAACACACTTGGAGGCATAGCACCTGTGAAGAATTATGTTTTCAACAAAATGAAGCTACAGTATTTAGTTCACTGGGCCTAGACGAAAGGGCTTTGGGCTAATCCTTTTGCCTCAAACTTGCTAAAATGGCTAAATTATTCACGTAATTTTGCATCATTTGTCGACATGCCTGATAGCACAACTTCAGGGAAAAAACATGTGAACATGTAAGGACCAGTTTTCAGAGGGATCGGCTTGAAATATGCTCTTCTTGAATCTGACTGCCTTGATATATGTCCCTGCAGTAGTTTCATGTAAGCATCTGTTACCAACCCTTTCAATTCCAGTCTCTATACATGACATCATGTTTCTGTCTTGAATGTCATTTTAGGCTTTAGGCAGGCCCAGCTTCTTGCCCTTAAAAGAGCTTGTTTTTTGGAAGAATAAATATCCTGTCTGGAGATGCCATGAATTACATTTCAAAATAGAACAGGTTCAGCATGGCCCAAGATTTGACAATGACATGGAAGCTAGTGAATCCGAGATCTGTCCTATGGTATACCGACAATCTTTGTGGCAATGGCTTTCAGACAGGTCATCAATGTCCCAGCCATTGGCCAATTACTGTAATACACATGCATGTGTGCTTGGGGTTTTATGTAGTAAGTACTAAATAAAATTTTTCTGTCATATCACAATGAGGACAATTAAGTGTGTGAACACAAGGCATCTCTTTGTGACAGGATGAGCCCATGCTGTCAAAGAGCTGACCCAATGATGCAGCATCACGTTTAAGACAACAGACATGACACCCCAACCTGTCACATTAAACTAACACCAAGACAAGCGGTCCTGTTTCCTCTCAAGGCAGCAAACAAGTACCACTTTTATTGTCTTTGGTATGACCCCAATCAGGTTTAACTCTGCGCTTCTCCATTTAAAGTCCATCGCTCTAATCATTAAGCCACCAAAGCAGTCAAGTCTATAAATATATCTAGGTAAGCCAATAAGCCAAATCTGCATCACAGTAGTCTCAGAAGTTCATGCAGGCTTTGTTGGGCAAGATAAGGTGGGGCCTCTCGCCAACTATGGCTAAAAGACATGGTTTTACAGTAGCAGCTAACAGTGCGGTTGAGCAAACAGACCTAACTAAGATGTATTCAGTCTAGAAAATACCGTTTCCAAGAACCCCTCACCCCTTCTCGTCCAACATGTGTAAACTTGTGAGACTCCTGAAACGTCGACTCGGGCTGTGATGTATCTTGGTTATCTTCTCTCTTAACTTGCTTGGTTTAGCCCTGGACAACTATCACTTCACTTTCTTCTATTTGGACTGGCGCTTGCAAATTCATGGGTCATTGCCATTCACCCCTAAGGAACCATCATAAAGTTTCAGAAATCAGTCAATTACAAACTTCCCTGGCCTGTCCAGCTACACCTTAACAATGCTTAGGGTCCTTGACCAAAAGACTGTTAAAATCCTGTAGTGTCCGTCATTCTAAAGGTAAATATCCCTCCATATTTCAGCAAGCTCAACTTGTCCACTGATTCCAAGTTCCCAAAATGGCGGTCTTCTGTCTGTTGTTATCCTGGTTCCAGGGCCTCACGATTGCAAATGGTGGGCACTTGTCTTCCAGAAACCTGGATGGCCTATGTGATGGGCAGCCAACTTGCTAAAGTTCAAGCAAGTGAAGAATTTGAACTTGCTGAAATATGGATGGACGTTTACCTTTGGGATGATCGACAGCTCAGGATTTGTCTGTCTGGAGGCCTATGACCCTGAACGTTGTGAAGGAGTAACTGGGCAGGCTGGGGAGGTAAGTAATCAACTGATTTCCAAAATTTTATCATCCATGGGAGTGGGCTAGAATATGCAAGTGCCAGTCCAATTGTAGAAAAGCGAAGTGACATTCATCCAGAGCTACAATAACATGTGGCTTGGCCCACAAACATTGTTTTCAATTCAAATCTACTCCGAATGCAAACTATTAGATTACAAGGTAGAATGCTAAAGATTTTCCAAAAGACAACATTAACTGTTTTTAGAGAAATGAGCTCGCCTATCACTCCAGTGTGCATTCTGTAAGACGGGTCGGAAGTTGGATGTGACCGCCCTTCTGGGCCTAAAACACAATGGCCGCCCAATGTTAAACCATTGGGAAAAAAGGTAACTTTTTGCCATTTCCATGGCAACCAGTAATGCGTAGTTGTACAAAAAACATCACAAAAGCTTTGCAGAAATACACAGACTATCTGGAAAGCTGAAAATTAAACCAATCCAAACGGATACAAGATCGCTGATAGTGATTCAAAACTAGGCATTTTCTTTGGCCATAACGTTGGAAGGACCGTTTTCTTCACCCACGCCGTCTGTTACTAGGATGATCACGTGGGCTCTAGCCTCCAATTCGTCTTACAGAACATGTATGTAATGTCAAACTTGACAAAGTCAAATTCAAGTTACACATTGCAGTGTCCGAATTACTGCTGTATGCAAAAGTGACCATTCAGCGTTACAGCAGCCATACAGACATAATCCTGGTCGAATTCTATGCAGAGAGTAAATAGTTTTAAGAGAAATCATGAAAAGTTAATGACATTTCTTAGCTACACTTCTGTTAAAAATTCACACACATTGCCCACCTCACTTACTATCCCGCCATGTGTCAACTTCTGTACCTTCAAAGACATGAGACGTTCAGCAGGGGACATCACTCTAATAACTAAACTAACCAATGTTTATTTTAGCCCTAGAACAGTTGTTTAGCTTGGGCGTTCATGTATAATGAAGTATCTGTTTTTGAAATGTACATATTATCAGGTGGCCTAAAAATTAAAGAAACACTTGATCACAAAAATGCCATGGATTGAAAATGAAAGCTGACTGATACTTTGCACACGTTACTCAATGACATCATCCCATCATAGCCTGTATTGTAAGCCTCATAAAAGTGTTTCCGTTGTCCTTCTCTGCTGAGACAGGAACGTCAGATACTTTTGACCACTGAAAACTCGAAGTTGAAAATGGCGCGCGCTAATCTAACCAATGACAGAACGCCATAGGTTCGCGCTACCTGACCGTAAAAATATTTTGCATTAGGTGAAAATGGGGTTGAATGAGGAAGACATAGAGTCATTTGATGGAGGATAACAACCTGGACCAATTTGGGATAGATATTAAGAAGACAAAAAACAGAAAAACAAGCGTACGTATATTCTCAAGATGTTCTGAAGAGTTAATAGTTGTTCTTTCTACATGTCTGAGCATGCGATTGGTGTGTATTGTCACATTTTGTGCCATTTCGGTAATACAAAAGACGTTAGTCGTAACAGGTTAGTTACACGCGCCTGTATGACGACATAACAACGTTTTTAGTGGGCCTCGCAGTCGTATATCTGTGTATGGCAGATATTATCAGATTGCAGTGATAATCATACCTTGAACAAATTAGTACTTCTCCAACATATACTAATGCTGGCCGCCAAATAAAGTGACTGGTTTTCTCTCCGGTAGTACGTGGAAGGTCTTTCAACAACCCGTGGTTGGTCGTGGCTCTCATCTCTTACCCGCTCATGGCATTTGGCAATCACCACCTCTTTTCATTTCTTTGGCATTTTCTGGTGGAGTCTCGAATACTATCAGTTTAATTTACTCCCCTCACAGAAGAAACTAATTAACTCGCTGTCTTGTGGTCACATTGAGTGTTAGAAGTTCTATGGTATGCCTCGATGTTGACTGCCTTTTTTAAGTGTCACACGAATCACTTCTAGTAATGCCTGGGTATGAAAATGTATCTGAGTTTTAGCTTTGAAATCCTCCAGAAAACTATTATAGTTTCATTGTCATCTGCAAGGATCACTTTAGCTCAATTAAATTAAATGTTGAGATCTGTTTTCAACAATTTCTGGTATTTGCCTGCCTCAATGTTAAATCATTGATTTAAAAAACTTGGTAGGTCTATTTCGCATGACACTTTGGCTGTTAAATCCACTTCAAAACGGCGGCACATGCTTTTTGGTGTAGACTGAAAAGAGATGTAGTGGCGTAAACCCGGATATGCGAATGTTGCTTAATCAGTTCCAAGTTATTTATAGAACAATTTATTCTTTACTGACACATGTGCAAGAGTAAAGCCTGTATAGGCACATGTGAAACAATAAGTGCTTTGACATCCATGTTTAGAATTTGCCAGTAAGTATAGGGTGCAGAGTGAAGTTTTTTCAAACTTCAGATCACTTGCCTGGCTCAGTTGTCAACTTCCATTGCTCAGCGTTCTGAGTGTATTTTCTGGCAACATGAACAGTGACAGCTGCAATTTACATTCGCCTTTTGAAATAAAGATTCAGTTTTCACCCTTTTTCTTAGCTTGCCTGTATAATGTACAGACATAATTCTGCATGTGTCGGCGTCCAGTAATAGAGAAAGCAATCTTAAAATGTTAGTGGTGATGTCCCAGAAAGTACTGCAGGTATTGATCTCAGGGTTTGCACACATGTAGAGCACAATAGCATGAAGGAGATATCCAATTGTTGATTCAGTGTGTAGAAATTTAAGTGTTAGCCAGGATTTTGCAGACAGAATGAAAATGAAATATCAGGGAGTGCTTGTAGACCCACCCCACCCCACCCCCATCCCCCACCCCACCCCATGTATATGCCCCTCCCCCTGTACGCCCCCCCCCCCCCCCCATCCCTTCCGTACAAAGGACTGTTGTTTCATGTAGGCTCAGTCAGAAGTCTATTAACTCGTTAGGTTCAGTATATAGGTGGATAATTGGTTGCAGGTAAAATGCAAACATTACATTTTTAAACAATGAGTTTCATTGAACTTACCAATAAACATTTGTTTCACATGTATATGAATGCCAAGACAATTCCTCTTTCGTTAGAAGAATATGTTTTTTATTATCAAAGGAACCCTCAAAGAAGCACAAAAAATCCTCCATCCAGGTTACATGGCCTGCTTTTCTATTCCGAGTGTAAGAGGAAGTGTGTATTTTGAGTGTATTTGACTAAAATTAACTAACTGTGACCCAATTTACATTGCCTGTAAAGCACTTCTACTTAAGGAAGAGGGGAGCGAAGATCATGTTGTGTTGCTTGAAGTTTAAAGAGCCATTTCAGCCAAGATTCTTCTGTTGATGAATTTTGTGAAGTCATGGTAGCGTCAAATGGGGTGATGTGAAGTCACACCAGAAATGTGTACAGAAATGACCAAACATTTTGTTTTTTGCACTGAATTGCACTACAGGGTCTTTGAATTGCCCAAGAAGCTTAACATATCTTTACGTGATGTACCATGTCACATACTAGCAATTTTAACCTGACGTGTGTGCACAGGGATGGCTCTTTAAGGGTTAAACATCAGCCATGTAATTGTATATGAACTTCCCTGTATGAATTTAGGAAATGCACCTGCCCTTTTCAAGCTCCACTGCCATGGCTTTCGTATTGTAACAAATTATCAGTAAAAGGATACATTTTCTATCCATCAATGATTCCTTGCCAATTTTGGGTGGGTGATTGTCATAGACAGCTCATCAAATCATGATCCCTGACAAAACAAGGGGAAAGTGGGGTGTCTCAGGTTGGGAAAAACCTAACTGTTGATGCGACCACCAAGGGGGGAACTCCTGGGGATTTTGTGATTACATAGGTTTAAAATAAAAAAAAATTTTGTTTTGAGCCTGTTACTACAAAATACAAGAGCTAAGTGAATGAGTGTCAATTTCTCACCATGATTTATTTGATTCACAGAGATATGCCCATGATTTACTGAACTAGTTTAATTCACAAATAGTAAATTCGTGGAGTAGATTCAGTAATTGATGTGAAACTGCTGCCTGCTCCCTATATAAACCGATACTTATATGTGCCAGCTTTATATAGTTATATTTTGCGTTGTATACTAGTTTTTTTGATAGCAAAGAATCCTTAAATCTTAAATACGACAACATCGCATTGCACATGCTTTGCAGACAAGGTTCTGTGCTTTACCTGTGTTATGTAGCTCAACACATGGATTTCATGAGGCAACCAGAGTTACCCGATTCTGCCAGACTGACCATGATGTTTGCTGAACACAGATGTTTAGGTGATTAGCGAAGTGTTGAAAGGATTCTTACGCTCAAATGGGGACAGTGATGGCGGACTGTCTTTGGACACTGTAGGTGAGGGGAGCAACACAGTTTTATTTATTTTATTGGTGTTTTACAACGTACTCAGGAGTATTTCCCTTATAAAACGGCGGCCTGCATTATGGTGGGAGAAAACTGGACAGAGCCCGGGGAAAAGGCACGACCATCCGCAGGTTGCTGGCAGACCTTACCACTTATGGCCGGAGAGGAAGCCAGCATGCAACACGGCTTTAGTCTAACTGTGTTGCCAAAATTACACGTAGGCCATGCTTTTGGCATCTTGGCCATGGAAATCACGGCTGCACGCCTCTCTGGCTTACACACCGTGTAAATGACTGAATTCCTGACTTGGTGTGTTATGCTTTAGAATCAGCGTTAAACAGAATGTTAGGGGTGGTGTCTCAAAAATTGCCGCATGTATTATTATTGAGCTCAGGGTTTGCTCACATGGAAACCACAATAGCACCCTGGGGATATTCCATCATTGATTAGGTGTGTGCATTGTAAATATCATAAATTATTGAATTCCTGACTTGTCTATTGTGTATTAGAATCGTTGTTAAACGATATGTTGGGGTTGGTGTCTTAAAAAATATTGTATGTATTGACCTGAGGTTTTACATGCATATAAAGCACAATGACGCAAGGAAAGTGGGAAGTGGGGGGGCTCCATCGCTGATACTCTATGATCACATTAAGTACCATAAATTCACGATTTCAGTTCGTTATGCATTGAGCTGAAGTTTTGCATTCATGTGTCTCATACAGGCGAGCTCTTTGGTAGCCCTGCTACCAATTCTAAGTTTTTTTCAGAACTAGAGTGAAAATATTGTGCCACTCTCTTTCAAGACTTAAATTTCAACCCTGAAATTGATGATAAATAATTCTGCTTTTTTTATCGTCTCCTGTATCCACCAGTGTTGACATCATTAGCAACATGGGTGTGCAAGACTCATGGGGTAAATAACAGTTTTGATAAAATAAAAAAAAAAAATGGAATAATGTGTGGTATTGTATGTTCTTATCCTCAGCGTCGATCTGCCGTGAACGGCCACTCCCTGTCGCGACCAAAAAATTGTCCATGTTAAACGGCCTGTAACATGCGGGCACCTGTCCAACGCGTCCAGCGGCCAATATATTTTGCCACCAAATTCTATATCAGCCTGTCCTGAGCGGCCAAGACTTTCAACAGTAATGATGACTGCTGCATTGGACATTCAAAAATTTCAAAGTGGCGACCACAGACTTCGGAAGTTTTTGTAGTGATTAAAAGTTACGAATTGCCACTTTGTGATGACAAGTGAAGTGTGGTCATTATTGGTGAATGGCAGCGAAGTCTTTTGCTCCTTAATGAGGCCCAGCTGGCTGTAGTCCAGACACTCTGGAAATCCACTGCTTTATGGCATTCATAGCTCAGACTTCAGCATGGAGGTAATCCACTGCTGCAGCTATGAATGCCATAAATAGTGGGCAAACTCGGATGTAATCTGACCTCTGTAGTTCCTGCCATGAATGGTTTCTTTGACAAATTATCTGGCTTGCTTGACCATTATCTTTGCAGGGGTATGGTGTTGTGTTTTCATTTTGCTTTCTGAAAAAATTGCCTGTATCGAACGCATAGAGAAATTGATCTACCTTCACTCGTACATTTTGTTGTTGTTGTTGTTGTTGTTTCACCGGTAATGGCAAATATGATTGACTGGATTTTCAAACATCTCAGCAGTCTCCCATTTACAGTCCAAAAATTTGTTAAAATAGTTTATTTATACCTACGTAGGCCAAACTGGCATATGGCTTTTTAGAGTTTGACAGTGATTGGCAGAAAGTTCTCCTGTCATGCGTGCCCTGACCTGAAACTCTTTCTGTAAGTGCCTGTTGAATGCGTCAGGTCCATAGGTCTACCCCATAAAACTTGAAATTGTATTATTGAGGTATTATTTCACTACAATTGTTATATTTCTATGAAATGTAGCAGACCAGATTAGTGCTGTAACAATTATTTATAGGTTTACTATGTACAAGTGTAGATTTCCTGAAACTTAATTGAGTTGTGATTTGGCTAGGTTTTCACAACCTGTCTTGTGTGGCCAACTGTCATATGCGGCCACTTTTTAAATCTCCCTGTACTGGTGGCATAGAACAGGTTTGACGGCACTTTAGTGGCAGCAGCACTTTGGCGGCATGGACTCCCTGCCATAAGAAGGCACAACTTATGTACACAGACCTAATGACTCCTCGTCATGGTATGACTGGAAAATTGTTAAGTATGATGCTAAACCTCAGGCATACATACATACATACTTACATACATACAAACGAAGTTTAACATTTCTTTTGAAGGGAGTTTCTGTTTTCATACAAGTACTGTACATGTACATAGTAAGTTGATATCCAAGACAGAAGAAAATCTTCTCGGTTCGTTTTTCTCCCACAATAATGCTGACCGCTGTTGAATAAGTAAAATATTTTTGAGTACGGGATCAAATAAGTAAATAAATAATAAATGAAGCACATCTGTATCTGTAGTGTATCACACTCCCTGAACCTCACTGAACAACTTTTCTTAGTTGTCCATTTCATAAACGTAGCTTACATTTATTTTGAAACTCGTGCATCTTTTATGTGTCACACATGTTGTACATCTAGTAAATATCCTCCACATCTGCAGAAGATATGTACTGTTTATCTGCATCACATGTCTCTGTTACTCACTGAACGCGCTTTGGAGTTTCTTATTTCACGGCATCTGATTACAGTTTTTAAGGTGCCCAGGTGTGAATTATTTGTTTGTCCACAATACTTGTGTGTATGTAGGTCATATCAAGCCAGGAGTTTTGAGTAAATGTGGTAACAGACACACATATACAAGGTTAGTATGGATAAAGTAGCAATGTGGAGCACGACAGTGGTGAAAGTCCCCTGGGGCTCACAAGGTGTACCATGAACACGGTTGTCTGTGTAATTATATGCTTCAGTATACATGTATTGAAAAAAAAACGTTATCAATAAATCAAACTAAATGCTGTTTATATCTTAAACCGTCAGCCTGAAACAGCAATGTAAGAGGCCAATATGGGTTATAAGTTTTAGCTTTTGATGCTGAACCATTTTTCTAGTAAGTTATAATCGTACATGTGCCTTTCACACAGACTTTAAAAAAAAACTTTCTCTAAAGGTCATTAGAACTCCAGGAGTCGGGCAAAGTGACTATAAATTTAATGTTTGGTGAAACTGATGATTTAATGTCGTGCGTTTATAGGAAGGTATATACAGTTTTGTTTAGTTGTAGGCAAAAATTGTATGTATTAAAGCCCGTGTTGAGTAGAAAATATCTAAGTTTCTGCACTGTGGGAGACATGGCAGAACTGCTAGACTGGTCTGAAAAACTTACTTCCTTGTCCATGCTGACAGCACAGTTCCTGTTCACAGGAGTTCACCCCTCGGAAGCCTCATTCAAAAACCAAGTGGCCTGATAGGGTCACATGATCAGGCCTCCTTTTCCTGGATTCTTTTGATCATCCGCCATTTTGATCGTTTTATCAGAAACTTATCGCGTTAATATTTACAAGAAAACTAGAGTGTTGATTCTGTCAGGAGATACGGCTTCATAATCACAGGTTTAAGGACGTAAGTATGGTCATGGTTACGTTACCACTGAGGCTTGATAGTACTTAATACATCTGTGGTACCAGTAAATAGCTTGACGGTCTACATGGAGCTTCCTTAACATATCCGCAATGGACAGTATACATGGGGCAGTGGATTTGAAAAGCTGGTCTGTAATGTGTATGTGTATGTGTTTCACATGCCCATGAGGAGGATCCTTGGCAAGGTTAAAAAAGGGTATTACAGTACAATTCATCATTGTGATGTTGGGAAATTTTATATTGTATTGGTTTTCGGTGATGTTAAAGCCCGTTGGAAAAAAAACTTTTCCTCTCAGTGTACATATATACATGTATGTTATTAGGGTGTATTCTAGTGACTGTACTGGTGCCTTGTGACCTTGCATTAACTTAACATACAGAGTAGCGTATTTAGTTTTTATTCACTATTTGGTTCAATTTACAGGTAGTTACCAATAACCATTTTCCTTAGATGTACTGTATAAATAGAAATCATTTTGTGTGAGGTCTAAAACTCCAGATTTCATTTGTGGTGGACGCGCTTGTCCACTTGCGCGTATGTCATGGTAACCTCATGTATCATCAACATCCATGAAGATTCCTCTCGGGCATTATACTCACCACAATGCTGCTGGTATTCTTTTATACAGGTAGTTAGCAGACCAGCCCAACGACCTACAGTAACATTTAGAGCTGCTAAGTCACAACTAAAATTGTCTTCTATTTTGGCAGAAGATGATGAAGCCAGAGGATAAGGGTGTGATAAGAAGACACCCAGAGGATGACGGGGCTGCTAAGGTCCTACCCTCTGCGTCCACTAGGCCACAGTGGAAGGCCACGTCCCACAAGCCTGCCGTAAACCTCAGCCAGCCTGTCCCTGAGACAGCTCCAGCCACGCAAGGTAAACATCCCAATACCTGATACATAAATCTAAATATTCATCACTTAATTAGAATGGTAAATAATGTTTCACAAAACCTGCATCACAGGCTTATTGCTATTAAAGCCCCTAATTTTGATTTTTTTTTTTATTTCAGATTTAGTACTTGACACTGCCTCGAAATATGTCAGTCTGGCTGAGAAGAAATTTGAATATTCTCGTGCAAGGAATCCAGTTGATAAATGTGATCGTGGGTATGTGACCTTCTTGAACGAAGTGCCATCCCTTTGGGGACAGCATGGGGTAGACATCTTGCCTCCTTCGCCAGAGCCGGATGTGATACATTACCTGGACTTACCTGTGAAAAAGCCAGTCCTAGGGTAAGAACATGAAAAAGTAATATTGAGGGAGCATAACCCTCCCGAAACAAGTCTGTCCAAGTGGTGACCTTATTTTTTTTTCTTTTTGTTATATCTCTCAGTTTCTGTGCATCTTCTGTGTATTGTAGGCATACTCTTAAATTGGCAGTCCAGCAGCACAATATGTTCTGCCACCGAACTTGGGGGGAGGGGGAGTGGTCGAATGTTCCCTATTATAGAGTGATAATACTGTAATTTAGAGGAGCAGGCAACAGTCAGAAGAAAGAACGTGAAATGTTTTTTGCAGATATCTTTGAACATATGTTGCTGTTGGTGTTTGAGAATATTTTTGTATGGTGAGGAATTGGAACCACCTCTTGGCATATTTCGTTAGATTATAATGTTTTAGATAAGGATGTGATGCATGCCTAATAAATTTATTTCATTGTAAATTTGTTATTGATGTCCAAAGACATGCTTTTAATCTGTATTTTGATAATCTTTGTGAATATCTTAAAAACGTACTTGTAATTAAAATTACATTGTTGAACACATTTGTTACCTGAAAAGACCAAATTCTAGCACAAATATATTTGTTATATGTTCATTTGGAAGATTATTATGCAGATACAGTATATACCAAGAGGTGGTCCCAGTTACCAGCCATACAAAGTTATTTTCAAATGTCGTTTTCTTATTGAAGGAAACAAAAAAAAAAAATATTCAAAACCATAATTATATATAACTAAGTTTTCAAACACTTCCATCGGAACTTATGTTTTCTCTTCCTAAGAAGGGAGTAAAAAGAATTATAAAAAAATTGCATTTAGCATTTTCCTATGAATGTGAAGATTGAGAAGAATTTCGCAGGGTGTTTTAGGTGACCTTGACCTTGGTGTTGTAGGAAGGTGTTATATGGGACACAAGAGGCAATGAAACAGTTGATGACAGAGAATAAATTTGATGAAAAGGATACAGGGATTATTCTCTGTCCAGAGGTATCTATGGAAATATATCAATACATAAAGTTCAGGAGGGGGTGGGGGCAAATGGTTTGGTCCTTTGGCCATTGATGAGTCACACCGAAGACTTTAAAAGAGGAACTTGTAACTAAAGCGTTCAGCATAAAGAGGATCCGTATCGGTATAATGGCTCAGGCATGGCGGCTTACTTGCCTTCGGTAAGGCATCTCAGTGAAGCAGCACCAGATAAAAGAGCGGTGGAAATCCGTCCTACAACAAGGAGGCACATTGCACGTACATGACACCTAATGACTCCTTCGTCGTCATATGACTGAAAAATTGTTAAGTATGATGTTAAACCCCAAGCATTCACTCACTCCTTTGGCCAATGAGGTTGCAGGTTCTAATCCAGTGTAGGTCAGAGAGTTTGGCAGGTACAGTACCTTGCAAAAGATGGTGGTTTACTACCTGTTCACAGTTTTTTTATTCATCAAGAAAAGTCATTGAGTGTGGCGCAAGACCCCGTTAAATACAGACAGATATACAGGAAGTAGAGGCTAAAAAAATAAAAAATGAAGTAATGCAGCGAGTTTGACTATAGCTGAGATGCATCAGTTTTGCCATTTTCTGAGTTCAATAATTATAAGCCCCAGCTAATGTAATGTATTGAAAAGAAACATGTAAATATTTAAAATAAATGAATTAGTGTGAAGGTACTTGAGGCCCTTTACAAAATGAGGCCCACGGAGCAGAATCTTCATATTTTTTGTGTGTTTTCATTCAAATGATAAGGCATGAAGAAGCAGAATCTTTTGTCTTTGGCTGTGTGTTTTTCATGTCTTGCACCCAGGTACACTTTTCATATTTTTATTGGGAACACTAGAATATGATAAGGTTTCCTCTTTCAAGAATTAGGAACTTTTCACAACTTCACATTAGCTTACAAAGGTACAGGTATTACGTATTACATTTTTTTTAAAAGGCCAGTTTAACATTGTTGAGACGTTACGGCTACCAGTGTTCCGCCATTCAAACTGTGAGTTTTATCCTTCAGGTTTATCAAAAGTTCACTTTTTTTTTTTTTATTCACTTTTTTTTTCACTTTTTGTGCTGTTCATGACTGAAAAATTGTTAAGTATGATGTTAAACCCAAGGATTTATTCATTCATTCTATTCTGATCAGTCATCCATGTCAATGGTAGAGGGAAGGTAGTGGCTTATCACAAAGGGAGGTAACTCTGCAGAATTATGCTGGTTCTGTGCCTTACAGGCTTTTCTGCTTTGCTGATATGTTGTTTTTTTTTTTTTTTGTAGAAAATGGTGACCAGTGAGAAATATGGCTACACATATAAAAAGGTTGTCAGCTACGAAAAAAGTTTTTCTCTTGGCCATGGAGCATTTGGCAAAGCCGGGGTGATTGTGGACAAGTCTTCCCAGGCTTCAATTGTTAAAAAAAAGGTGAGTACTACAGTGTTGAATTCATCCATGCATGCGCCTTGAGAGGTGACCAGTAAACCTGTTTGATATTTGTCCTTGATATTTTCATGAGCATACATTGTAGATAACAAATTTAACCAATTTTTCCATGACAAAACTTAATATGAAATCTCAAGGTAAAACTTAATTTTCTGTAAAGCTAAATGTACTAAAATAAAAACAGTTTAGTTTTTCTGATAAAAACTGAAGTGACTTTACATCAGAATCGGGTGAACTGTGTCACTTAAAAAGTACGAAATTTGAAGAAAAACAAAGCATTTCTGTATTCGTGTTGAATACCCTTTAACTGTTCTTCATCTTTTTCAACCACCACTGTCATCCATATTTTGAAACTTTTTGAGAGGACTATGTTTTGTAGAGAAATAATCTACACAGTTTTATGAAGCTTGCATGTACGTTGTATATTGAAACAAACAAATAATTTTTGGCATTTTTTTTGGCAGTATTGTTACGACAAAAATGTTTGAAGATTTAGAGTATCATAACTTCACTGGAATTGGGGGTGGATTTTATAACATTCCAGATAAAGCGGTCTGCGTTCAGGCCAGAGGAGGTCCTGGTGCCATTGTATCTGACACATCCATGTCTTATGGAGATTCACGGCTGTATCTTACAAGAAGGCAAATTTGTTGAAGTTTTCATGAATTTTGCCGGTAAGAACCTTCCACACTTATACCTTCCTTTCAGTTTGTTTTCTCTTCTCAAATGAGGAAGATGTAGATGAAACATGCAACTTAAAACAGGTTCAACTTTTAATGACACCATTATTTCAAGATTGATTGGCCAAAATCAGCATTTTCGCAGTTCGTATTTGTTCTCTACCAATGGAACGATGTAGTCTATCATGCAAATGTTATTTTGGCCCCTTTTTATCTTCCATTTTGAAGAAATTAAGAGTTGTTTCTTGATGAGATGTTTGTTTTTATCATATTTTCAGCTATTTCAAACTTTAATTTTGTTAGTGTTATTTCCTGAAAATTGTGCCCATTTCTTTGAACTGTTTGTTTCAAGTGAGGAAATGAGCAGCAGTTGAAAGACCAAATTACCTGAAGATTTAAACTATGCTTCCATTTAAAAAAGATGTAAAATATGATTTTGACCTGTGTTGCAATTCTTGAGAATTCACCTTGGTTTAACCTGAAATAATTGTGTGTTTTTGCCAGGATTTTCCTTCAACAAAGTTGTGGCAGATGAGAACATGCGCAAGTTACTAACAGAGCAGAATATCATGGACATTGGTCGCCAAGGTTACGGTGCTCTGGATTATCTCAGACGGATGCGGGTGATGCATTTGGACATCAAGCGTAAGTAATAAGGATAAAGTTTGTTGACGCTGGAACAGAGAAACTTGCAAAGTCAGGAGAAGGAGGATCAAACCATGGCCGGGTCATACCAAAGATATTAAACAACATACTTGTTGCTACCTTGTGTGAGGCTCAGCACTGAGAGGCTAGAGCAAGGAAACAGGACTGCTTGGCCCTGGTATCAGTATAATGCAACTGGGTGGGGTGTCACGTCTGTCATCTTCGGCATGATACTTCAGTGGTCGCAGCACTTTGGCAGCATGGACTCAACCTCCCATAAAGTATAATTACACGTACGAAATTAAGCATGATGAAAATGGGATTGTTTCAAGTTAATTGTAATGAGCTATCTTAATGTATCTGTATTGTGCCTCAGTTGAAGTAACTCTTCACCCTTCAACAATCGTCACTGAAAAGCTGAAAACTACTTAGGAATTTTATGACCTAGCATATCATGCAGTCCGGCCATGCTAGCTGAGACGGTTGAATCGCTGGTTCTCTTTGACTGTCCAGCTCTTGACCACTGAGGTTATGTGCTGGAGTCAGTGTTATGGTTGCAGCTTTAGGTGAGCATGTTTGTCAGGTATCTGGTGAGTGTTGGTGGTTTCCTCTGGGCAAGGTTGGTGGTTTCCTCTGGCAAGGTTGGTGGTTTCCTCTGGTGAAGGTTGGTGGTTTCCTCTGGTGAAGGTTGGTGGTTTCATCTGGCAAGGTTCGTGGTTGCCTCTTGGCAAGGTTGGTGGTTTCCTCTGGGCCAGGTTGGTGGTTTCCTCTGGGCACTCCAGTTTTCCCTTCCCATAAACGTGCTGCCTGGCATTAGATACAGTCTGTGGCTTAGTATATTTGTGATTGTATAATGAATTACTTAAAGGATTCATAAAAAGTAATTCTAAAACAAAGATAATGGTTATGTGAGAAATTAAAATAGTTATGTAAAAAAACAAAAAAAAAAAAACATTCAGGCATATTTTATATCTCCTAATTTCCCCTCTAATTATATGTATGTATATGTTTTCAAAACCTTTTTAGAATCATTGTCACTCACTGCTTAACTTGATGGGACCAACTGTGTGCCCCTTATATGACCTCTTCCCCTGCCTCTTCCTATATGACAGCTGCTTAATTTCTGGACTGACCACTGGGACCTTCAGGATAACTATAGTTTATTGTGATTTTTATCCTCTTTATACCTTTTCGCACATCTTAAAATGCATGCTGTATTAAGGAATAAAAGCAAACATTTCCTGAATCATAACGAGCCTGGGTGTACATGTATATGTGTACAGTATGCATGGTCAGAATAACCTTGTGTGTTATAATTTCAGCCCAGAATCTCTGCCTTTCTTGGAACGTTGGTCGTGCTTTTTACGACCTGAAGATATGCGACTTTGGGGCCTGCATGCGCACAGCAGACCCCATTCATTCCAAGGGCTGGACCCCAGCCTATATGGCCCCGGAACAATGCCGCTACGTTCTGGACAAGAAGGGGTATAAGGGGCGATGGTCTGAAGGAGAGCTGGAAATCAGTAGCCAAGCGGATCTGTACAGCTTTGGGAGCTCACTCCTCTATCTGTGCTTTAGGCTACACTGTATTCCAAAATTCTTCCCATCTCATAATGACGTTGAAATCATTATTGGGGTATGTACGATAATTCGCTGGATTATCTTCGAGTTCTAGTTTTTGTTATGTCACATTTTAATAGCATCGTAATATGTACCATTCATTTAATGAGAAGCCTGAGTAGGGTGTTACACCTGTTGTGAAATTATGATTGTTCTTCAAAAAATAAAAAACATATGTAACCAGTGTACACATGTAATTGAGCCTGTGAGGAACTTACAAGACTTTCACATATTTAAAAGTTTTATCCCATCCAGAAACCTAACTTTTGCCATGTAAGCGGAAAATTCTTGGGTTAAATACCAGCCAACCAATCAAAAGCTTACAAGTGTGTACATTTATTCATATGAATTGTGTTTTTGAGTGTTTGTTGTTGTTGTTATCATCAGGTGGCTAGCAACCCGACTGTCCTTCAGAAATTTGTACTTAACAGCTGGGACCCAAAATTCAAGGAGGTCCTTCTTAAGTCCTTCTGCGCTCATCCTCGAGGGCGTCTCTATCCTGCTCAGGCAATACAGATTCTCTCTGGACATGGTAAGTCATTGCGGGAACTTCGTATGGGTGAACAGTATTTTTTAGCATTTGTTTTTCTTTTCAGCTAAAGTTATTTATATTCAGACTTTGGTAAGGAGGCATTTCAGTCGGCAGTGTTTTAATAGACAGACCTGATGTTTTCTAGGATGATATACATTTATAAGTAACATGAGGCAAAAGTCAAATGGCTGACTGCCCGTTTTCCTCCCACCGTAATGCTGGGAGCCATTGTGTAAATGAAATATTCTTGTGTATGGTAAACAGTCAAATAAATAAAGAAATAAAATAAATCAAAATGACAGAAAATTTTGTCGCATTACTTAATTGAAGAAGCTAATCAATGTCTGCTTTCATCTGTTGTTTTTATAGACCCTTTCTCCTGCCCTGTTACTGTGCCCATGACTGATCGAATTGTCAGGAAGAGAAAGGCCTCCAGCATGAGTGTAGAAGACATGGAGGTAGACTCACCCCCACCCCCCAAGAAAATCCCCACCCATGTTGAGGAGATGGAGGAAGATGTGGACACCCCCGATGTGATTATTATAGATGACCCAGAGTCGTTGGAGAATCTGTCGGTTGGAAGCAGTCCCGCGGGAAACCTTCCTGACCTGGACACTCTGTTTAACTAAGCTGGAGGATAAAAGTTAACATTGTTGAGAAGTTACAGCTACCAGTGTTCCGCTATTGAAACTGTTGGTTTTATCCTTCACGTTAATCAAAAGTTTTTTTTCTTTTTTTTTTTGTTTTGTTTTTGTTTTTTTATTCGCTTCTTTGTGCTGTTCATGACTGAAAAATTGTTAAGTACGATGTTAAACCCAAGGATTCATTCATTCATTCTGTGCTGATCAGGTATCCATGTCAGTGTTAGGGGCCAAGATGGTAGCAGGATACGGACTTTTTCTGAGGAATTTTCACGAGGGGTGTTTTCTGTTCTGATCATGTGACCATGTTTGTAGAAAAGAACATTACTGTGTTTGATCTAAAGTTTATTCATCACTAAATTACTGTGTAGAGTTCTGTTATTTATATTAATAAAGTTTGGATTGGAGGGTAGGAAATTTTATCATCAAAAGATTTTTTTTTTTTTGACCTTTATTTGGCTGTATAAATGAACTATTGAGATCAATTCCTAAATCAGTGTAAAAGATGCATCAAATAATTGCAGGTAAAATAGATATGAATTATCTTTCCTGACATTTTTTTTTTTGTTATGTCACCAAGGTGATAAATGTACACATAGTCCAGTAGAACCTGTCCGTTATTGTAATTAAGGTGACTTATTTTTAATGGTGTGTTCAAAAATTTCTGGATAAACGCCAGCTGTCCAGTTTATATACAAGTAGATGGATGAAGCAAAACTTAACCAGCAACTTTCCCCAGTTAAAACCTACTGGGGTAAATCTACCGAAGCTGGGTTTCGAGGACTGATCCAGTAGAGCAAGACCAATTCATTAGCCAGCTTGTTGATCATGGACACATCCAATAGAGAGAGACCAATTTTTTAGCCAGCTTGTTGGTCAAAGACTGATCATATACACCAGCTGGTTTGTATCAGTTGTAGTATGAGGAGCATTGTTTAGTATATCAACTTGGGACGGTAATGCTTCAGCCTTTTAGCAAGTGCGTAAGGTATTTATTCAAGCATATTCTGAAGGTATTATTCTGTGTAGATTGATAAAATTATACTTTGTGTGAAGCCCTGGCAAATGGTCAGTCCAACTGACGTATTTTTTTTCTCCCAAGTCAAAATATATGTGTACATCAATTGCTCTGAAAGTTGCTTATTTGGTTGAAGGATTAGTGTAGATGTCATTCAGTGAGTGAGTTATCTCCATTATTCATAATATTATGTTATATCTTTATGATAACAGTACTTCTTAGTTAGTCAAATGGTGCTTAAAATAGTGCTTATTGTTGCTTGTTTGGGGGGGGGGGGGGTGCGCAGGGGCTAACGTGAGATTTGGGTTTGGGGGATGGGGAGGGGGCATATATTGTTGTCTACCAGCGAGCTACCTATATTAGAGCTTGTATGGTGATAGTAGGGGGGATGTCTGTAGTACTGTGTACAATTACACTTGTGCTGTATATTTTATGCGAAAATGTTTTTGTTCGTAGCTTTGAACTCCTTGCGAGACAACTTTTTTTAGTTCTATATTTTTATATAGTATAGGAAACAGTTATTTTTTGGTTGTTTGTGCAGGAAAAAAAAGAAAGGCCCTGCCCTGACATTGTAATGGTGATTAATAAAGGGGTAAAGTCTGAACCAGGGCTAAGTTAACAGGGGATGGATTGAAAGGGGGGGAAGAATTGGCTACATTTTAGATTTATTAGAATTCTACGAAAATGATAAATTTTTAAATAAGAAATGCCATTGGCAAGCAATCGTATAAAATCTTCATCTAAAGTTTAATAATCTTAGAATTCATTGTTCTGTTTTACACATTGGTGTATTATCAATATATAGAACTGTGCCATGCTTGCATCTGATACATGTTTAAATATTTTTATGCTTATTTGTAGCCATTTTAAATATTTCCGTGAAATGGCCACATATTTGCAGGATATTCTGCAGTGCGGTTTTATACTGTTGGTTAGATCTGGTTTTATACTGTTGGTTAGATCTGGTTTTATACTGTTGGTTAGATCTGGTTTTATACTGTTGGTTAGGCCTGGTTTTACTCTGTTGTATTGCAATGTATTTATTAGAGAAAATTTTGAAGGATATTTACCGTTGTAAAATGGCAGATTTTCAAACAGAAGACCAGAATTTATGTTTTTTAGCTAAAAATTACAATGAAACTTGTCAAACACATATTGACATGGATGGAAATGCAGTGTTCAGTGCCTTAACTTCCACACGTCTCGGGACCGGTAGATCCAGGATCAATTCTTAATCGAGTTACACCTACGGCTTTAAAAGAGGAAGTTGTAACTTCCTCGCTTGGCGTTCAGCATGAAGGGGATAGTGCAACGACTGGTTGACCCGTATCAGTATAATGGTTCGGGCGGGGCGGCTTACTTGCCTTCGGTAAGTCATCTCGGTGAAGCAGCACTAAATAAAAGAGCGGTGGAAATCCGTCCTGCAACAAAGGAGGCACATTACACGTACATGCACCCTAATGATTCCTTCGTCGTCATATGACTGAAAAATTGTTGAGTACGACGTTAAACCCCAAGCACTCACTCAATCACTCCACACGTCTGAGTATCTTAATATCTAATACGCAGTTAGATCCTGTCATTTATTTTTGCCTCATAAGGAAGAGTTGTTCAAGTAAAATATTTTAATTTTAATTCATTGGCTTTCAAGCTTAGCAAATTGTTGTGATATTCGGCTTTGCATGTACTCAGTAGAAAATAAAAATTAGATGAAAATCTAATTTTTGCCGCCAGCTAGTTTTTATCACGGTCCTCTAGGAGCCTAAAACAAGATTTTCATGAAACCATATTATGACGTTATGCAACAGTTGCAGGTGATATATTGGTTATAATTTGCCCCAAAAAAGTGATTTCCATTTCATTTACGTTTTGGTACGTCAGGTGAAACAAAAATGTTTTGGTATTCATGCCAGGCAATAACTATCGTGTCCAGTGCTAAGCATTATTCTGTCGCGGTGACCATGGATGACCAAGGTTGGGAGATTATTTGCATGGAGTTTGGACACTGAGAGCGAAGGCGGTAACCAACGTACAAACTGGTTTTATTGTTGGCAAGTGTAACTTTACGAAATCACCGTTTTAGTGTTTGAAGTTGGAAGGAGATTTCTAAATATAGCCTACCTTAATGTATATAAATATTTAATATATTATAGTTGCTTGCATACAGGCTTGTAAAACTACATTTTTCCACTTTTGTAATCTGAAGAAGTCCTTGGAAGCCTTGCGATAAATGGTGCATATATTTGTGTGTTTTCCTTGAAAATTTCTAACTGCGATATTAATGTGGTTTGATGTGAATGTCTTGTATCCGTTACACTGGTGTCGTAATGTAACAGGTTGTAAGAATGAAGCGTAAGACTAGATCTGTGATCGTGAGTTCGACTTGGGAGAGGAAGCGATTGTCTTGGGCATGGATGCCAGATGGGGCCACTGATGTGCAAGGTGCAACACGAAAGTGCAGTGGCGGAAAACTTGAATGGGCGATGGTCGAAAACGGGAAAGGGAGAGGGTCGAAAATCCGAAAATGCTAGGCAAACATGATAGTGTGAAGTCGCGACTCTTTTTTTCAAATTTCCGAGAATGGTTGCATTCGGCTTCCATACTTGGGAGAGAGGAGAGGTGTAACTTCTCACTTTGTCTTGCTCAGATGGACGAGCATTTATTTTGAACATTGGGATCCTATTTCAAATACCGTGAACGAAACAGCCAGTTTTTAAGAGGAATTTGTGAAGTTAGTGCGCGACTTGAACACTGTTGTGTTATAAATTCCGCAACCAAACCGATGGATTCACGGGATGAAAGATTTGCCTGTTTGCTGGTTGGAGTAAACCAGCAAAGCTTTGGCTACCTCTGTCACCTTTAATATAATCCAGAACTGGTAGCCGACAAGTGGATGGTCCCCAGGGAACTTCATGCCAGACTACATAAGAGAACTTTGTGGATCATTGAGAGCACCCATGGACAACGAGAGACGGGGAAGTGGCACCCTACAGGGCCACACCACCCATGTTAACAAGACAGCATAAGAGAGCTTTGTGGATCATTGAGAGCACCCATGGACAACGAGAGACGGGGAAGTGGCACCCTACAGGGCCACACCACCCATGTTAACAAGACAGCATAAGAGAGCTTTGTGGATCATTGAGAGCACCCATGGACAATGAGAGACGGGGAAGTGGCACCCTACATGGCCACACCACCCATGTTAACAAGACAGCATAAGAGAGCTTTGTGGATCATTGAGAGCACCCATGGACAATGAGAGACGGGGAAGTGGCACCTTATATGGCCACACCACCCATGTTAACAAGACAACATAAGAGAGCTTTGTGGATCATTGACAATGAGAGCGGGAGAAGTGGCACCCTACACGGCCACACCACCCATGTTAACGAGAAACTGCTGGTTCGTCCTCGCCATAATAACGACACATTCATCATGAAGACTTCAAATCTTAAGCTTTGAATGGCACAAGCTAACATTCGATTGGTTATACGCTGGAGAAAATCTTAAAGGAAACAGCCTGTAATATCTTAGGAATTTAATGCCGATCAGTTCTTTATTTGGGTCTGAACTTGATAGAATCTGCTTGTATCCACCCAAAACGTACATGTAGCTGTATCATTGGCTACTGGTACTGAAAATGCTTGACGATACTAGAACCATCAGAGGTGAAATTCGGTCATTATTATCTCCTCTTTTTGAGTATTATTTTCTTGCCTTTCCTCTCCCTTTCCAATCGAATTCGAATTGTTAATACCTTAAATTTGACAAGAAGTATATAAGCCTAAATTAATCAGTCATTTAAGGTGTTCAAAATATAATACATTCAAATCGAAGTATGTAACTCTCCGGTTTCCTCCAGTTTTCTTGAGTATGACGTTGAAGAATGTAATCGATGAGTTAATCATCTGAAGAGTGAACGCAGTTATACCTGTTTATATTATGAGAAGTTAGTCTGTCAATCTGGGCAATCAATCCTGTCATTTTTCTGGTTAACTTATGACGTTTTACATGATACAAATAAAATTGGAATGACGGTTACCTCTCTGGCTTTCCATCTGATAGGGAAAGTAAAATAAAAACAACCCATTTTGGAAATACTGCTTTGCCTTTGCTACGTAACAAACATTACTTATCCATATTAAAATATCTTCACACGTTTTTTGGTTTATTTTTTTTATACATTTATGAATGTATTTATATATTTACAGGCATACATATATGTGGTATGTACAAATTATACATTAATATCACAGATTCGCTTCCAGCGTGACAATTTTCACCAACGATAAATTCGTAGATCTTTACACAACAGAAATAAGGCACAAAATAAATGAGCAAGTGAGCAGTCACTGGAGATTTCAAGCACATGCGCATAAAAGCACACGCATGCGCATGGTTCACGGTAGTTTGTGCGCAAAAACTAATCTTTCCACAGACAAGAAAAGGAAAGATCATGCATCCTGACTTGCGTTACAATACTCTAAGAATTATACGATTTCGTTATCAACTTGTGCGGGTGACCCGGAAAAAATGAAGAGTTCATAAATTAAAGCACATTCCCGCAATGCACATATTGTTTCACAACGTACACCTATGTACAAGAGATATGCATGATAAGGTAAACTTTGTAGGATATACGATCTCATTTAAATGAACACAGATGTGCGTTTTATATTCTTATAACATGCACTGCAATGTAGACCCGATGGAAATTCTGGAGCCGATGACATTGATTCATGGCTAGAGAGGGAAACTATTAAAGTAGAAGATGTCTTGAAATCAGCTTCAAATTTGGTCCTGCCGAGTCCAAATCTCTCTCTCTGGTTGCGGGGGCCAGTTGCGGAGTTTTAATTGACACCCGAGCACTCTCCTGCACCAATAAAACGGATCACCATGTTAATGTTTCGAGAAAACTTTTTGAGTGTGGCGTGGAAGAACAACCAATCAACATGTCTAAATTCGACTCGAAAGGCGAGAAGGACTGGCTCGAATGACATCACTGATTTGTCGTCATGCATCACCTAACTGTGAACATCTGGTGTAAAAACCTAGAAGCTGTACACTCACATCTAACCAACAGAGATACCAAATCTTATACAACACCATTAGCACGATTGGCTCATCACAGTACAATACGGGTAGATATAACACAGGCCTTCACTCCCGCTTATTTTGGCTATGCGGGCCTATTTATGTATTGAACAGGCCTTAAACAGTTTCTGGAAATCAGCTGTTGAAAAAATTCACAGTGTCTCAGATCCTCGGAAATTGTCCGTTTGACAATCAAACACTCGTAACCTAAAAACGCTTGCTTTCTTTCCGGTCTTACGTGGGAATGTCTGTCAGCAACCTGCGGATGGTCGTAGGTTTTCCCCGGGCTCTGTCCGGTTTCCTGACACTATAATGCTGGCCGCCGCCGTATACGTAAATATTCTTGCTTACGACTTAAAAGATCAATCAAATAAATAAACAGATATTCTCCTCAGAGATCAGATGTACATCAGGTTTTGGTTTTTCGCAATCTTGGTGAGTCTATGGAAAATGGCGTATCGGTAGTGATGTGCCAAAGGTAGTGATGAGCCCGACCCAAAATACATTGTTTCGTAACTGTACTCAGCAGTAAGGAGTACATGAATAAGCACAACAAGAAAGAAAAATCACACAGGGTACCAACTTGGTGGTGCATGGCAGTTAATGGCCTTAGACGTGGCCAAAGTGTCTCTGTCGCCAAATGGCTGGCAATCACATATCTTGACCGGCATTTTTGACTCAGATCCACAGGCACTTCTTTACAGTGGTTGTTTTTAAAGTACATATGTACAACACAATCACAAGTCTTTAGTATGATTTTCTACCCAATACAACAAAACCCTGTATTACTGGCGTTAGGTATGTCTTCCCTTGACCCTTAGCTTCCAGCGACACATTTAACCCAGGGCCGTACTGAGGGTGAAGTCCAGCTGCCTGCCGGTGAAGTAAATAACAACATCAGGTACTCGCAATGAGGAAATATTTCAGGCATTCTACGAACACGCAAAAGTTGCAACATCTGATACTTGTAGAACATTGAAACGTTGCACAGTCTGGAACTCACATAACGTGGATCTTGTAGCATCCATATCAATAAAACGTGGAAATTTCGCCACATCTGCTACTGGCAAAAATGGAAAATGTTGCAGCATTCGATGCTCATGACGCGTGGAAATCTTGCAGGTACGCACAAAGAGAGATGCTACACAATCCGATACTCACAGGGTGTGGGACAGAATGCAGCATCCCAGGCTTATAGAACGGGGAAAATCCGTAGCATCCGGTAATCCCAGACCGTTGGAATATAGCAGCATCCGCGGAAATCACAAAATGTCATAATAAGAAGCTCCAAAGCAAACATAACTATCCATCAAAACCAAAACTTTGTGGGAGAATAAAGGGGAAAATATTGTGTTCTAAGAAATTTGCTTTCATTGTCAGGGTAGCTGACTTATCCACCGGCTAGTTTTCTTAACCCATCATTTAATTCGCCTACCAAGAAAAAGTATCCAAAGAACTCGTTCCCCTTTCACAATGGGATGGTTTTTCTTCAAACACGCTGGATAAGTCTATCCGGAAGAAAAGTTTCGTATAAAATGTTGACTTTGATCGATCCAAATTCGACACAAAGAAATTTGGGTTAAATCCTTGAACTTAAAATGGAACTTCAGTTCATAAAACTCAAAACATGAGGCCTTTGTGATGTATAAGTAGGCCTATGAAATGTTTTAATATAAAACGAAAACATTTAAAAATAGGCTTTGGAATAAGGAAGGACGCACGTCTTGAGCCTGGCTTGTTGAACTGAAATCCTTGTTCTTTTCGACAACAATTCTCTCAAGAAGTCTCCTTTGGTGAGAAGCATGACATGAACAATGCTTAGCTGAACGTTAACAAATGGCACTTGAGATATCACAGTTGCACTATGACCAGTGTAGTGACTGGCCACCTGTTGGACAAGGGAGATCATCACAGTCGGCTTTGTGGGAACTGCACTGGCATTGTGAGCAATCTCACTTACAAATCTCCGCTCAGCACGCAAAGGGTGTTTCGGCAAGAACAACGCTTTGATTAGCTGATGGATCATGTGCTTACTTCCGGTAAAGGTGGTGTTCGTGGTGGGAGGTCCCAGGGTTCAAAGGAACCTGCAAAAATATTGGATAATGGAGATTAATGGATTGAAAACTTAAAACATATCCCGCAAGGTGTCGTATTATCTCGTATTATCTGGGGTCTAGAGGAAAAGCATGTAACGCAACAGTTAAAAGATAAAAAAACAACAACATGCAATTAACATTGGTGAAATCTGACTGATTTGCATTCATCCCATTTCCTGCTCTCCAGAGTGTAATGAAAGTCACGTGCCAAAACCATTAAGCCAATCCGAGACTGTTATGAACCTAGTTGTGTGAATGAAGCACTGGAAAATTTTTCCGAGTTTATTTCCAGATTCTCCACTGGACTTCATGCAACTCAACAACAACGAAGTTTTATCATAATAAAATCATCGAAAACTGAAAAAACCCGATGAACAATGAGAGCTTATGGTCTTAGGCCGTTTTCCTAAGGAATGAACTAAAACATCAAATATGTACAAAATTTCATATACTATCAATCGGAGGCTAGATTAGCCGAAACTGGATTTGATTCCGCGGTCAAAGACTAATGTACAATCGGTACAATCTATGGTATTATGCCACTTGGTTAGCTCTGTGAAAACGGCGATATACAAGCGTCTTGCATGCAGAGGTGAGTTGTATACAACAAGAGGGCGTATTTCACCGGTTAAGTGTGACCATTTGCCAGCTATCACACTGTAGTCGCTGCTCTGGTTTTACTACTCTGTGGTGCAGGTCTTTAATTATATTGACTGCTTATTTTTACTAAGCCCCCACGAACAATGCGAGTTTGAGAGTTTGAAAATTCACTGCCCGGCAGTAAGAAGTATATGGATAGTTTAAGTATACGGATAGGAAACAAAAAAGTTGGTACAGTTAAGGGCCTTTTAACATGGTTAAAGTGTCTGTGCAACCGAATGACTTCGAAAATCCAACTCAGACGGGCAGTTGCTTTGGATAGTCTAACCTGGAGGTGGGCAGTTGTAGATGACCGTGGTTGAGGGAGGGATGTGGCGGGTTTTAATGACTTCCTCATACGGCGGCGGTAGATGACTGGGCTCTTCATATCCCGGGGGCCCAGGAGCGCTAGTGAGAGGTGGCGGGTCACCTGCTTACATGAAGAGCAAACAACGATATAACTGGTGAAAAATACAGATGGTCCACAATACATTTGGATGAATGAATGATTATGGCTTAAACCTTCTTCGATAACACTGCGGGAACACTGCACCGGGAGGCTCTCTCTTCACTAAGAGAGCCTCCAAGGAAACAGGACTGGTTGTCCCGGTGTCAGTCTGGCACGACACCGTTCTTAAGTGGCGGCAGCACTTTGGTGGTATGGATTCATCCTGCCACAAGAAGACGTAGTAAATGTACATACAGACGCGTTGCCTAAGCATGTGTTAGGAGTGCCGAGCCCTGGGGACCCTATTATTTTTGATTTGATTTGATTTGATTGGTGTTTTACGCCGTACTCAAGAATATTTCACTTATACGACGGCGGCCAGCATTATGGAGGGAGGAAACCGGGCACAGCCCGGGGGAAACCCACGACCATCCGCAGGTTGCTGGCAGACCTTCCCACTTACGGCCGGAGAGGAAGCCAGCATGAACTGGACTTGAACTCACAGCGACCGCATTGGTGAGAGGCTTCTGGGTCATTACGCTGCGCTAGCGCGCTAACCGACTGAGCCACGGAGGCCCCCAGGAGACCCTATTAAGTGTAACTCATGCTTAGATTTAAAACTGCGCATTACGAACCTCCATCAGGCAAAGAGGAGGTTGGAGATCCACATGAAAATGAACCATAATTTGGAAAAGCTCTGCGACTTTCAGGCTCTTGACAGCTGAAGGGTTGATCCCACCGCTTATAGTCTCTCTAGCGACAGTTTTGCCTTTCTTGTATCTATTTCATCCAAATGAGATGAAAAAGTTGGCCGCTATTCTTTCTTGTCGCACAAATTTCTCTTAGGTTCGAAGTCCAAACCACACGGCCAATGAGAATCGTTGTAGATACTCACATCTTAACAACCTCCGTCTTCTCTGTTTGTATTTGTAAAACTTATAGCACCAGACCGCCAGGCTGACTAAGATCAGGATCCCAACGATCAGGATAAACCTGTGGGAATACAAAATACGGCTGAATGAGTGATCGACTGATGGGTATAAGTGGTGTGGAGAGAAGGCGGTGATTGATGAAGAAGATTAGGAGGTAGAAGAGCCTGTAATAAAGAGAGTTTCAATTTATTTATTATTTATTTGATTGGTGTTTTACGTCATACTCAAGAATATTTCACTTATGCTACGGCGGCCGGTATTATGCTGGGAGGAAACCCGACAGAGCCCGGGGGAAACCCACGACCATCCGCAGATTGCTGGCAGGTCTTCCTGCATACGGCCACAGAGGAAGCCAGCATGAGCTGGAGTTTAACAAGACAGCTCCAAGAACAGGATAAAATTAGGTGAAAACGAGGCCAAAATATGGAGGGATGGAAAATGACGTGACGGCACAGTCAAACGTATAATTACAAATCGGGGGGAAGGAGGATAAAACGTGAGTAAAAAAAGTAAGCAGGCCGTGTGGCAGTATGTGGATGAAAGGGGACTGAAGGACCTCTAGGCGGGCTCAAAGATAAACAGAAAAGAGAGTTGAAAGTAACGCGGGAGCATATTCCAAAATATGGAGGGATATGGAAAGCGACTTGAGAGGAAAGTCAAGAATACGGAGGGGTGAAATGCGACTTGAGAACAAAATCAAATGTAAGGATAAATTTAGAGGGATAAAACATGACTGCTGAGCACGGTGTTTGAAAGATCAGGAATGAAAAATGAGTGACGCGCATGTAGACGGCTTCAAGAACAGGAAAGGAGTTGAAAGTAAGGTGGGAGCGAAGCGAAACGTAAAGATAATTCTGAAGGAATAAAAGTTGACTGACTGAGTGGTTGGTGGCTGGGCAGATCTTACATGGAGGGAATGAGGAGACTAATAAAGGACTGATGGGGTCAGTTTTTTGTCGGGCAAGAGAAAAGAAAAGTGAAAGCTAAGGTGACGGTGAGGTCAGAGGTACGGAAGGATGGAATTTTGTCGACACGAAGAAATGGATAAATTAAATGTAACGTGGTAGCGAACAGAAGTGTGGTGGCGAACAGAAGTGCGGTAGCGAACAGAAGTGTGGTAGCGAACACGAAAGCACCATATGAAGGAAGCCAATGTGATAGCAGGAGCAACAGAAGAGATGGAAGGATATGTAAGACGGAAATACGTAAGGGTGGAAGTCGGTAGGATAACAGGTACAAAACCCATGTGAAAGTAGAGGAAAGAAAGAGAATTAGGAGCGGAAGGCTGAAATGGAAAGGCAGAGATATGGAAGCCGATATGAAAGCTGAAACGAAAAGACAGGGAAATGAAAGTCGAGGTGAAAGCTGAAACGGAAAGACATACAGATAGAAGCCGAAGTGAAATCTGAAACGGAAAGAGAGATACATGGAAGACGGGGTGAAATATCTAAACGGAAGAACAAAAAGAATGGAAGGCGATATGCATGAAAGATGAAACGGAGAACATAGAAATTGACGCACTAGCTTATTAAACAAAGACGAAAGAAGGAAATAAAGAAGCCGATATGGAGAAGGGATTAAGGGGTTTATAGAAGAGAGGAACGATTGAACATACTTTTACTACTGATCAGTAATATGTGGTTGTAAGTCGCATATTTGCTACTAGAAAAGTTTTAGGTAGTCGAGAGGGGCACTCCATGGCGTAGTGATTAGCTTGCTAATGCAGCACAATGACCCAGGAGCCTCACTCTTACCAATTCGGTCGCTGTGAGTTCAAGTCCAGATGCTGGTTTCCTCTCCGGTAGTACATGGGAAGGCATCTCGGCACCCTGCATGAGTTTCTCCTCGGGCTTTGTATTTATTTATTTTATTTGACTGGTATTTTATGCCGTACTCAAGAATATTTCACTTATATGACGGCGGCCAGCATTATAGTGGGTGGATACCGGGCGCAGCCCGAGGGAAACCCACGACCATCCGCAGGTTGCTGGCAGACCTTCCCACGTGCGGCCGGAGAGCCGGGATTTGTAAGGTTCCCTCACCACATAATGCTGGCCGCCGTCGTATAAGTGAAATATTCTTGAGTGCGCCACAAAACCCCAAACAAACAAACAAATAAATAAACCATGAAGCAGTGCGAGATTGTTTTCATTTGATTTGATTTCTTGAGGCTTAGTACCGTATTCAAATACGATTGCGATCAATTTCGATGAGAGAGTGCCCGGAGTAAACCACTGCATGGCCCCGGGGAGCGAGCACATTGTTTATCACATGTTGGTGGATACACGTAAGGCTTCACGTAAGGCCGCATAAACGACATTACTAGGGCTCTGCGCCGATTATATTGCGACAAGCTGTCCTATGACAACGGAGTCAATCTCAAAAATATTCTGTCTAATCTGGAATGGATGGATTGCTGGCGCCCGAATTACCAATATTCCTTCTCGTGACGACGTTGCGTGGTGACATCATTCCATTATCGGTGACAGTAATTGTGACTTCGTGACATCATAGCATGATTAACTATTTGTGGCTAATGTATTGGACATTTCATCCAGTTACTGGTGATGATATCACCAGTATCCAATGATACTGGTTATTATTGTCCAAAGCGGTGGTCTTGAATAAAAGTTTGGTAAGGTCCACTGAGCCACAGCTGTAGTGCGTAATCTTTGCGATGACGTTTGATGACGTATTGCTGATGCACATACCAGATAACAATGGTCTGTTCAGCTTGGACCCGAGTCGCCATTGCACCGGAAAATGGACCCCATTCCTGAAGTCATACTCACCAGACGTACCACAGCGTGTACCAGCATCCCCCGTCATAGATGTAACAGCGTGCTCGGTCCATCTGTAACAACCACAACAAAAGACCGATTATATTTACTTGCGCTACAAGCATCTGTTGATTTGAAGTCATCTTGCAAAGGGAGTGTGAAAGTTGCTACATTTTAGGCATTTATATAAATCGTTAGAATAAGACCCTAACTGAGGCAAATTGGCAAGATATCGTGTCGCTTTCGTTTTGATCGCTATGCTGTAAGTCTTGAAATTATTGTGGGCACTAATGTAACAGTGGGCACTAATGTAACCGTGGATACTGAAACCATCATGAACACTAACATCACTGTGGGTACCAAAACCATCGCGGCACAAAAATAATCCTGGGCACTAAAACCATAATATAGCCCCTCAAATCATCGTGGAAAATAAAATAATCGTGGCTTAACAATATCACTGTAAGAGCTAAAAACTGTGAGCCAAAGAAATATCGAAACTCTCAAGATGACATATCCAGACGCAAGCATGATACCTCACTGGTCCTGTCTTGTGAGCGTTTTAATACTTGATGGCGTAGGCCGATGATTTTAACAGATTCAAAATTTCTTCATTGATTTACTGATTTTTCTGCTAGATAATGTCATAGCATAACAAACTTAAAAGGCAATATTCACTGCTATGTTATAATTCAGGAATTTCAGAAATTGTGAGAGCGCAGCACATAGGTGGTATGGTATCAGGGATATCTGTATGTTGCCGGTACATCGTGTGGTATTCGTGAGCTGTATCTCAGACAACGGCAAATATGGTATCACGGACATTTATATATGTCGTCGGTACATCGTGTACTATTCGTGAGATGTATTTCCCACAATAGCAAGTATGGTATCACGGACATTTATATATGTAGCCGGTACATCGTGTGCTTTTGGTGAGCTGTACCTCAGACAACAGTAAGCTGAAACATTATTCCACACGAATGAACGCATTAGGCTTTTTTTTCACTACGGCTTCTGAGACAAGAAGTTTGCGGGCTATATGTATAGCAAGAAAGAGATTTTATATACGTGGGATTACGGTATATTCACCACCAAACGAATAAATATAGTACTGTTTTATTTTACTATAAAGTGTCTAGGTTGTTAAAAACACATCTGCATTTTCCATGGTTGTACAATGGGAAACTTTCTCTCCTAATGGTCATTAGGGACTACGCTGAGTATACAGCTCATTCCTAACTTTGCGATGATGTCCTGTTGGTTTTTGTCAGGACCAGGCCTGGAGTTAATCGAAAAATGAAAAACAATGTTAGCGATCAGAGTGAATAGTGAATAGCTTCAGGCCATGAAAAATGTCGTTCAAAAGAAGTGATCTATTGTACCCGATTACTTACTTTGAAGCGGCTGTAGTAGGAGAGAATCCCAGTCATGATGTACCTACAGCTCCTGTAGTTAAACCCAACGTACGCTTGCTAATCCAACTCAACTATCCAACTGAGTAAGCCTCTTGAGGTAAAATACACTGACGCGTCACATCTCCGTTCTAAACCAAAAAATATAGCGTCTAACAAAAATCTCCTTCCCTTCTGATCGCCTCTCTAATAAAGAGAGCAAGCGCCCACGTTGTGTTCTTGTGCGTCTGGCTTTATACTCGAGAACAGTCTCTGG
This sequence comes from Liolophura sinensis, assembly GCF_032854445.1. NCBI lineage: Eukaryota > Metazoa > Mollusca > Polyplacophora > Chitonida > Chitonidae > Liolophura > Liolophura sinensis. The sequence continues at coordinate 18,684,530 of NC_088305.1, read as the reverse complement.
TAGAGACGCTGATCATTTACTAAATCTGAATCTTTCAGCGGGATATCTGAGCTATGGCTACCGCGTTGCGCCGTAGGAGTTGTGTCCCTTGTGTCCTTAAAAATGGCGGTTATTTTGTGGTAAGATGTGATATATCCCGACTGCGGTGAGATTATCGAGCAATATGCATTTTCATCGTGATGAGGATACCGATTTTTCCTGGTGTTTTGACGCCCCCTTTTTCATGACGTAAACATACTACATGTATTCAGACGAGCCGTCTTCCTGTACGTGTCGAAACAATGGTGAAATTTCACTTCGTCATACACGTCTTAATCTGCCGGCATAATCCGTCACATGAGCCAAAAAATCGCAACCGCAACTTTAGAAAATCAGTGATATGAGTGATATGAAATTGCGTAAAAACACAGCAGTGAAGAGAAATGTATCACGGAAATGGTGGCTCGGCTGACATAATAAGCTTGGTTCATGGTATAATTCATCGATTGCAAGCTCTTAAATAGTTCGGCATTTGCTGGAGATAGGGTTTTAATGGGAAATACTTCTTGCGAATTGCTTCCCGATGGTGAACAGAAATTTAAGATATTTCCTTGAGCGCATGCAAGTTATAAACCATCAGCACGAAGTCACAGAGCAATGTCTGTGTTTTTAAATTTGAAAATTTACATTTTTTTTTAAAGTTTAAAAGAATAGTGACAATATCACAATATATAAGCAATTTTATGAAATTACTACACTGGTGAAGTTTTTGACGAGTAATGGTGAATCGGGAATTGTTCGCTTCTAGTACATGGGTAATACGTTATACCAATGTGTCCAAATCGTAAACGCGAAGACAGAAATGAACGGACTACAAATGATATATTGTTTTAGACTCATTGCCATTTGTGGGTTCAGCAATAATTGATACAAAGTAAAGGTACCCTCGCACGAATTTTAAATGCATTAAAATTAGACTCTTAATTACATTTAAAATTTACATGAAGATGTCTTCAATTCTCCTTTGTTAGGAATGCACCACACAGCTTTGATCCGAATTATTTTAGGGGGAATAGATTCTCCATTGTATGTACACGACAAGATTTTGCCTTAAACACAATTCTTCGTACAGAAATAAATTTATACAGATACTGCAACCTTACTTACATAAAACGCATTCGTCATACATGGATAACAATCAGACTTCAACAACCCAGATCAAGAATCGCTAGACCATTTCCCAAAACGACGTATCACGCAAACAACTAAGAAGGTATGTAAAGTACGTAAGTAGGACGGAATCATGCAAAGAGAAGCAGTCATTAGTTTTCAATGATGCTGGAAAGACGCAAGGTAAGTTCTAGGCGACTGAGTGACATTAGAATTCAAATCGTATACCATGCTAAAATAAAAGGTTGTTGATAACAAAATATGTATGTCAGTTGCGTTTTGATTGCAACTGTTCATATATCCACCGTGGGGATCTAACACGATGAATATACGGTTCCTAGCCCGGAACTAAGAGAAATTAAACACAATTATTAAGCAGAGTGCCAGAGATTCTAGACTCTCTGTCCATATTTACTTACAAGACAATTATGCTCATTGTAAAACTGAAGAAACTTTGAGCAAAGGCGTTTGAAGGAATAACATCTAACAAATGCTACAAGGCGATATATGTATACGACATATGCAGAGACATACACACACGTACAAAAACGCGTTAACAACAAGTTACATGTGTGAAAATAGCTGTGAGTTTTATAAATTCTTTGTACACAGCGTATATAGCACCCTGTATAAACACGCACGCCCCACACAAAGAGAGAACACGGGGGCTTGAACACTTGCATAGGTGTTAAATGTGGCCATTTGCTGGATTTTGAGAGCATTTCGTGAACGAGAAACTTCGTATTTGTTTTGGGGTCATGAGTAACGGATGCTGGGAGGTTACAAATGCTGTACATATATATACCTCGCTATATCCGAGTATTACTCGTTATATAAGTTAAAAGAGAAAGTCAAACACAAAAATAAATGCTTAAACAAGACGCATAAACATGCCGAAAAAAGCATTTCATTCTTATAGATCAGTAAACGGCTGAAACGACCATCACCCGCACAAATTGGACCCCCCCACCCCCACCCCCACCCCCACCCCCACCCCCCGGCGCGATGTAAACACTTTTATGTCAGTTGCTTAAAGTACAACAGTTTAAACTAGACACACGTACGACTGCGGATTTAGATATCGCGGATCTGTTATTTATAGAGTGACGTCATGCAGCGAGCAATTTATACAGGTTTGCACAGCGCATGCTGAGACGGTCTCTCAGTTTGTTTTACATTTCCTGATGTATAGCCGTGTACAAACAAAGCGATAGACGGCTGACACGATTATGACTTTTATTATTAAATATAATGCTAATTGTAGAAAATGTATGCCGCGACAATAGGAGGAAATCTGTGTAGGTTCATTATCAAATTTTCTGGCACTCCTATACTGACTTGTAACATGTCACAAGTGTCAACAAGTTAACAGCAGTGGCGTACTAAATTTACGGATGGTTTAAATCTAGCGCTCAACTGTTAAAAAGATTTACCGTAATTATACTATAATACGTGTCACACGTACTAACCACGGGACACTGTTTACTGGAGAAAACATTACTATTTTAAAGGCCAATGGAACGCAAAAATAGTATGACAAGCAAAATATAACAGAACGCAGAAATATTACAGCAAGCAGTATACAACAGAAAGTCGAAAAATTACAGCAAGCAGAATACAACAGAATGAAGAAGTCATGCAGTAAGTAGAATACAACAAACCGTAGAAGCATTATAGCCAGCTGAAAGAAAAGAAAAAAAAATGTAGACAATATTACAGCAAACATAATACAACAGAGGGTAGGAATATTACAGCAAGAAGAATACAACAAAGTAGAAATATCACAGTAAGCAGAATTCAACAAAACGTAGAAACATTATAGCCAGCTGAATGAAAAAAAAAACAGATTGTAGGGATATTACAGCTAAACAGAATACAGCAGAGGATAGGGATATTACAGCAAGCAGAATACAACAGAATGTAGAATTATAACAGCAACGAGAATATAACAAAACGCTGAAACATTACAGCAAGCAGAATAAAACAAAACGCGGAAAATATTACAGTAGGCAGAATACAACAGAGGGTAAGAATAGTGTGGGAAACAGAATACAATAGAATGCCTATGTTTCCGAGACATATTTGAGCGCAGTAAGATATGGTACTTTGTTTTCGACACACATTAACATAAAAAAAGAAATAATGTGAGATAAATATTATTATGTGAGATACAGATGATGAGAAACATAGGCTGTCATAGATCTGATTTATTTATTTTATTGGTGTTTTACTCCGTACTCAAAAATATTTAATTTATTCGACGGTTGCCAGCATTTTCGTGTGAGTAAATACGGCAGAGCCCAAGGGAAACCCACGACCGTCCGCAAATGTCCGGAAAGGCCTTCAGTTTTATTCCACAAATAATATACGATCATAGAGGAAGCAAGCATGAGCTGAACTTGAACTCACAGCGATCGCAAACTGCGATAGAAAAGGAGACTGTAAATGTTGATTTAAACAGTAAGCAATGGCCTTAATTCTACTATTATCAGTGTTTCATTATTATTATTATTATTATTATTTCCCTTTGAATGATTCATGTTCAACGTATTTGTGAAGAATGCATTTCACTTATACGACAGTGATGCACATGTGAAACTAGGGTAAATTTCCGCACACTGAAAAAGATATTGACAAACATATTGTCTACACTCTTGATATATTGGTGGAAGGCACGTGATCTCCCACAAAATTCATGTCAGACTACTCAAACCATCCCACTCCAGATGTCGACTGCTCATTTCCACCAGCGTTACACGAACGATCAAGGTAGGTAAAGATCATAAGATTGAATCAACGCCTCTTGGTATAATTAAGACTTACAGTATAGAGAGTAAAGCCATTGGTGCGACGGCATTGTGATAATTGGCAAGCAAGCCGACGGTTGAAGGACGAACCAAGAATTGCTATGTCATCCTCAACACAAATACGGAACTACATTTGTCATAAATTATCTGTGAAGACATAATCGTATATAACTTTGAATGCTTGTCATCAATACAGGTATGGGGCCACATCTGTACTAATTTTAGTCGTTCGAAGTCATTGTATAGTCGTAAGTGCTATTCATCACCACGGCATTAGACCACATCTATAGCAACCTTAAACTGAAATAAAGTCGGGTGCATAACTGGGAGTGCTTGCTATCATGACTCTACATCTGTTATACTAATATAGGTTAAGCGACATTAAATTCCTTTTTAAAGAAGTTGTTTATCTTGTCTGATTATGAAAGTTCTACTCATCTTAGAAAAGTGATTTGATGTTTGCTTGAAAGATAGGATATCCTATTAATGTAAGATATGGCATTATGAGTAATATTTCATATTTGCATCTCAAATTGCATTTTTAACGGACTGTAATTTACCGTAATCTATATAGTGCATTACATGTATCTCTCAGCGGTTTGTGTGTTTATGAGATATTACTTATTGTGGCAAACTACATGTATAAGGCACCATAAATATAATTATAATAGGGGGATGTAGCGATTTAAAGACACAGTCAGTCTAGCACATTTTATGAACAAAGAAATATCGTTTGTTATTACCAATTATTTTGTTTATTAAAGTGTTGTTTTTTTCCCGAAATGCCATTGTTTGTGACAATGAGAAATGCTTCCCGCTTAGTAAGCGCTTTCGGTCCATGCTGTACAGTATATATATGTTCATTGTCGTGTCTGCATTAATAATGTGTGATCAAACTAGCAACGTACTAACGTTCCATATGCCCTTTCCGGCTGGATCCGAGTCGCTACTCCGAGGGAAAATATGCTTTATTAATTGTCAGCCCAACGGACAGTGCATCAGAAATAAAGGAATACTTTAGGCAGTTTACATTTCCGTTTGCATGGTATTTAGAAACGTTGCTATGAAAGTTTTCCATGGCTGGCATGACGACATTGAAGAGATCGACGTTTTCAATCAACAATGCTACGTAAGAAGGAAAGATGAATATCCAATAAAAGTAACCGGAACCGGAAATCACGTAAATCGCCAAATTCTTGAAGGGGCCAATCAATGAAGGAACCAACGTAGCCATGTTCGTACGAAGTAAAATAAAGGAGTACGTACGTGTTCCTGTATTGTAGCTGGCTTACTTTGTTTTGTAAGCCTGACTGTCATCGTTTAATTTACGTGAATCTTTCACTTAAAAAACATATTCCCTTTTTAAATATATTCCTAGAGTCCATTCCTTGTAAAAGTCAGTTTTCGTTTGTTTGATTGATTTGTTTCACGTCGTACTCCAGAATTCCCCACTTATGCTATGGCCACCAACTTCGTGGGTAGGTGAAACCGGTGTGTTCTCGGTAAAAACCAGAAACCTTTGATGAACTCTCCCACGTGACATAATATATGCACACCGTATTGGTGCTAGACACGTGGTCTTCAACGAACGTTAGACTGCCCAAAATGGTTACAAGAGGGTGGTCGATAGCTTATTGTCACAGGGTTCCATGAACGTTGAGAGACGTAAAGCCTTGTCATTCGCTTTCTAATGCGGGATTTGAACACGCAATTCCGCCATGGCCAGCTCCAACATTTAACCACTTCTAATTTGTCTTCCGTGTGCAAGTCGATACCACGACAAAAATAAACAACTATTTCTAATGAGGTCATCACGACAGTCTCCCATCGATACACGGTGGTATGACGGCCAAATCTTAGTCCGCTGTGCAAAGCTATGGGCATGGTTTACTTACAAAACTTTATGGAAGATTGCCGAAGTTAATCAATATCTGTGTGCCGTGGTTGCGTGGTTACGTCATGTCCCGCCGTTGGAAGTGTACACAATGTGGAAGATAACCCGATTTGGACTCCGCTTAAAGGCCTAATACCTGCATTGACACATTGGTCTATTAATCGGTAGTTAGTCGTAAAACTCTTCAGCAAATCTTTCAAAGCAACCTGGGAATCGTACTGTCGAAGGAGTGATTAATACATAATTGCATTGAGTATTAATTTTAATGGCCTCATAATCTTACAAACTGGCCGACATGAAGCCTAGTGACAAATACGTATCGAGAATATTATAGTATTTCAAATACATAATTTAGATCAAGAATAAGTAGCTGTCTTAACCGTTGAATTAGTTTCACAATATTTACTTTCAGGAAATATCGATATCAAATATTTGCGTCATCAAGATGGATTATACAAATACACACATATGTTCTCTAAAGCGTAGAATTATCAATAATTCAATAAATTGTATCGTTTGATTTTTAGGGTTTATTTCAGAGGCGCAAAAGTAGAAAATATAAATGAAAGTGTTCTCTGATATTGAGTGTCCAATTTCTAACAAAAGCTGATAACTGAAATTTGTAAGTTTTGTTCAGCTTTTAGAATCTCAGGGTCTCTCTACGCGGCTTCCAAACAAATCAATTTGTCTAATATTTGACAACAGGTATCGCTGTACATTATGTTGTCAAAGTGGCACATGTAAGTATAGGTAGAAACACCATTAAATCTGTTTCTGAAGATACCTTTACTTAATTACATCCAGATTTTATTTTTACTGAAATAAATGCTGTCAAATGTGTAAATCGTCCTTATGGACTATATTGATAAACTATGTCATCAGTTACGACTCAATACTTTTGCTACAGTTAATCCTGACTGAAATTCTTGTGAAATCAAAGAACGATATATAATTGAAGACGCACAGTATAAACAGTAAAACCAGAGGAGCGACGACAGTGTGATACCTGGCAAATGGTCACACTTAACCGGTGCCCATGACTTAGGTACATCAGAATTAGGTAAATCAAAAAATGCAGTGATGTTAATTATAATTTATAACAACTTATCCGTGGCAAGGTCTTCCAGCAACCTGCGGACTGTCATGAGTTTCTTCCGAGCTTTCTTCCCACCATAATGCTGGCCGCCGTCGTATAAGTGAAATATTGTTTACTACGGCATAAAACACCAAGCGAATAATTTAACATAAGAAAAAAGACGTTGGGAAGTCATGGGCGACGTAAATTACTAATAATGTCAACACAGTCTACCATACAATACAAACAGTTGACTGCATTTAGCTTATTTACCTCATTTGTCTTATTGTTTCATGCTGGCTTCCTTTCCGGTGGTAGGTATGGGAAAGTCTTCCAGCAACCTGTGGATGGTCATGGTATTCCCACGGGCTCTGTCCTTTTTTCTCTCAGCATTATGCTAGTCTCCGTTGTAGAAGTGAAATTTTCTTGAATATGCGTCACAAAACACCAGTCAAATAAATAAATAAATCTATAAATTAAGCATAATTTCATTTTTATGCTCTCGGGGTCACTCTTTGTGTCAAAAGGTGGCTGTGGGAGCTGATATTCAAGGTACTGCAAACCTTATTCTCTCAGGTCCAGTGGTCAAGTTTCTATCCAGGTCAACGAGGTCGTCGTATATAAGTTAAGTTTAATTGTGGGTTAATCACCATAGATCTTTTGTAAAATATGAACGTGAGTGGACAACTACATTGTCAAAGCTATTACTATTCTACTCATCGGTATTCTCAGATACCGGGAGTGGGTCATGGTTGGGTGGTTAAAGGAAACATGAAAAGGAACTATCAGACAAAGAATATGTTTCTATACCAAATAAAGAAAATTATGCCCCGAAACAGAAATTCCATTTTGGGGGTATTTTTATACCTGTTAATTATCCCTCTATATTATACATATTTTCCTTCAACGGCTGGATTTTTTTTTTCGGAAATTACGCCATCGTTGACCTTGCTCGGGACTCGGTGAGCATCATCAAAGTGCCCCGAGCGCGGTGAACCGTGTCGATATGATGTGAACATGCACAAAGATACTTGTTTGGCTTCTTTGGGCCAGCCTAGCGCCCTCTCCGCGCCCCTACACCCCCGGCCCATTATTCGGTCTGTTCCCCACCCCCCGGCCCCTTTTCGGCCTGCCCGTTCGGACTGCCCCCCCCCCCCCCCCCACCAGTGAAACTGGGCCCTGAGGACTTCTGGAGCAGAGAATTTTCAATACTCCTCCCTAATTACAGTTTTCCCGAGACCTTGGTGGCAAAAAGCGGTCCACAGTGCTGTCTCGTGTCGTCTTACATGTAGCTCGCCCAAGACTTTCCACCATTATGACGTAGGCCTACATCACACGTGGACAAGTTCGTTAGTGTGATTTGCTAAAGTGCGGCTCTTTGCCCCGGGCAATTCGTTTTTCCCCACCCACACAATATTTGCCGCCTTCGTATGCATAATTGACAAGTTCCTGAGTATGGCATTTGACAACAATGAAATCTTCTGTGCGGAATTTATTAGATCGTTTTTACCAGGTGTGTGCCTGCTACATTACTAGGCGTGCGCGCGCTACGTCAGCGGGCGTGCGCCCGTTACTTTATACAGCGTGTGCCCGCAACATTCACAGGCTTGCTCCCGCTACATTGCCAGGTGTGCTTTCGCTACATTAGCAGGCGTGCTCCCGCTACACTACCAGACGCGATCTCCTTACATTAACATTACGTTATCAGGCGTGTTTCCGCTACGTTAGCAGATATGCGCCCACGACATTGCCAAGCACACAACCTAGCCGCACGCAACTATGTGTGTGTACGGTTTATTGTTTACCGAAACCGATCGGGCCTGGCGTGCCCTGAATGATCAGCATTAACGGTGTAACCTACTGCCCCAAACACCCTGCTATGTCACGCACATTCACTCGTTACCCTCCACACCCTACCGACCCATAGCTATAAACATACACAGGTGTGTCAAGGGCACGACCCCACACAGGTCCGTGATCTTTAATCCAGACTGATTGGTTATTGACCCAAAAACCCTCTGTATACTGTGTTCAGTCCATGAAGGCACGCAGTAAACAGGCATTCTAACAGAGGTTCTGTGTGAGCACCGATGGCAACCATATCTCGTCCCCCAAACAAATATGGTCTAAAACACGGTGCTGTGAATAACTGTGTGGACAGTACGTCTAGTTCTGGTTGTTTTCGTACAAAAGCATTCATCTGAGTTGTTGTTGTTGATAGGTAGGCCTAATGTAAAAGTCATTATGTTCTACCTTTACGATCATACCTGCAGGTGCTATTTTGCTACTCACACACAAAAATTAAAAAATCGGCCAACGTACCATGCTGAATGTGTCATCTGATTATAATTCCATTTGACGTGACCCAAGCACGATCTTCTAAAAAATTCAGCTCAGACTCAAACATCGCCGTAAAATCTGCTGTTCATTTAAACATCTGGGTGTATGTATTTGATAACCATATGAATCCGTGTGTCGAAGCGAACATTATCATAATAGATATAAACCTGCGGATGGTCGTGGGTTTCCTCCGGGGTACGCCCGGTTTCCTTCTCCAAAACAAGTGAAATATTCCTGAGTACGACTTAAAACACCAGTAAATAAATAAATCATGGATATTTCGGGTCAATAATTGCGAGATCAATTTCCAAAAACAACATTTAATCCAAACTAACCTCCCCCCGTCCAAAAAAGAAAGTGTATAAAGTAAGAAATTAGGACGGATTCATGCAAAGGTAAGCAGTGAGCAGTGTTCATGCAGGCTGAAACAACTTACGCAAGCTTTGTCCTGCTGATGCACATTTTGTCCCGGTAACATAATCTTAAGCTTAGGCCTGAATCTACACTAAACTCATCACTTGACAGCCTGTTTAGGTCACTGCATGACAGACTAAGCGCTATTTCTAACCACGAGATTACTTGTAGAGCCCTTTGAGCAGCCTTCTGTTCCTTGAAGACCACTTTGCCTCTCACCGGTATATGGCCAACATATCTGTACGTCACACGCGCGAAAGTTTCCGGCTTTCTCCACCAATAAAACCAATCAATGTACAGCATTACGTCATGGGGTTTGATCACGTAACTGACCAAGTGCTGTTGTTTTCACCAGGTCTTTCTCGACCCTCTCCCCCCCAAAACCAAATGTTATCGAATAATAAACATGGCTGTGGAGTGCTGAATTAGAAAACCAATCAAATAAATCAAATGAATTGATTATTCATACATGTCTACTATATAGATAGATAATCAGTTTGTTTAGTTGACAATTTAAAACGGCAAACCTTTGCAAAAAACGATACGTAGGATACCGATGAAATTTATTGTGAATCCTTCTCTCAAAACTGTGAACGTAGGTGTATGTTCATGAAAATAATTTCAGTTTCAAATCGGATATTTTCAAAATATTAACCAACGCAAAATCGTGCAAAAATTATCAAATTGTCGATTCATTGGCTGATTGTCCTGGATAAAAGATAAAGCCACAGCTGATGCATGGGTATTTAATTGGCCGGGATATGATAGTGGACGTGCATACCTCTGCCTGCCTGGCCACGAACCAGGCCATATGTGTTAATGCGAGAAACAAAGCAGTGCGATCAGCTCGGCTCTGAGACCTGTGTTTTGAGAGTTATATCGACTGAATACATAACAAAACATTTCCGATACGCTATGGAGACTTGATAAACCACATATGTACACCGACAATGAACAAGGTTGATTGGTTAGACCCACAGCTTGTGAAGCTGACAACGCCCCTGACAACGCACATAGCGGTGCCATTCGACTTTTCGTTGAAATCTTTCCACTTTCATTGATTGGATCGTCCAGACTACACGCAACGAAGTCATTACAGAGTGTTTTTCGTTTGAATTGATTTTTTCTACCTTGATTACAATCTCTCTGTAAAGGGGGTTATAGGAAATCTAGTTTATACGATTATTAGATACATTGGATCAGCTTTATCCGATGTTAAACCATGATTTCCCTGACGACATATCACCTATTTTCGTGACCTCCATGGGAAGCCAGCGACAAGCTTGCATTCAACTGCAGTCAACTTTAGTTTTAGAGTCTTAAGAGGAATTTCAATGCACGTTGGAGAGATCTGTTTCTTTTTGGGGGGTGCAAATCGGTCCGGTAGGACAGGTAACTGACCTATCTGACCCTTGACCCAAACTCTGATCTTTAATTTTTTTTTCCAGATGTAACTAACAATGCGCAGTATGCAGTTTAAAAGAATATAGCATTGAGACTTTAACTTTAGCAGAAACGACAATGATGTTTGGCAAATACCCACAACTAACATCTGTCCTCTTGTCAGTTTACCTCAATTTATGTTTCAATCTGTTTAATTCTGAAAAGTGGGAAGATACCCAATGGATAAAGCATGGTCGGGGCCTCCGTGGCTCCGTTAGTTAGCGCGCTAGCACAGCGTAATGACCCAGGAGCTTCTCACCAATGTGGTCGTTGTGAGTTCAAGTCCAGCTCATGCTGGCTTCCTCTCCGGCCGTAAGTGGGAAGGTCTGTCAACAACCTGCGGGTGGTCGTACGTTTCCCCCAGGCTCCGCCCGGTTTCCTTCCACCATAATGCTGGCCACCGTCGTATAAGTGAAATATTCTTGAGTGCGGCGTAAAACACCAATCAAATAAATAAATAAAGCATGGTAAAGTAAAACAATGCAGAGAGCTTGTGTTGTTTTTCTTAACATCCTAAACGTTTAAATATATATGAAAAAAAAAACGGAAAAAGTAATATTAAAGTATTCATTTTGCCCAGTAACTTTCATGTATATAAAGGACACGATACTCTTAATTTTAATTTTACTAATTATTGTTAATCTATGCCTTAGGATAAGCTAGGTGTTTGGCTGTAATAGAATTAGTAGATTATTTCCTGCGTCCCACTATTTCGTTTTTGGGTGTTTGGACGTTCACTCATTAGTGTTGATGGACTATTATGTTCTCTCAATATAGTATCGAATTTGAGCCAACTATTAGTCCCCAAAGACAGGCCTGTATTTATAACAGCCATCGCGTGTATATAAGTCAAAACTGTGATTCTACCGTCATTCCCTTGAAAACAACTTCAGAATGCCTGTAGAAAGGTAGAACACGAATAAGCCAGCTGCTATCCCTACAAAAACCCGATGGTGTTACTGTCTACATCAAAATAGTTCTTGAAGAAAAAATGCGACATACAGAAGGTACTATTCTGGAAAAGGGCATATACTTTAGCAGGGAAGAAAAAATATAAGCGTCATGTCTGACATTCGTATACCATTCCTAGTCCGTAAAGTGCGTTCCAAGTCGATAATCGCAAGATCCATATCCAAAACAACGTTTAACACTAGTTCCCAAAGACAAAGGTACGTAAGAAATTATACAAATAGGAAATAAAGTCGGTAACACACAAGAGAGAAGCGGTCATCAGTTTTCAATGATGCCGGGCAGTCAGTGGATATTCTAGGTAAGGATTCCATATCAAAGTTCAAATTCGTAGGTTTCGTTAGTGGTATAAAACATTCAGACACCGCCTGTGTGCTACAATCACACTACCACACGCACTGAATAAAATATTTGTTTAGGTCAGTTGATCTATAGTCCTTATTCTAAGTAGACATGTACGTAAATGGCTTCGCACAGCCCAAGATGATTCCCACTATAAACCACTGATGAGTTATGTATCAACCTACAGTTGGATATTTGTCAGACCTATCAATCAGGGTTTATGGACTGTGTTACATAGGTGCAGAACGTGGTGCATTACACTTGGTAATAGTGGTCTCTAGATTAATGGTCATACTCTTATATAGGAAAATACAGTCCATTTTTCTTTGACTCTATAACATGTGACTGAGATCTTTGTGTTGTAAACCAGACTTGAAATTTTGCCAAACGCTGCACCGCTATTCGAAAAACAGGTTGTGCTGTTCAAAATACGATATTATCTCTTCAGTCATGCCAAAAAACACAGTTTCGTTGTTTTTTTTTTACAAATTGCTTCCACCGGCTTAATGTCATACTGTTGATCCTGAATGGAAACAATCTACGTAATGTCTACGAAACTAGCTCTTATTATGTATTGCCACAAAAGCAGACAAATTAAATTTGAGATTTTCTTTTTGTCCTAGGAAAAATATTAAGCTAAACTATTTTAAGGTTTGGTTTTAAAAGTGTATTAAAGAGTGTTTCGTTGAATTTTATATTTCCTTTGTCTCAAAAAGTAAACCACTTGTGTACCAAACTCTTGACGAATGTCGCTCTGTGAAGAACTATGGTCATGTGCACGAGGAGATTCCCTCGCGCTACCGCGCGTTACATCACGTTATCTCGTGACAAACACTTCCAACAAAGGTTTTGTATACACACTTTGTTTCAAAGCCTGAAGGGCCGATAGCCCCTTTGATAATGGAATTCCTCTTGTGATACACAGTCATTCGTATTATTTTTAAAAGTTTTACGATTTGAATTCTTCTTAAATTAGTTGTGTTGAGATTATGGCCCAGGAATATTAATTTGGAGAAAAATCGTAAAATTTCACATCCACGTTTACATTTTTGCCCCCTCCCCCCCTTGCTTGTTTCATAATCTCATTGATTTAATGTAATATATCTGTTTTATGTTTATCTTTAATTCTGTTTTAGGGGTGAAATCGACAAACAGCTCTATGGATTGGTTTTGGTGGTTTTAACCGACAAACAGCTCTATTGAAGTAGGCCTTTTGGTTTTGGTATTGGGGTTGGGAATGGTTTTTATAAGTTTCTTGTTCTTAGTTGTGGGTTCGTTTTTTAGATATTCGCAGCTAGTGCTAGTCATAAGTTAATTTTCTTGTTCTTTGTTTTCAATGTTACGTTCTTCATAAATAAAGATGGCACTTTGACCTGTACACACGCGTATAAATTATTTACTTTATCCTAATGCAGATTATCTTGTACTCAAGAATGTTTCTAAAGACTGGAATACGATATAAAGAGAGGGAAACCAGAGCAACAATAGTGTGATAGTTAGCAATTAGACACATATAACTGGTAAAATCCGGCCTCTTGCCAGTTTACTTTAGTTATGGGTGTTATCCATATTGTTCGCGTATATGCTTGAGAAGTAGAATCTTATACTACCCCTAGCACAATGAAAACCGAACAGAAAGGGAAAAGTAACAACATTGCAAGGTACATGAAAACCCTCTAAAGTTATGTCGCAGTCGAACTGGCGCTGTGTGGATTAGAACACTTGGCCACACTAGTTAAGTTGTAGTAATCTGGAGCAAATCTAAACGCCTGAGTCAGTGTACAGGTTCATACGTACTACACAACCAGTACACAAAACCGGACAAATGTTCATTGGCGACTTTCCAAATCAAATCCGTACTCTGACGCCTTTCTAAAGGTTAATTACAGCATATATTAAACTAATATTGCACTCGTTAGAGGCCCGATAAAACACCATTGAATACATATAAGAAATCATACATAGTGAGGTTTAGGTAAACATGCAGCACAGCAGTCAAATAAATTAAGACACAGAGGGCAAAACGAGTTTTGCACTGGCTAGGACACATGAGAGCCTATGGTGTAACTCAGCCCGGCTGAACTGGTAGTTCCCAGTTGGTTCCAATCGCTGATGGGAATGTGACTTTGGATTCAACCGGTCTACATGAAACGACTACAGTTCACACTGCAATTAACATCACTGTTTTTTTTTCCTAATTCTGCTGAAGTCATGGTGATAAGGGGAGTGCAATTTGCCACCATTTAAGCATTTACTTGAAGAGCTAAATAAAACCCTAACTGAGGTAAATTGACAAGAGGTCGTATTTCACCGGTTTTGTGTGTCTATTTGTCAGTTATCACACTATCGTCGCTGCCCTGGTTTTTTTTAGTAGTCTTTTATGTTGGTTATCCCGTCGTAATGTAACATACAAGAGCTCTTAGGAACGGACGCAACAGGCGGGTTGAATTGAGTTGAGTTGAGTCGCGTATGTCGAGCACATATGATGAAAAATCTATACGGGCAAAGGTGGTCGTTAAAAACACATTACCTATTTATTTCAATCCAGTGAATTAAGCCACACATATATCCAGGGACAACTGTCTTAACATGAAGCCCAGCTAACCAAAGCCCATCCGCTCTGCGGCTTTTTACAATATTGTTATCTAAGCACAAATATTGGATACCCCTTAGAGATACTCTGCTCACGAGATATGAAATATGTACTAATCACCGAGAATGTAGGTCAAAGTTCATATGCACTCATTCCAATGTGATCAGGTACCCTTCCACCATCATCTTATGGTATAATGGTAATGGTATAGTGATAAAATGGTATAATGTATTTCCATGGTAAACCTGACCTCAGGAAATAGGCCACAATGTCAGTCGTACCATCCACCATGAAATACCGTCAAGGGAACTTATAGGTGAATGTAATGTACCAGTATGAAATATCATTGAATAATGCCCAATACGTGGGAAAAACCAGCTTCACAAGAGGATTCTAAACAGGGACACAAGGAAAGTAGGTCAAGGGTCGACAATCTTCCCACGCATCACTGAAAACTGATGACGGCTTATATCTTGCGTGTTACTAACTTTATTTGGTATTTATTTATTATTTCTTATCTATTCCTTTGGGAAATGACTGTTTCGGAAAAGGGTCTGGCGATTATCGACTTGAAATGCCTCTTTCGCTTGGTATACGAATATCGGACCTGGTGCTCAGGTTACGGCTGATTGCACACTACTACGGTCTGTCTCCGGCTTATGCAAGTTTAAATTTTGTTTGTCACAGCGGTCATAAACGATTGAGCCACAAAACGTGGACACAAGTGTTCCACTGGACCACGTTATTCATGGTACTGCTTCCAGAAATGTCACAGTATCAAATGTTACATTGGCAAGGCATGTTACTCCTCCTAGATATAGTGCGATAGAAACACGTGTTACATTGGCCAGTAATATAGTAATGCTTCTAGAAATAGCGCGATAGAGAAAAATGTTACTCTGGCCAGGAATAGTATTATTTGTAGAAATGTCACGATAAACACCGATATTACAGTGGCCAAGGATAGTATTCCTTCTAGAAATGTCACGAGAGACAAAAATGTTACATTGGCCAGGAACTGTTTGTTTCTAGAAATGTCACGATAGACGCCGATATCACAGTGGCCAAGGATAGTATTGCTTCTAGAAATGTCACGATAGACACCAATATCATAGTGGCCAAGGACAGTATTCCTTCTAGAAATGTCACGATGGACAAAAATGTTAAGTTGGCCATGAATATAATATTGCTTCTAGAAATGTCACGATACACACAATGTTACATTTGCCAGAAATAGTATTACTTGTAGAAATGTCACGATAGGACACCGACAGTACAGTGGGCATGAAAGATGATGTGTATGCATATATAATCTGTCACAAAGATACAGTATCACAGCTGCCAGGAATGGTAATGTAACATGATATACACAAGTTTACATGTGTCTGTTAGTGTCTTAAAATTACATGTATATCATAAACGACTCCGTGTGTCAGGAGTAAATTCACACACCCCATCAATAATGCCATGATTAATAATAATAATAATAATAATAATAAATCCTTGTCGTAGAAAAGCACGAAATTAGGCCAGTATTTTGATATTCAATCAATGTCATGGGTAGATATTAGGAAAAATAGGCCGATGTCAATAAATGAAACCGTTCATTAAATAAATCTTCAGTGGAAACTCAGTAAACTGTGTTGAAAATTTATGACTTACATAACAGCGGTCTGGTTTGTTGGCGGAGGAAACTGGGGTACCAGACTGGTCCATCGGTTTCGCCAGGTGTCTGATAGATCTGCTGAATTAAAGTCGCAGCAGCGAGAGCTGGATTCGAACTCGCTATGTCATTTTGTCGATGGCCCGACATGTCGCATCAAAAAAGCGCTTGGTCCATTTAATAGCCAGCTGGGCTTGTCCACTGGGACATCCCAGCAACAACAACAACATCCAACTTACCTGCATTTTGGCAGGTGCTGTATCTTTTCGGCCTCAGGCACTACACGAAAATGAACGCTATGGTATTACAAGGATCTGTTCCACTGAAGGGTACCCATGTCTGACCCGAATTCGTGTGACGGTATAAACATCACCCCTTCTGCTTACTGCCGCTTCAAATGGGTCTAGAGGACAATAATATATTGGCATGTAACGGCACGTCAGAGGTTATAGAAATAGCCATTGGCTCCTTGCCTGAAATGTGCACACGATAATTCTACTAGGGTCCTAGCCAACCAACCCCCAATCCTCCACAGTCACTCACGTGGAGTCCTTTTTTCTGTTGTTTTTTGCTCTTTTTAATTCCAGCGCCCCGAAAATAATCAGCCCGGATTTACCAGTGGTTAGGGCTTCCCTCTACGCAATACGTGACGGCGACCGGAGACCCTGTCTGTGCGCGGGCCGGTGCGCAAGAGTCCTTCTTCCAGGTGAGGAGTCCCGTAAGTCCCTGCCAGTTAGCTTGACGTCCCGGGCTACGTACCTTAGCCCAGACCGCTGGACAACACGCAGCTAGTGTTGTGTTTAAATCGATCCCCAGGTGACAATGTAATCTCACGCAGAGCCTTTACAGATAAAAAAAACCCGACCAGTCATTAGTCTGTCACACTACACCATTGTTATTTCAATGGCATACATCGTTTAACGCGGTTAGCCAATCTCCGTACTTCAGCACAGTTCATTGTTCCGTGTTTTATTATGGATCATGGCAAGTATATTTAAAACGAGGTCAAATCCCAGCGTGGCCGCATGGCTTTGGACAAAGCCCTTGTTAACATAAATTTCAGGCCGTGGGGGGAGACATAAAGCTTCGAATTGTATGCGGACAACATCAATAAAATGTAAAAGAGAGTACATGACATATAGAGCGTCAAACTGGAGCGCACATTCTTAAAAGAGGAAAAACAGTATGTAATAATTAGTGGATATTAGGTTAAATTAATAAAATTTATTATTTATTACTTTCTAATAATATTATAACATTCTCCATAACTCTATAGAAATATAGAGTGGGAAAAGTCCTTCTTGTGTTGTCGTCCCGACTCCTTGGTTTGCATAACAGCTGTAAACTTTGGAATATAATATGAA